>NC_069140.1:25445500-25780346 GCF_943734755.1 Anopheles moucheti
CGCGTGAGTAAAACCAGGTGCGCGCGTGCGTTTCGTAAATAGAAGAAATAATAATGACGGCGGACATCTCGGCAGAGGAAGAATTATTTCCGGCTTGTGCTAAAGATGAAACCACCTCCTACGCGTTGTGTGCGGAATTAATGTTCCAAATGTTATTTTACCTATGTTTATATTTTATTACGTGTGTTTATGCATGTCAACATAATTTTATTCTACCTAAGTTATATCACATTCCAAAGGGTTTAACTGCTTAAACTTTTGCTGGCAGGTATTTGTTGTATGTTTTTTTGTGTACAACTTTGAACTCCATCGGAAGCGAAATCCCTAGCCGTGAGGTTGATATTAAGTGGGAACAAGCTGGTGCGAATGCAGTAATTATCGTCGCTGTATCCAAGCAACTCGCCCGCGTTGCTTTTTTATTAATAAAACACCCCTGTGTTACAGTGCCGACTGTTGTTCGTGTTTAACGCCGCTTGCTAAATTCGTCACCGGCGCCTATTCCTGGCACCGTGCGCTTGTATACGTTTTGGTGTGTGAGGTTTTTTTTTCTGATTCTTAAGGAACGGGCCGTATTTGCTTAAATCTATTGGAAACTTAACCGAAAGGTGCAATTCATATTAGTCTAAGGGTAACAAAAAATCATACATTTTCACCACGCAGGAAAAAGCAAAAACAGCAGCGGCAACATCAACTGATAAAGAAAAAAAAAAACAAGTGTCCAGTGCAGTTTGACAGGACATGAGATAGTGCGCACGTCCGGCTGGCAAGTGTTGTGCTGTACTACATTCATCATAGTAGCCGATTTGCCGGGTTTGTTTTCAGTGTTAAACATTCGTTGATTCGAACTCAGTACCCAGGGACGAGCAGTCCAAATTTATCCCATCCCAGCCCGCTGAGGGATTCTTACCTACAGTGTAGTTAGAAAAAGCAGCAGACCACAACGGTGGGATTTTTCAAACCCATCGGAGAGATCTAAGTAGCAGCAGTTTCCCGGACAAAGCAGAGCCGGGGTTCGTACAAACCAGCCAACTACCAACCATCCAGTCGTAAAGAACCAATAGCTGCAATGGGCGACTACACGTTGGACGTGGACAATCTGATCCAGCGGCTGCTAGAAGGTAAAAAAATTACGCAATCTTTGCGTTGCCTTGTCTAGCTCATTTTCAAGCTTCATAAAGTTCACACATAAGTCACGGAAGAATTATGATGCAGGGAGGGTGTAGTACATCATCCCCAAAAACTCGCCCCTCCTCGTCATGTCTCAACACTTCATTCGTTTCTTTTCACAATACACCACCACCATCTTCCCTAGTATTCCTCCTACGTGCCCCCGGCAAGATGGTCGGCAAAAGGGGCTTTCCCTCACTGTGTTGGGTGATAAAGTTTAACCCGTCGTGGAATTCCATTTTCGATCGGACATTTCCCTGCTGTACTAAAAAAAAACAAACCTTCACATTTCTAGTGTTGTTCCACTCGGGTGTGTATGTGGCTGATGTGTGGCGTGTATGTACGCCGTTTGTGTGTTCCCTTCACTTTTCACTTTCTTCCCATTATATTCCACATCACCGTTGGTCGTTTTCGTGTTCATGTAAATAGAAAAAGGTCGTTTTTCATTCAACATTTGTCGCCATTGAGCTTCGAGGAAAATTCTTCGCTTTTTATTTCCCTTCCCAATGTCCCCAATTCTTTGGTGTTCATTTGTTTTTCTTCCTTTGGTTGTCACATTCTACGTGCGATTTTATCCTATTTTCGTCTGACACTTTTGCAATCTTCATTATTTCATTGTAAGTTCAATGTGTTCCGCACTGGTAGTTAAACTTTCGTTTACATTTCACTTAAACTCCTCCTTGTTCTTTTTCTTTTTTTCTTTTAAAAAAAAGTAAATGAATTTAACCATCAATTCGGTATTTAAGGCTTGAGTTTTCAATTGCTCTGTGCCATCCTTTCTGCACATGTGTGTTGTCTTCGCGGTCCCACGTGGCCTTACCGGCTGGGTCAAACAGAACTCTCAATTTCAATATGCAAATGAATGCGTCATATTAAGAAGTGAATTCAATAATTGAAAGTAATTCACATCGTTAAATACAACTTTTGCCCGACGACTTTTCGGATAGAAATCGACTACCGTCAGGGAACCATCGTTAATCTTTGCACAAGCTATCCACGAATCAGGTTGATTTTGATCGCTTCATCTGTTCATATTGAATCAGAACGATTGAGTGAGCTAATTGGAATGTCATAGTGTTAAGTTTTAATTATTTATTTGCGTCTTAGCAATTATTTTATTTTTGTGCGCCGACCAGAAGCTTATTATAATTCTAAAGTGAGTGAGTTAAAGAGTTAACCTAATGATAAAACTCTTTCACTCGAAAGTAATTGCACCGTACTGAGTTGTTATTCCCAACATAAACCGTAACTGTTGATCGGATGACCATGTGTCCACGAACGAAACGAGTGATAATCGGGGGTCGGCACAATGTCAGGTGAATTCGGGCAAAATGGTAGGGTAGAATTCCCCGTCTGAGGGTGTCCAAATCTTTCTTAATAGCGGATTTTGGCAACGTGAGGCCGAGCATGACCACGTGGTAGCAATCGCATCAGTTGGGTTCGTTACCTTTGCGCTTCAGAGAAGCTGTGCTCTTTGAATTAAAGAATAAAAGCAACAAATCCTTCGAATTTCGATTTTTAGCCACATGCTAAATATTTGCATAAAATATGCATAAATATTAGCATATGACGAAATAATAACACCACTAATTAGATGAAGCGGTTTGATTAAGATATGTCAAAGCTAGGTCTAAAACATTTTGGGCACGTCAATAATTGTTGGCGTCAAATGTTGACCAACAGCGAAAACTTGCACCTTTGATAATAATATCTTACATGTATTAGCTAAAGTCTGTAGTGAGATTGATCGCAACACTTAAGTGTTTCAACTGCATATAATTGTTTTTACAACTTATTATATAGATCACCATAATTAAAAGATCATGAAATGTTAAATGATGAAATGAAATAATCATATTTTCTTATAAACTGTTTAATTAAATATAAAAATTCACAGTAAACCCGTCGTATTGGGATATTCACCCAAATACTTGAAAATTTAATAAACCCCTTCTTGACCGTTGCGTGTCGACAGCGTCAAAAATAAAAGAATGTAACCTTTTTTTTCGTGCGCTGGTTCAAACGCATTCATTTCGAAGCAAACCGGCCAATGTTAGCACTGCCCAGTGTTATCACATCATCGTTTGTATGTTCAGTGCGCTTACCATACCACACCAAAATTAATAATTAAAATGCTCGTTAGGTTTTTCGATTGATGGACCGACGTGTGTCTGTCGTTATCGGGAGTCGATCGATGGAAGTACCCAATATCGGTCTGTATGGTTCGCACGTTTCGTGTGAGCGAGGGTACGGGGACCTGACTCCTCGTCCTTGGGCGAGTCGACGAGTGTCCTTCGGTTGACCCGAATCCCAGCGCTGGGGTGTGGATTGCCGTAGATTATCCGTTACTGATCCCTCGGACGAATATGTACTGACTGGGCAGTGTTATAAAGCGATGGGCTTTTTCGCTTTATCCCTGCTGTGTTCGGTGGAAAAGCTTACTTCATTACGCTTTTATTATCATACCCATATTTTGAGCTGCCATGTTTATTTGCTCTCGGTGTGTTTATTTATCTCCCGACAGTACGTATGGGTGTTTGGCGTATGTAACAATAAACAATGCACGATTGAATCGTCCCGTTTGGGAATCGCCCAAAAATCCCCCACCGTCAGCCCCATCGGATGGTTCACCGCTTTGCTTCTGTTTTGCTAAATCGGAAGAAGGGAAAAAAATAAGCCAACCATTGCTCTCACTGTCTCACGATTGCCTTCGAGTGTTTGATATGGCGCGAGAGCAGCGTGTATTTTTGCTGTGACCGTGAACGTAACATATATGCTGGTTTGCTCCCCTTGCTCGCGCTTTTCGAAGGGCACACTTTTGGGGTGGGAGGAAGGGGGGGGGGGGGCGCTAATGTTGTGCATGTGTGTTAGATTTAGTCCCGATGCCAAGGGCTCTATTATTGACTACAATTGATTGGGGGCATATTTTTATCGCGCGCCAATCGATATTGCGACTTTTGAACTTGTTATTTTCGGCTGCCTCTCTTGGTTCTATGTTGGTCGTCCATCAGGTTTAGACCGTTGGTGGTGGAGAGCGGTTTTTAGAAGGAATATGATATGGATTCTTGATCGATTGCCAATGTTTGTGCTTGTGTTTTGAAAATTTGCAAAGTCTGCCTTCCATGTGTCCAATGATTAGCACTGTCAAGGGTAATTTGACAGCCATTCTTTGTCGTACTGTTATTCTGCTGCTACTGGCTTTTACTATTGTATCTTATTACACCTTTCTCGTACAATGACACTACTTACGGTTGAGTACCTATGGTCAATTTTTATATGCCTGGATACATTGTTGTAGCGTAACGGAAGTTATGGGCCTTAAATTATCTTTTTAACCTCGTTAGATTGAATATGTCATTGCCAAAAAGATTTTATCGATTTATATTCTGAGGTGTCAGGCAAATCCAAAAGGCAAAAAGATGAGTAATTTTGTACGCTGCAAAATACACTCGTTGTCTCTAAATTTTGTCTCTAACGCATGAATGTTTGTTTGGCGGTCACCAATCTTTGACAGTCGGTTGATACCTGTTGTCTCGTGATCACCAAATCTCAAGTTGTGAAGTACTCCGCAGGGAGGATGGAAGCTTGAATGATTACCTTGAAGCTTGAATGAATATTTGATGGAATTAGTTTAAGAAAATATCAAAAACAATAAACGTTGATGTTATGTTTTATTCAGCATAAATTAATTCAGTTGTAATTTAAATTGATTCTCATCTGCTAAATTGAAAAACAAATAGTTGCAAGCCTATTTCAGTACCGCAAATTTACCGATAAAACTCAAAGTTTTTCAAATAGGTTCATAACATTATATACTTTATTCACTATTAATTTAATTTAATTTATCAGTAGGCGACAAAACTACGTGATTTTAAGACAGTAATTGGGGGCTACGAGACAAAATTTAGCGGCAACGACTGTATTGCGATCTAATAAGGTTTAAGGATGAGTCCACTGGTATCATCAAACCTGAAATTCTATATCATGAGTGGAGTGTTGAGTATACAAAGAGTTGAGTATAATTTTGTAGATACATTAACACAGGTACAGGGACAGGCAATCCTTCAAATACACAATTTTTGATGATGATGAATGATAATTTCATATGAAAAGATCGACAAATTTCCGTTTCTATTTGAATATTTGCTATCAGATATCGGGTATCTGGTACCAAATCCAAAATAATGCCGGCGTACATGAACTATTGCAGCTGTACCATGTAAATTAAGAGAAAAACTAATGCTTAATTAGCAGCACAATGGTTTGGATTATCGTTAGGCATCTCTCAGTTCTGTATTTTCATCAGCCGATCAGTTAAGATCGCGTTGAACCTAAACTATCGTTACTGGCCCAACAATCGGTAGCCTACTTAAATGGGGTACTAAAAGACTCTGACTGAATATGAAATCTTGTCATGGCACTGTTGTGATACTTTCGAGCAAAAAACTAACCCAAAAGAGAAAGACCCAGAAACAGCAAATAAGAATCATTCATTGGCAGGGTGATGAATGTTTCGCTATCCACCCGCGAATCCGTTAGATCCGGAGGGGGTGTTCGCTTTTTTTGTGTTATTCAGACGTACAACAGGAAGCAACAGTGAGCTAAGCAGACCAAAAAGAGAACGCCAGGGAACTGCACACATAAAAGCACAGATAGATCATGAGTGATCTTTTCGAGAACGAGTGAGCGAAAGAATGAAGTTTCAGCGCAACCCAAGTGGAAGAGAAACAAACGCACGGTAAACATATACCCTTTGGTCGGATTGCGAAGGTGGTGCGGTAAAATTATCTTACCACTTGCCGATGTATATGAGCATGGGGGGAGTCGGCTACCTAATGGGTGATGATCTGATTTTGCTTCCATCGCCCAATCCTATCCCCTACCTGTAAGCCCCTATTCGGTCCGTAGTTGGTTCCGACCCATTCTATGATAATTTCCTGCTGTTGTTTCTTCTGCCGATGGATGTTTCGCGCTACGGGTACCGTTTTCACGTGGTTCTGTTTGGTAGCCGCGCATCACCCGTACAGAAACAGTGTTGTTTCTTGTGTTCGCTTCCGCCCGACCGGGGGGATGTTTCTTGGTGGGGTTGGTTTTTTTTTTCGCGAGGAATTGTATTTTTTTGTTTTGCTGCCACTGCTGCTTGATACGGTTGCGCTCGTTTTGCTCCATTTTGGGGAGCACCCGGAACGGTTGGATACCGCTAAATGGTAACACCCACCTGCGTTACTGGCCACCCTCATGGATGGGGGAGCTGGTATAATGTGCCTAGAGGTGGTAAAAAAAAGATACTGGAAACAACGGCACTCATTGAATAGAACCGTGGCAAAGAGCAATCATCCGCTTCGGTGGTTTGGTTGTGGTCTAATAGAAACAGCTTTACTTATTTTGCATGTCATTACCGATGGGGGAACGAAACGGCCAGTGTTGATTTTCGTACCAAAAACATCTTGTATACCTGTAGACCTACAAGTTGACACTTATAGTACGGTTAATGGTTGAAGATAGCAACACGTTTCAATTGTTCCATGGTGAGTTATTGTACAAATGTTTAAATATTGATTAATTTGCGAACGTGTAGCGTTCGATTGATGAGCAAATAAGCGCGTCATACCTGTTGACACTATTAGATAGATCTACTTACAAGCAATTATAATTGTCACTATTAATTTATAGTTAAATAAGCGTAAAAATCACCAATGAAACAAGTTTCGCAAATTGAGTTACAGGCGAATCAAAAGTTATGATGATCAAGATCAATATAGATGAGTAATGAACTCAACTTGCATATAATGAATTTCAAACTCTACTCAACACTTAACAGTATTAAACTATCAAATCGTCCATAATTAATAAATTAAGCAATAGTTTTTGCATAGCTTGTAGAATAAGTTCGTCATAACAACCAGCAGATGGCCAGAGCAGATTTTGATTGCCAAGGTTTATAGAAGAAGCGATTAAAATACATTATTAGCGTTTTATATTTTTACTCACAAAGTGCACTGATGGCAATGCGAATATACTAATGGCTTCAGTCGGTCTGTCGGTCTAAATTGCTCATCCTTTCGCACAGGAACACACTTGAAACGGATCGTAACGGGTCCTGTCGCCGGAATGAGAAACCGTATTCGCCACAATCTTCATCGATTCTTAAACACCCCTTCACTGCAATCTGTTTATTTCTTTCAATTTCTGACACCCACCGATCTCAGCTATCACACTACGATTTGTGCTCGCTTCAGCCAATGCTTTGGATCGATTGGAAAGTAGAACGGCGACATACTGCTGCTCGCGCGAGACTCAGATTCTAACGGTTGGGAGAGTATGTTAAGAAAGTGGATTGAAAAAGCTTTGAAGAGACACTCCACTTTGGCAGCCGTGGCTTCGAGTGACACTCGAATAAGTCTGTTACTGCATGACCATTGCCGGCGCATATCGCCCTTTTCCATTTTGGGGTGAAAAGTGCTCAACCCGCACGGGTGGGGGTGTAAAAGGACGCCCGGTAGGTCGGGTGTTTAATGCTGTTTGGCTTTTCGTCCCATTGACTTAAGCTGATATGGAGTGCTCCATTTTTTTGGGGTAGCTGGATTGTTTTTTCTCCTCCTGTTTCTTCTTTCCACACCCGTTTGTACTGTAAAGTGCTACTACTACTGCCACTTGCGGACGAGGTGGAGTGGCACCGGTCCGCAACACGCAACGGTGTCGGTGGGATTATGGCAATATTTGTCAAAAGTGAGCCGCTTGTATTAAAACAAGTTTTCTTCACCTTTTTGGCTTTTGGTTCGGGTGACACACATACACGTGTCAGCAAATTTGACCAAAACGGTTTGATAGTAAATCGGGCGAAGAACAAAATACCGAGCACTAAGAAGCGTATCATAATTCTGATGCCTTGTTGTAGATGGCACAGACCCACAATTTTGCAGCTGTCGGTGTACCAGCAGAGCATGTACGTGGTGATTTGGATGCGTACTGCCACATTCCAACATTCTGCAGCAGTATCTATCTCATTTGCAAACATCAAATTTCCTGCTCCCGTCCCAGCGAGTGAAAGTGCTCGTTAGCATAAATCATAACATTTTCCACGCCGCTTCCGCTGTATGGGCACATTTTCCGTCCCAATTTTTCGCGTTTTGTTTGACAAGAGTGGTCTATTGCTTTTGCATTTATTAGAAGATGTGAAAGGGGGACCAGGGAACCCCGGGAGCGGCAGTAAAATATTCGAACTCGATATTTTCCAGAATAAGAGGGGGGTAAACATAATATCTCTTAAGATTTCTTTTGATATCGCAGCGTTATCGTGTGGGTGTTGTAAAAAGCTTTCAGCATCTGTATCGTGAAAGAAAGCTCTCCGAGTATGAAAATGTCGTACGATTGCCATTGCCGATAAGAGGGATATTTACAACTCCTTGGCAAGGTAAAACATTTTGCTGCGAGGGACGCGTTTGGATATGGGTAATGGACGGCGAAATATCATTTTGTTACAACGTATAGATTATTCCAATTCTGCCGTCGTTTACCCTTACAGGGCTTTCAAGTTCAAGTGGCAAAGCTGGAACCTGGAGCTGGAGTCAGTTGTTTTTCAACTGTTTCGTTTCAAAGTTTTTCAGTGTTTCAAAGTTTTCAAGGCGATCTAAAGTGGGTGAGATCGCATTCCATCCTATTTTCTGGATCTTGCTCAAAAGGATTTTGATTCTGCGCAAAAACTGGGCACAGCGAGAAAGGAGGAAAGATTCCATATCTACCTGTATTTATTCCACTTCAACTGGATAAGTTAACAGATGGTCTTCATGTTGGATGTCCTGTATTCATTACATTTCATTTTGTGTTGTTTCACTTCCACACAACAGGCTTTAATTTCCAAAACATGATCGGGAAGGTATTGGTTAGGCTTTTCACCATCGCTACATGTGAGATTGATTCTTCATTTGGTTCTCTATCACCAATCACCAGGGCAAGTTTCGCGATAGCTTTGTCAATTCGCGGCTTATAGCTGGTTGCTGTGTATCGAGTCTATTTTTAGTCACCGCTTTACATGGTGGAACGAAACGATGGATTTATAGTTTAGCGCTTGGCGCCCGATGGTGGTGTAAATATTGACCATGTTCTCATAAATACAAGCAGTGGTTCACAATGTCTGCCAGCGTGTCAAGCTCGAACTGGACCGTCGTTTTGTTTATTTACGATGACGGATCGAAGCCGATCGAAGGCTGCTGTAAGGCAGGATTGAGGAAACAGTAGCGAACAATTGGATGTCAGAAGCGAGATCCCTCGGATACAGCGGCATTACGATGCTTAATCGTGTATTACGACGACGAATTGTTGATATGTGGCGGGGCGTGTTGCAAGCCACAAATTGCACGCATTCACTGCGCCCGGCAATCGATGTAGCTATGAATAGCTCCCGTAACGATGTGGTTAATATTTGCCGTTTCAATTTTCCGTACCGCTCTGCTGTGGTAGCATTTCAAATTAACTATTCTCTTCCTGTAGTGCGAACAGCTGAAGAATTTCAATTTATTTACGTGCATTTGTTTTTAATGCTGTCGTCCGTGGAAGAAAATCCTTTCTCTCGGCTTGCCGTAGACGCGGAGATTCGCTAAACAGTGTGCATAAACCTTGGGATTTTTGGAACGAGAATTTTAGAATCATTTTCAGTGTGTGATGTTCATTTGCCAATTTATAGCCCATGATGGAAAGAATCTCGCCTATCCAGGGCGTAAAAAATAAACGAAATTGACACACCACTACTGTGTATCGCCCGCCTCGTACGAACAACGAACCTCCCATGTCCATGGGGTAATGGATTTCTATTTATAATGTGTCTGGTTGCTAATGTGAGGAGTTGGCCGCCCCGCACGGTTGCCTCCCAGTCCAAAAGAATCGCACACGCACGTAAGGGTTCGGTAAGGGTGGTGTACCGTTCTGTTTGCCAAATAATTTACCTCGTGTTTTCAGGATTTCGGGTTGCGTTGCCCTTGAATGGTGTGTGTCTGTGTGTGCATGTATCGCCACTGGTAACGCGCACGGTGTTCCGCTCGCTACATTCCGGTCGGTTTGTGAAAAGTTGCTTACCAGAATTTTCTCCATCGAATTCGGCTGTCGCAATCGAAATCCCTCCCCATTTTGAGGATTGACGTACAGCTCCTTTCTAAAGGGCTGTTTTCCATGTTTGCGGCGCGTGTGTGTGTGCGCATTTTCCTGTTCATCAAAATCAATTTCACTGATGAACGTTACTGGGGAGGATCCAAAAATAGTTTTTCACGATTCACAAATCTCGCAGTGTGCGAATTGTTCACATGTGTGTGTGTATATATTTATTTTTTATTGAGATTCAAGGTGGAGATTGTCCGGACTGTATGGTAGTTAGTTTCTGGCACAATTTCAATGCTATTCAACACGATGTTGCGTTGGAGTAGTTTAGTAACGCTGTGTGTGTGTGTTTTTTTGTTAAATGTTCCTATGGAAGTTCATTAAAGTATTGTAGAAATTGTGTTTTTAGAATTGAAATATTCCAATTTTTTTGCAGTTAATTAATCCGTCAGTCGGAGTATGTATGGTGTACATGGGATAGTCTATAAAAAAACTATTGAGAGTCATGAGTGATTCCTAACTTCTAAATTATGTTGAAGAATTATTACAAGCACCATTTCCAGTGCGGGGTTGAATCACACGTTTAGAGCAGGTTTGCTGCTACCGTTATTTATTTTAAACATTGCGTAGGGAAGATCTTTTTCGCGCTATCTTATCAGGGCGGGCGCCCTGAGTGAGTCTGCCCGCGATCGGGTGTACCCATTTTTCCTCCTCCCAGACGTACATGTGCACTCGTCGTTCCTGAGATAAGCGAAAGGTAGCATTGATGTTTACCGAAACTGGAGCATGTGCTTGCATGGACAAAACATATAAGTGTGGCATTTTATTGTTGGAATATAGATGAGGTGCTTAAACATGTTCTGAAATGAGCGCAAAATCCTTTTACTTCCATAATTATAATGGCATAATTTTGGAATATATTGTTGGTTGATTTTGAATTAAATACTTCTATTTTTTTTTACTAAAAACATAACACGAATTGTGTTTATTTGTGTGCTGTTTGCTAAAACGTGATGCGATTCCACGCGGTATTACACGATGTTGTTACAGTTGCCGACTTAGTGCGCTGATTCATTCGTTTGATTGCTTTTTTTTTAAGCCGAATAATGAATGGGCTATAAACAATGGCGTGTGTTAATAGAAAGTTTGAAAATGATTTCAAGTTTTTGTTCCGTTTGTTTTTAAATTAAATTCTCTTTATGTGATTTTGATAAGCAAAGTAGCCCGATAAGGAAAAATAGATTAATCATAATGCTACAAAGCATCCAATTAGGCAATGCTAGTAAGGGATATCCCTTCGAGTAAGGTGGGAAATTAAATCGCTACTGCTAATAACAACAAAGAATGAAATCAAACCTCAACTTTATCGTGCTGCTCGGGCATTCAGACATGGAAATATGTTTGTCATTACCCTAGATTTCCACTTCCGACCCTGTTTATTTTTTGTTTTGGTTTATAAAAGCGTCTTGGCTTGACCCACAATCGACAGGATGGCAACTTGCTCCCTTTGAATCCGTTTTTGTTTTGTTGTTGTGAGTGCATAATTACATTACAACAGCGCGGCACATACGCTTATACCTCACAGATGCCTATAAACCATCCATTCGGGTGTGTGCGTGTGCGAGAGAGAGAGAGAGAGAGATCGCGCTTGGGTTCTGATTTTCTTTCCCCCATTAATGAAAACACCACCGTGTCGTGGTCGGGCCGGACCCCTTTTTCTGGATCGGCGTTCCCGATAGCTCTAACTTTTCGATCGAGAATGTCCTTGACACGAAATGTGCACGCCACGCGACTTTACGACCATATAGGCGCCACACTGTTTTTGTTTGCTGCAGTCCTGGTTTTATGGTGTTCCAACTTTTGCCACCACGAAGTGGGTGGGGATGGTGGTTTTAAACGGAAGAATGGCGGAAAAGAAAGCTCAACAGTTTTCCACCCGGAACAAAGCCGTTGGGTGGTTCGGTTCGAGGGGGTGGCACTAGGCGCCTTTGCACCCCGTTCTTCTGTATTATTCAGGGCCGGCCGGGGTGTCGAAGAAAGTTATTTAGATGCACAATCGATCGTGCCCGAAGAGTTTATATTTTAAATTGACCCATTGGTTGTACAATGGCTAGTTAGTTGTGGGTGAAGGTATGTATTCGTAACAGGGGAAAAAAAATAATTTTCTTTCGTCGAACTTGTTGCGTTTCTGCGTTGTCTTGAAGTGGAATTTGTTTTTTTTTGTAGCATCTCGGTATGAAAATTAGTCTCGCGGTGGGTTTGTGCCACGGTGCATGCAACGCGCAGTATTGCTAATGCAATTTAAAATGCCAAATGACGTTTTTCACCAGGCGACGTTTTCCTGTTGCGGCAGCCATACCATTCCTTATCTTTCGTGTCCGGTCTGGGGGTGGGTGTGGCGAACGATAAGGGTCGTTTGCAACGGTCGTCTTCGTCAACTCGGTTGGGTTGGGAAAATCGATACCTGAACAATGTTTAATACACAGAGAGAGAGAGAGAGAGCTTGAGAATGCGAGAGAGAAAGGGAGATGAAGGGCGAGAACGAGACGGGAAGAAAAAGGGAAAGCACGTGTCCTGAGCTACCGCACAGATAAAGCCCTTCTGTGTCTATTTCTATTCGACCACCAATACTACCAACTGCCAGGGAAAAATGCTGAAAAACGCTGTGAGCTTTCCATCTAGAAGGATTGTACTTTCGTGTAGCCACTGTAGTGTACTTTTCATTGCCAGTCCGGTAAAGATGTACCACTTCCCAGCGGACACACAATGAAGCTTCGGTGGCCGGGGGTCGATGGAGTTTGTCTCTGCGGGGTGTGGTTTGTGGTTAAGCTGGGAAATATGTTAGCAACCGTGAACCGTGAAGGGTACGCAGTTTTCTTCGGCTTTTCCACCGGAAAAGACGGTGGCCCAGTTCCTTCACTCTGTGTGTGTGTGTGTGTCATTTCAAGCGACTTTGTGCGTTGACCATGACACTCGCCGTTGAATATGTTCTGCTGCAAGTTGAGAACGCCGGGAGAAAATGAAAAATGGAAAATGGCAGTTCCTGGTCATCGTTCCCTATCATCCCCATGCCAACCCGCGCCGTGGGCGGTTGCACTACTTCGATGGAACAAATATTGCGCTAAAAACCAAGCCGGATGATGGAAAGTTCGCGCTGCTTAGAGCACTCGTTGAAGTTAGGATCACGTTTTTCTCACTTTTCAATGGCTTCCACACGGGTGGCGTCGGTGTGTGGCCCGGGTTGTTGCTTTTTCGCTAAGGATTTGCTTCCCGCCCGTACACTGCTGTTGGATCGATTGGTGAATTCTTCAACAACCATGACTGGCATGGCTAGGTGGAAGGAGAGAAAAATCATGCATTCAAGACCGGGAGAAAGTTATTGACAAGGATGGGAAAAACTTTCCTGGATGTACTTTCCATAACAATAGAGTGTGCTACCCTGTGCTATAATATAGCTGTGGCAATAATTAATTTTCTTGTTGATTGAATTTTCTGCAGTGATATCGGTCGGAAAGAATGTGGCCCCCCGCCCCGATGTGAAGCTGCGCCAGCCAGTATTACGTGATAGTGCATGGAAAATGTACCGTACTGACCGTACCGGAAGTTGTGCGAAAAGTGTGATTATAAAAAAAACGATTCGACGTGATAAAACGTTTCCACATTGTATTGGCTGGGATTGCGGAACGATAGTAGTTGTGCAGTTCGAGAAGAATTAATTGGCAAAATTAGTACGGGTTCTGGCCATGGTTTATCATGCTGCATTATCTGTTTGTGTGCAGTTCTTTTTTTTCCACAAACTCCATGTTTTATTTTGTTTTTCCAAGCGATCGAATGCAAAAGTTGGGGTAAAAGGGCAATGTTTGCTCCCCCGACGAAAGCAGCTTTCGGTGCGTTTTATAATGTGTTTTGAACGGGTCGCCCCAGCCACTGTAAATGTGTTGGGCCCTTGAAGTCACACCGGTACGTGTACCGGTTGATGGGAGGGAACGGAAGTTCAATTTATAGCAGCAGCGCTGTATCAAAGTTGTTTTGGGAAAAGTTTCGAAGGGTAGATAATTACTTTCAAACTTGCCCTTTTTTGTGCTTTGCGTAGAGGTTTCAGAGGTTGTTTTAGGTGCGACGGCGTCTCCCTCCATGTGCGCTTTCGTTGCTGTTAAAGCGTTGCAGAACGGAAAAGCATGTGGCAATGGTTATGTGCTGTGGAGGGGTACCCAATGTTTCGTCTTTAGACCACAAAGTACAACGCTTTGGTTGGAGAAAATCCATTAAATGTTTAATCTGTTTAGTTGAGCAAAAGCTGACGGAAGAATTTCCACTGATTTACCGTAAATTGATGGATATGTTTCAGTTACAGATATAGAGAGGAATAGAATAACTGATAAGACGAAAGAGAGATAGAAAAAGAAAGAAAGAGACATAGTGGGAAAAAGAAAAAGAGAAATGGTAAAAAAGAAGATTTTCGTAGATACCTCAACCCTTGGAAATATAAGAATCTTGGTGAATTCACAAAGCTTCAGAGAAATACAATGCTCAGAAATATTCGTTTTCTGGAATTCATAAATCCTCAGAAAATTATTTAATTTGAAAAATAATTTTCAAGATTCAGAGATTTCGGTGTTTATGATTCTCCAGAGTTTTTCAGAGATTCATAAATCTTTTTGAATCATGAATCTGCAGTGAAGTAGATAGGCATTAACTATCAGAGATCAAATAATTTCATAGTCCTTATTTATCCAAAACTTCAAAGATTCGTGAATCGTTACACACTTAGAGATTCAGAGTGACTCTTCATTGATGACTTCATAAGACTAACCGTTCTCAAATGCAATTAACACAAACGTCTAAATACAGTGCGGACTTATAGCTATTATGCCTGTCAGCTTCTTCATTTGTGAACCTTTATGTCTGCTACTATATTTTGCATCTAAGAGTTAGTACATCTCGGGTGTGAAACAAAAATTGTTACAGTTTTATGACAATTTCCGATTGCACGAATCGATGTCGCTATGTAGTCCCGGGGGTGCGATCGTGATACTTGCAATCAAGCAAAAGAAAAATTACATGGCGCCGAAACAAAACGGAACGTGGGGAAGGAAAAATGTATGTCACGGTTTTCCCACCGTACTGTACTGTGCGCACCCCTTTTCCACAGTTGCTTTCCCAGCGAGGGTGCAAAGTTTGCTTGTCTAATGATTTAACTAGGTTTCGTTGATGGTAAACATATTTCTCTAATTTTAGCTTCCGCTAAAAGGTGGACAATTTTTCAGGCCATTGCGCACTTTCAACAGACGTTTTGTTTTCTTTGATGTGGTTTGGGTCGTTACATAGCTAGAACAGGCAAGTCGGGGACAATGCCGTAGCATGGTTTTGCAGGTACAGTGAAGGATGTTTGTGTACGTGTCTTTTTTCGTGTCTGCTGTAGGTTCCCTTCATTCCGCCTTCAGTCGAGCATGGATATGGATTTTGTTCTCGCGAGAAGTAGCCTTTAGTGAGGGGGGTTGGGTAAACTAGTGGATTAGTCAATATTGTCCCAGGGTCAGATATGTCAGGCACACGGGGATGCATTGTTACTCTGTGAGCTGTACGAGCTGCCTATCACGGCACATCAAAACCTGAGCTTTAATCACTTCCACCGCCTGTCGTCCGCAGCAAAAGCGGAAGAAAGTGTGCAGAAATCATAGCACGATAATCAAAATTGCTTTCATACGAGTGTGTTGTGTTGTTAGCGCGAGCGAACGAAAGGCCACAACGAACGGCCGGTGTAAACATGTCACTCAAATTCGGCTTGGCGACTGGCCGCATGCTGCACGATCTGACGCAATTTCTCATGGTCATTGATTGTCGTTGCTGTCGTTGATGTTGTTTTCGACTACTTGCTGCAGTCAGTTTCAATATTTTGCACTGCTGGAATAAGATGTTGTGATGTTGTTTGATGAGTGATAATTGTATGTTTTATAATAATAGTACTTTAGACGCAATAGCGTTTTTTGATTCTCAAACATGGTTTGAGTAAATTTGGAGATTGAAGTTGACAAAAAATTCGCAAAGCTGTATTGACGTATTTAAAGTACATAAATACTTTCGAGACCGTGCAGTTTTTAAGGAGAAATGTGAACTTTGAAGAATCAAGCTTCAAGATAGCTTTCCAGTCATCAAGAACTGTAGAAACAGAACTGAACACTGCGCTGTTTCAGACGGTACGAACCACGTATTCTTCTATAAAACAAAACCATATCGTTAGTTTCCTAAACACCATGGATTGCATAATCTTAAAGTTCTTTGTACAGATTGTTATACACAGTCCGGCGTTGAAGGTAACGCAAGCTGCTGGTTCGCTTCGCTAAGCCGTGTTACATCGTTAGCTGGTTAAGGCATGCGCAACAAAGAAAACGAATGTCTCTACGTCACGGTTTCGTAAGCGAACGGCCAGCTCTTGAAATGTTACATATTTATCACCTTTGGATACGGTAAATGATCCGGTTCCGGTTTCATTTCACGGCGCGGCGCCACCGGGCGCAGAACGTTAAAAATATGTCTTCCGGATGTGTAATGCTATTCGCGCATGGCATGGTGCGAGCCCTTAGGAAATCCATTGGCACGGTGATGAAACGGGATGCCCTAATTCGGGTGTATCCCCTCTCGCTGTTTCGGGGGTGTCGTCCAACGATGAGAGGTATAAATTCAATATCGTTCGAGTTAGGGTTGCTTCCCTGAGGGTGTCTTTTGAGGGAGACCGAACACCGTGCGGCCATTGCTGTCTGCTGCCAGCATCTCTCTCCCCAATGCTGGATGATGTATGCCGTCTTTGGTTACTGTACAGGTAGCACCATCAGTGCTGACGGATATTTGATAAACAAGTCTTAAAACCCCTCTCCCTCCTCCCCTCCACCCCTTCACCCTCACCTGCACAGGTCAACTAAAACCGGCGGGTGCCCTGGTACCAGAAGCGAAAAAGGTGGTGTGCACACTGGTGCTGCGTAAAGCCAGAGTAGTAATTTCTTTTTATGGAAGGGTGATTTAAGGAAATTTCTTGTCGCGAGCAACTACCAACTACCCGGGCATGCCCAATTGGTGAAGGTGGTGATGATGATGATGATGATGCCCCGACGAACGCCTAAAAGGGGGGGAAGAAGTTTAAAGCGCACAGCGAACGAGCGCACGGGAAATTGGTTTGCTAGTTCAATTTGCTGCTCAATAATTAGGTTGAAAATGAAAATTTTCCCCCTTGCTCACGCTGACAGACGCGAGACTCTTGCGGGCAAAGAATGTACAAACGGAATGGGCGGACGAAAAATGCGGCTGTGTCCTGTGTTCACGTGTCGCGCAACAATTTTCTCTGCTGGCAAAAAGATGCTGCTACCGTGTAACAGTATTACCATGACTTTTTTTTTGTTGTTGCAGCACGTTGACCGGTGTCGTTCGGGAAGGAAATTGGGTTTTGAAATGTTTTCCATGCTGGGCATCGTAAGGCGGAGATCGCCCGTGGTGGTGAAACATTACCACTGTCACCTAAAGGCAAGGTGTATCAGTTTGCCAAAGTGGAAAGATTTGCCAACACTTATTAGTTTTGGTAGTGCTGAGAAGTTTTAGCAGCAGTCTTTAAACTCACCACACATATCACAATGCTATCAATATATTGTATTATTATTATTATCTATTGTGGGGCGTGTGTGTTTCCTTCAAGTTTAGCAATAAATTTAATATTGGTGATGGCTTTTCAAAAACACGCTGCGCCTGAAAGAGAAGGGAGGAGTTTCATTTGAATCTTTTACATTTAACTACCTCGAATTGAAGTGCCATTTCCTTTGCATGTTTAAGGAATTTTCCGGCTAGCGCTTCAAACGAGCAGTTTCATTAAAGTACTCTTGCCCTTATCCGTACTATCATAATATCATTTGGCATGCATAACATATCCCCCCTCCCCCTGAGAAAACATTCCACGATGCGCCTTTAACGTTCTCCCGTTCGCTTCATCTTCGTTATGCTCGTTGTGTTTCGCTTTATTTTGTTATTTGTTCTTTATACGATCAATAATTGTTTTATAACATACGCTCTATCTCTCTCTCCCTCTCTCGTTTTAACAAACGTACCAGATTGTTGGCTTTATTTATCCGTTTTGTTTATCTCTTTTCTTTTTCTCTTTCTTTTCCCGCTGCTTAAATAAATTCCGGATTTCGGTTTTCGTTTTTTGAACGACCAAACAACTGCTACAAAACAATACAACCAAACACTACGTATAACGTAAATTTTAACATACAACTGTGTTACACAATTTAATAACACTTCTGGCTTACCTTGCCTATTATCTCGCCATCGGCTGGTTTTTGTGTCTGGTTTGGGTTTCTTCTGCGACGTGGCACCGTACCGTGTCTTTGTGCGATGCATCAACTACTGTGCGCTGTGTAATTAATGGAATTTCGGTACCGATCATCATGATTCTACATGCTTCTTGTGGATATATCTATCTTAAAATTAAAAAAAAAACAATACCAAACAACGCCAAACTAAATGATATTCACATACACACACATATATATATATATACACACACACATACCAAACTCCCAACTCGATCGTGCTTAATTGGTGGTACATTATTCGTAACTCATCGCCACTTACCATTTTACCATCTCTATTGTGCTGTAATCCTGCCTTTCTCTGCTTTCTTTTGGTTCACCCGCGACGATCGACGGCTGCGTGATCCATCCGAATGAATGAACAAACATGGCGCTTCCCGCGATCGATCTCCTCCCCCCGCCACTTGCCGGTACATTTGTTTTGTCTACTGCCCTGGTGCGCGTCATGCCGCGCGTGTGCCGAACAGCTCACAAACTGCAGCAGCAGCAGGCGCAAGAGTCCCGGAAAAAGGGCAAACTGAAAGAGATATTCTCACACGATTTCATGGGTATAGCAGCGAACCACGATACGGAATGAGCTCTGCTGCATTCCTTTTGTTATGGTTTTTTTGTTCAAGTTTTTCTTTCTTGTGTTTTGGTTGCGCAGTTTGCAGTTTGCGTTTCGATTTTGCATTCCGGATAGTAGTATGTTCCGTTGTATGATTAGTTGCTCCTTTTATGGTTGGTTTATGTAATCGGGTTTTATTTTAATTCTAGTTTGCATTTGTTTTCTGATACGCATAGTGCATTGATTGACCTTTCCCGTTCCCGGGTTTCGTTGATTGTGTTTCAAAATATCTAATTTTATTGTGTTCTTGTTTAGTTGCATTTGGTCTTTTCGTTTTCTTCTTTGCTGTACCTGATTTTGCCCTTATGGCCCCTTACACTCACTCTTCTGTCTTGTTTTTTTCCGACTCCTTGTGTACTGTCGTAATGTAACAAAACGGTTGTGCCTGTCTACCTGTGTTGTGTATTTCCCAGTTTTCCGCGTCTTCGCATTCCTTGTCTAATTCTTCTATTCTCATTAGACCTGTTTGCTTGCAGTTTGTTCGTGTTTTAGTTATCTGTTGGTAGATGAACATGGCTAGATATTGTCTATTTTTGATGTAAAAGCTCATTGCTTGATTGTCTGGAAGAAAAGAACCACTTTATTTACACGAATGAATAACCTCTGTTAAGGTTTGCTGTAAACTCCGTACTTTATAGCGAATTGTGAATTTTGATTGTGTGTTTTCTATTAATATAACAAATACGTAAAATTTCGAAGGTAAGGTTTAAAGACATCACCATCAGTACTTTGTCACCCAGAGTTTTGAACAGATTACCATGAAATTGAAAGATATTTCAATGTTTGATTAAACGTTAGAAAGCATTACAGAAAGCATTTTAAATACTATCGCAATGTGATAATTTATTTGATTTAATTCATTCATCATTAGAATGGATGGATATCACATTTATAGATTATTGTATCAAAGATGGTTATTTTAGTTTAATTTATTGAAGTTATTTTGTTTTAAATATTGGGAATAGGAAGATGATTTCGATTGTTGTTTCAATCAACTCAGTAAAATTCCTCTCGAGCAGTTCGA
Source organism: Anopheles moucheti (assembly GCF_943734755.1). NCBI lineage: Eukaryota > Metazoa > Arthropoda > Insecta > Diptera > Culicidae > Anopheles > Anopheles moucheti. Next base: position 25,465,746 of record NC_069140.1, read on the forward strand.
GCTAGTACTGAGTCTGCAAGATCTTCCAAACTGAGAGAGTTTTGATTTTGCCCACATGAACAGGTCGGACATACTGTTAACAGCTACCTGTTACATATGCATGAATGAGTTTGTAAAGCGATTCTCTTTCTCTGCGTCCCGTTCGTTGAATATGTAAATTTTCCCCTATTGGAGCTTCTTCGAGTCCTTGGAATTCGCAGCAAAACCATCTCGAAGACGAACCCTCGCTCCTCCTCGCGTAAGTGTCGTAAAGCCCTTTTTTTGCTTGCCTTGCTCGGAGTCCGCACCGGTTTGCCCATTACTCACACGTGCCCCCTGTGCGACAGGAATGGATTAAAAAAGGGAAAACAAAGTCGGCAGGCAGGCGGTGACGAGTGAATTGCAAGTAGACGGAATTGTTTATTCAGTCGACTCGCGGGTTGGGTGAACCATCTGCCGCATGTGAAGTTCCAATTTTGTTGTGCTCTTCTGTGTGCTGTTGCTGATTTAGCTGTCAATGTCATTATCATGGATGAATTGGCGAAGGCAACCAGTGGCCGCGCGGTGTGCTTGAAGGGTTATGGCATGGGCTGGACCGTATTTTATTGCGATTGTTACTGTTGTTATCGTTTACGACTTAATTGGATGATCGTTTGGCTTGATAAATTTGATCCATTTCTGACCTGGTCGTTTTGGTTTGGCTGCCGGAGCGTTGAAGTAAATACATAAGACGATGAATAATACGTTGCAAGAGTTATTGCAACGTTTATTGCCAACAATCTTTACCTCTGCCGCGCGTTTGTGATGTCGATAGTTATCGTAACGGCGGATTTAAATGGTTAAAATAATGGTTTACTGAGAACATTAGATTTCGCGTGTCAAGGACCGCCAGGAAGTCTATGGTCATAATTTGACTTCAATGCAGATAAGCGTTCTTGCATTAGGTCGATTCGTCGCAGCATAGTTTTATTTGCTCGTGCCGTCATTTTTGTTGCACACGCTCAGGAGCATCTACTTTAGTAAACATTGCTTGTATCATTTGGTCGGGAAGATGTTTGTTTGTTTTTTTTTTTCTCACGAACGGTAGTAATTACTTAATACCTATCACTGCCATCATCGACTCACGTGGCATCCTTCATGTTGCGTGCGCTTTGTATCACGCATGATAAGCAAGGCAAAACCTAGCCGGATGTGAATGTTTTGAGCACTGGTACCATAATTTTATCCCAGTTTTCCACTCGGGTTCCTGGTGGATTTGTTCATACATTATCAGTCAGCAAGAAAGGAAATTGATGCCCCGACCTCCTCTGTGGTGGCTGGTGGTGGCACATTTATGATCCTTTCTTATCACACACTCAAAAGACCATCAACGGTGATGGATCTGCACATGAGTTGCGCCGTATTAGCGTAGGTTGAGCGAATGATTGATTGCAGAGTGTGGTGGAAAATCAGCAAAAATTGTGGTTTCCATCTTCAACGACCGTATATATATATTTATATCTAAAGATGCGGGTATATCAGGCCATTTCAGCTATAGCGGAGGGTTGCCTTTCATCGCGTTAAAGTTAAACAAAAAGGTACATTGATAAGATCCAAAGTGAGCAGGAGTTTCTGCACTACAGTCTACCGGGCGCCTCCATCTGCCCACGAAAAAAGCTTTAAGATGTTGGCGTTCTTCCATGAGCTGTTCTTTCCGTAATTAACCAACTGTTAAGCATGATTTATTGTGGTTTTAATTGAAATATGTTTTCGTTTAACTTCAAGGTTGCTTCCCTCCTTTGATTTAGTCAACTACAAGCTTGGTACAACTTCTTGTAGAGCTGTTGTCTGTTGTTGTTCCAGAGTGCGTTTTACCGTATAACTTACCGTACCTTTTTCCTGCTCTTGTCCACTAGTTCGTAGCTAGTAAAGTGTATTATGCTCTGCACTTTTAGGATAAACATTAATGTGTGTTGTCTTTGCGTAGTACCTTAAGAACGGTCGCCTGTTAGTAGTTGCATTACTAATGATTTTTGTTTTGTTTCTTCTTCTTTTGTTTTTCGTTGCAGGTCAGTATTTCGCATACCTCAGAAATATTCAAAGGTTGTAAGCGTGTTTGGTATTATTAAAACGGTGTAAGAGTGTCTGCCGATTTTAAATAGAATAACAACGCGGATGCTAACGGGACACGTAATATGATGAGGTTGGATTTTGCGTACGAATGTTTTGAGCAGGAAGTATCTCTCAGCGTTTGTTGGGAAGCGTCCGTGAATAATTTGGATCGATAAATATCGTTTTCGTTGGAGAGCTCATTAAAGTTTTTTTTATTAATAACGTGACAGGTATAGTTCCAATTATATTGTTAAAAACAAATAATGCCATTAGCTCAAGTTTCGCATTTAATTCCCACTGGCTCGGGAAGTAAACCAACAACCGATACGCCGTCATTTTGCAAACACTGCAAATGTGTTTTTTCCCCCGTTCCGTGTACCATGCAAAACGTAACGAAACTGTCATCATGCGAGAATACGCGTCATCGTCGGCGCGACTTTGGTGATTTTAGCTACCAGCAAATTACCGGCTACCAAGCACCCTGCCATTAGTTAACGTTTGCATACATAATACTGGACAGATATGGGTACGACCGAACATAGACATGCAATCGTGCTCTCCAGACTTGAGGTTTTTCGTCGCCGCGTATAGTTGAAGTTCATGGCCAACGATTTTGCGTTCGACTGGCAACAACTTGCTCGGTGGGGCGTTACGGCTGGATGGTTTTGAACAACTTGATTGTTTATTTACTTCATTCTATGTTTTGCTCGGTGAACAGTTCCCGCTGTCGGCAGGCATTGCACAGATGGGGTCTTCTGTTGATGGGGGTAATTCAACACGAGCTAGTTTGAATATGCACTGATAAAATCGGCGGCCGTAGTAGAGCTAAGGAAGCGAATTTGTGAAACATGCAGTGGTTGGTATTGTCGCTTGTGGACTTGTTACATTTGTTACAAAGGACTTACAATACTTTATTCGGTCCAATTGCCAACTTTCGTTATTTTAAACCCATTGAGTAGTTAATGTTTTTTATTTAGTGTTTGTGTGAATTTTAAAGGTTTGTTACACATATTTTGCGGAAAAAATATGCTACCGTGGATCAACGGATAGTGCCAGACCGTAAAGCCAAGTAGGAAATCCGTACATGTGAAGTTGGCAAGAGGGAAAACACCACAGCATCTAGTTCTGTTTACAAACCTATAATTTGCTCATTCCATCGAAACGTTGCCGATCTACAATGCAGTAGGATGTAAAGCGCACAATGTTCAATCGTTCAACGCACCATCAAAGTTGATGAAGTGCCCGTAGAGTACTGTGTGTGTTGGACTCCTCCACTATTACTGTTATTTCCATTAGTACTGCCAACATCACACCAACATTTCTGTAACTATTGTTACCACAGACGGGTGCTATTAATTCGTGCATCAATTGCATTCGATTAGGCTCACGCGATGCTGCCGATGACGATTTAAATGCCGGCAACTACATGGTTGGGGATTGCCGACGACACCGACGTCACCCATGCTAATAGTACACTAGCGCGCGGCAATCTCACAAAACACAATCGACCTGCAGGGCCGGCCCTGCGCCTCCGCAGTGGGTGTAACCCCCTGTTGGTCACGTTTATTTTTCCTTTTTTTCTCACTTTATTTTCTTACAATAAACCGGGTTTGTTCGATGATCGCAAATTAGGTGCAATTAAACCGGTCTCCCATTGTGGGTCGCTTTCCCGCACCTCGCGCGTCTTTCGCACGTGGCGCAAAAACATTTGCGGCAGATTTGCATTTACAAAAACTAGAATTTTCTCTGGAAAAAGCTTGAAATCTTCACCATATGATTGTCTAGCCCGCAACAGGTTTGAGAAAAAGCTAATTTGGTGGCTTGTTTCGCGAATGAATGCATCGTTTTGCTTGATTACCCTGCTCATGACATTCGGTCCGGGTTGAGTTGAGGTACATTGAATACAATTTCTGCGAGAATAAGAGAAATAGAGTAGATGATGTTCAGCGTTGGAATTTAAAAAAAACACTATGTGCTATTTTGTGTTACTTCCCACTTATTTATTTATTTGTATAAAATCTGCCAATTTATTTGGCCTTTAAATTTACCAGATTGCTATGTGTAAAACCTTTATTTTATTTAATATATTCTGGTAAGATTTTGACCGTTGCAAGTGTCATATTGATTTAATACAGTATAAAGTGTCATATTTCTGGATGGAATCCAAATATTGATCTAAATGCTGCGCCATTGAGTATTTAGGCATAATGTTCACGAATATGAGCGGTGTGATATAAGACGAGGGCTGATTTTGTGCTCGAAGTTCTACATGAAATAACTTCGTGTATTTATTGAACGTCTGTACAAGTTTTTTAAATAATTCAAGAGGTTTTAAACAGTTGTTATTGAATCACTATCACCGATGGGATTAAAGATGGAGGGTATCAAATCGATGCGAACGGACTCTTTAATACATAAGACACACGGGATGTTTAAGCTACACTAACTTTTCAAGAGCAATTGACCTGATGTGGCATGAGTGCAACATACTGTACAGCTCACAGGTTAAATATAGCATCATAAACGTGAGCATCTGATGATGCACAACTGCCGCTTAGAGGCGATTTACCTTAACGAGTTTGTGCAGTCAACAGTGATGAGATTGTACACCTTTATTAAAGGACGCAAACTGTATATGGTTAACGACATTGATTATTACCAATTAAAATCTTTTCTATTTAGAAGAATATTCATTCTTCACATTTTATAGGCTTTCTAAACTTCAGTGAAAGCTTACCGTTTCACTTTCATCCTTTAAATTGTTTAACGTTAGCCAGCAGATTTGTCCCAAAGGCAACGAATCACTCGGGGTAAGGTAAAGAAAATTCCGCCTATAAATAGTTGATGTGTTTCCCTGTCCGTGTTGTTGCTGGACTACTGCTTCAGTCGAATGCAGAATGTAATGGTTTTGTGTTCGTCTTACCTGGCGGTTGCACATGTTGGTTTTTTTACAAAGCGGATAATTTAATTATAACACCGCTTGCACAATACGTGTTGTGCTACGGAACATAACCGACAGATTATTATACTTCCGGCTAAATAATAACTATTTATGAGAACGTGCCAATTAGCTAAAACGATACATTAGAGAATCAATCGATTACTTGAAAGTTACTGTAAGTTTTAGCTACATTTTAGAGTTTTGTTTAGATACTCTATATTTAATCACTTCTTTTTATCTAGTAATATGTTAGTATACTGGTATGTTAGGTTTTAATTATGATTATAATTATAAGGACTAATAAAAACTCGTGATAAATGTTGTCCACTTTGTTTTTGTTTCTTCATGATAGTTCGGGGATGTCGTCCAGGAAAATCAGTACCTATGCCAGAGGAAGAAATTCGAGCACTATGTCTTAAATCTCGTGAAATCTTCCTGCAACAACCAATACTTCTGGAATTGGAGGCTCCACTTAAAATTTGCGGTAAGTATTGAGAGTGTAAAAGATATCAGAACATACCAGATTTCTGCAATGGATTGTATGTTTTTTTGCATCGTTTTCCAATCCTTCTAGGTGATATACATGGACAGTACACAGACCTGCTGCGACTTTTCGAATATGGAGGATTCCCCCCAGAGGCCAACTATCTATTCCTGGGCGATTATGTGGATCGAGGCAAACAGTCGTTGGAAACGATCTGTCTTCTGTTAGCATACAAAATCAAGTATCCGGAAAACTTTTTCCTATTGCGCGGAAATCATGAGTGTGCCAGTATTAATAGGATATATGGTGAGAAAGCAAGGGTATAATTGAAATTAGCAATCATCAGTAACAACAAAATGTATTCTAATTTAGGATTCTACGATGAATGCAAACGGCGGTACAACGTGAAATTGTGGAAAACGTTCACGGATTGTTTCAATTGCCTGCCCATTGCTGCCATTATTGATGAGAAAATATTCTGTTGTCATGGAGGCTTGAGTCCGGATTTGAATGTAAGTGTTGGTAACCGTTTTTTATATTGGATGGTTAAAAAGTTGTGTTTTATTTCTTTTCTTTTTTACACAGCACATGGAACAAATAAAACGCATAATGCGACCTACAGACGTTCCCGACACGGGGCTGTTGTGCGATCTGCTGTGGAGTGATCCGGACAAAGATGTTAAAGGTTGGGGAGAGAACGATCGTGGCGTTAGCTTCACGTTTGGTGTGGATATTGTTTCCAAGTTTTTACTTATTCACGAGCTGGATCTCATTTGCCGAGCGCACCAGGTCGTGGAGGACGGGTACGAGTTCTTTGCCCGTCGATCGCTAGTAACGCTGTTTTCCGCTCCAAACTATTGCGGTGAATTCGACAATGCTGGTGGTATGATGTCGGTAGACGCAAATCTAATGTGTTCGTTTCAGGTATGTCGTCACAGCGCTTCTTTGCGGTTTTATTGTCAATGACGTTATTTTTGTTGTTGCGTGTACCATTTTTGTTTCAGATTCTAAAACCATCGGAAAAGAAGGCTAAATATCAATATAGCGGAACGAATAATCAGCGACCGCAGACACCCCAGCGCAATCAAAATCCAACCAATAAACGGAAATAATAATTTCTCTCCCTTCTCAACCGCTACCTAACGAGACGCAGCAAGAAGAAGTCATCAACAACGGCCAGTTCGTCGGCAAACACCGCCACCAATGCCACTAACGTTTCCAACAGTATTGATGGTGATGATGAAATTATGCTCACCGGTACCTCCGTGCCGTACGATCCTGCAGCAGAGCATTTAGCGCAAGGTCAGGACCATGAACGAGTTAACGTAGTAAACGGCACCACGGCAGCAACCGGTGCAGTAGCTTCGGCTTCATCAGGCGCGTCATCGTCTTCGGTGTTGCTGAAAAATGTTCCAATAAAAGCAATCGTGTTTTCTGACCAATCTTTGCAAAGTATTGATAACGATACGACCACGCCGCATTTACGACCCGCTACCCCCTCTACACTCGGCCGTCCGGATATCTCGCTTATGGAAAGAAGAGGATCTGCAGTGCAGGAGGAAGACTGTTCCTTGCCGTCACCACCGCCTCCACCGTCGATACAAACGGTGCCAGTGATGCAACTGCAAGCTCTTCACCTACACCAACCAATTCCACAGTATCCACAAGACGCAGCAGTACATGGCATGGAGCAGGCCGCGCATAATGCAGCGACCTCGGCACGCTCATGCTTTTCTCCGCCACCACCAGCCGTTGTAACGACCGCGGTAATGAGTACCTCTGGGTCTCACGTGATGCCTGGTGGAGCTGGCCCCAATAGGCAGTTGCCGCCCTATCCACCGGCGGTACCGCTTCCGAAGCCGACACCTATTTGGATAACACCGGTACCACGCCCAACAGTTGCCGGTAGCAGTACGCTTGGAAGAGAAAGGCCTCCTACCGTGTCGGCAAATGCGTATTCTACCGCATCCACCATTACCGTAGCTACCGGCAGTAATAGCTCGGCAGTTGTTTCGACTGTGCCTATCTTGCGTACATTCGGTGCCTCAGCGGGCTCACGTCAAAATTCATTTGGCAGCTAAACGGTGCTGTACATGTTCGATGTGTGAGCGCCATAATTAGGTCAGCTCTATATTATATCGTGCGTATGAAAGTTAAGGCTGTAAGCGTGTGATCTAGACGGAAACATGGGAACGGATAGGGCTATTATGGACCAGGATCGGTTGGATAACAAAATAGTAAAAGAGTGGCCACAAAAGTTTAGTTGGTAGAATGGTCTTACAAAAACAAAACATAACGATGATGACTATCAAAATGTGTCGCGACAAAATGGGAAGCGTGTGAGAATGTGAGAGAATTTAAGATGCATGAGAAGGGATACACAAAATCGCGCTTCGAAGTTAAGCGAGGAACGCGAAGGAAAACAAAAATTAACTAGTTTTTATTGAATGATATTGTTAACAAATACACACCATGCGGAAAAGATCGAACTGCTTTCACGTTCTGCCTAACTAACCAGTCAAAGCATAAGAGCATGTCGATGTTTTCCGCAGGGCACAAACACATACACACACCGTGCACTATCAGAAAAGCGCAAAATCAGATGCTTTTTGTACTAATGAAGTGTGTTTTGTGTGAGATACTTGCAGAAAGAAAGTAAATTAAACGCATGATAATAAATCGCATACGACAGATATTCGGAAGCGTGACATCGCGTAGGATAAAAGTGAACTAAGCAGATAAATTAAATGCCACAGTGGCACACACACACACCACAGGGATAGGAGAACACTGGAAAAAAAGGAAGGCAGGAGATGGTAGCATGGTAGCGTTCAACGTATGGAGAAGTCTTATGCCAATCCAAGCAATTGAAAATGGCCGCACTGTCCTCGGCACTAAGGGGTTTGAAGAAAACACAGACAAAAACACACCAATAAGCTGAAGCGGCACATTACAAGTGATGAGCAATGAGAGTGACCCGTATATAAACACATACAACACGTACACTGCTGGTACCAGTCACAAAGAGGTGTCTGTTTCACGTGGTGTGGATAAAATATACAAGTTTCCACATAGCACACTAAATAGTTGTGCTCCGTAATATTATGCATCTAACCGCAGGCAGATACGGCTAGACGTATTGGTGTGTCGATAAAGAGACGGATACGGATATATACATATAAAAATGGAGTACATTTTCAACAGTAGTAAACATAGTGTTACAAAATCCGTACAGGACGATCACAAGGGCATTGCAGCAGAAAGCCAGCAACGTTTGATTTGATCAAATCAATCAATAAATTGTGTAGATGGGGGTGAAACATGCGTCCCGGACAAAGGTAGGAACGATTGATGCTATCATAGGGCAGCAGAATGATGAATAGTAAAGAGCGGTGGAGCGTGTGGATACGGAAGCAGAAGAGATAATTATATATATAAAAGATGTAGATACACATACGGATATATAAATACATATGTATGTATGGTACGCATTACTCAAAACTGGCGACGCGGTAAATACGCATGAGAGATTTTCCGATTATTTTCGGTTGATCGTTTTATTGCCTTCTGGAAATTAAAAGTAGGAAATTGTATATTTTCTCCCTCAAGTCGTCGGCAAAGGGAGAGCAGCATGTGACGAAGGTGTGTATGCACTGTAGTGAGGAATAGTAATCAAAGATCAAATGTTCGATCACTGCATATTGTTTGGTGCATATTGTAGAGAAACGTATGCACACATGCTTGCAAACCGTATCAACCGTATGGATGACGCCCATTTAGGGCGGGTAATGGGACGAACACGAGCATGTACTGTAAAGCACTGTAAAATACAACCAACAACAAAACTAACGCATCCATGCATCTTCATCTTTTACATGCGCGTGTAAAGTCGCAATCATTAGCATCAGGGTGCGGTTCGGTAAATGGAAACATTTTTGCTACACAAAAAAGGTCAAACTGAATGGTTTATGCATTTACACCATGAGGAAGAACACGATAAGAGTGTCAAGCGTAGAGTATGGTTCAAGTCGTATGTGTGTGTATGTGTGTTGTTTTAATCGTTTTAAAGCTTCCAAAGATTATTTATATCTTAGTTATGAAGATGCGCTTGCCTCGGCAACGGCTTCTGCTTTCTGCGTTCGGGTTTATCGAACATCGTTTTCGATTAACCGAACTGGGTTTCCGCATCCGTACGTTACGGATGAATAAACATGCAGTTGTTGATTAAAGTTCAATGTTTTTCCACAAAACCCCAATGTCTCTATCTTTGTTAATGGTCGTGTATTTTTGATGTATTTGCTTCGTTCTGTCTGTGTTATTTGGCCCACATCCATTAATATAGGCTCTCTGGAGTTTAAAACTGTGCATGCCGAGTGGATCTTCACACATTATATCAAAGTATTCGTTAACTAAGAGACCGAATGCAATGAAATGAAATGAAAAGGCTAAAATGTGTTTCACAACAGCATATACAGTGTTGTTTGTTTCTAACGCGCCGTACAAGTAATGGCTTTCCTTGTACCTTGTGGTCGTCGAATGGTGCGACGTACCCATGTTTTTTTGTTGTCCATCCTTACATACATTCGGAAAATTATTACTCTAACGTTTCTTTGGCTGTGAAAGAGAAGTGCATAGCAGAACAAATAAACCCTTGGAGGAAGTGCATGAGATGCATGTAGGCGGATGGATTGTACAACGTAAATCCACTGCACCGTGTTTCCACTGAACCAAAGCTGAACGCAACTGGCAACGGATAGCAAGAGAAGAAACCATTAATTATAAACCAAATTGTCTCCCGAGGCTGGTAGATGATGATCGCTCGTTTCATTCACAAAACAACCATTTATACATGTCACCGGTTTGGAAGGCTTTTACAAACACTCTTTTTACATTCAATCGACACACGCGACACAGGACACGGTAACAATAACAAAAAAAATATGCAGGCTGGAAATAACTTTCTGTTAAAACGGGAATCGCGATTCTGAAGAGAGAATTCGGTTCTTGTTTCTGTGGTTGCAAGTTTATATAGCTATTAACCGCTTATCCGGCTATCCTGGCACGTACTCATATGTGCTTTTCTTTTTTCGTTCTGTTTCGTACAAGCAGCACTTTCCTTTGGAATCGACGGATAAGACGATGCTCGTCTTTCGTTGCTTGGTTTTTTATATTATTATCATCCTCTAGACAGCGCCTGAATAGCGAAGGGCAAAACAAAACGATAACAAACACGCGCGATGCTTTAGTTTTATTATGGTTGCATCAAAGTAAAAGAAACGTTAAGGGTGGGCATGCACATGAAGTAGACAGCAGTGCAAGAATGTAAAACAGTAAATTATTATAATTAACAAAAGTCAGCATACCGCGCGACCGCGAGTGGCCGTTACTGGTCAACAGAGGCACCGGGCATATTATGTTGGAATGAAGAGCAATGTAATGAATAAAGGATCATAATTAATATTAAAAGTACGTTCAGCTTGCTTGCTTGCGCGAATAGTAGCAGAAAGAAACTTGCGTTAGTTAGGAAAAGTTAAATTCAGTGGTTCGTTTGTTAACATAACGATAATGTAACAGCCTTTTAAAGTTTCAAGGCACGTTTAGCTAAAGACAAACTGCCCGCGCGTGACGGGGAGAGTGGACGGACGAGTGTTTTTGACTTGCAGTAAAATAATTTCCAGTTCTAGCCAGGGGGACAAACCTTAACTAACAGCTAACGGGTAGCTGCGTCTTTCAACCGCCGGACAGCGTTGACATCGGCTGCGACTGACAATGGCACATGACAAGGGGACTCGAGCGAAACGAATTCCTGCTGCTCCGATGGAATTGAAATGCAAAACGAAATGCATTCATGAAAGAAGTGCGTCAAATGGGATAATGGTTTCATTTTAGTTTATTTTTTTCATTCATTTTATTCTATCGCCCTCCGCCGGAAAACGCAAAATGGTGGTCAAACGATCAAGCAATTGGAAATGATGGGCACAGTAGCGATCCGTCGGTAATTGCAATCGAAATGAACCTTTCAATCAATAATACGTAAGGGAGAAGGGGGTACAGAAAAAAAAACTTTTTATGCCGCCGGAAAGTGTAAGGCTGTTTGAGTTTATGTTCAAAATTCGGGAGTAAAATCAATATGAAAAAGTCGATAAGAAGCCTGAAGGGATTCACACACGGACGATTTGCAAAAAAAAGATGATTTTTGGGATTTTTGATTTTGAATTTAAATTTAATTGTGTGTCATTAATTAATATTACCAGCCATTTACAAGCTATTCAAGCTAAAGTTAAAGTTTTGGGCTCCTATTGGACATTTCCTTTGCGGATAAAATGTACATTTTCCCTTATTTTCAATACATTTCCTATAATAGTTTTTTAAAACTATTATTATTACTTTATTTTTTTTTCACGAAGAACGGCCAGGCCGCTTAGAACTATAGGTAACGTAATCTAGCATACAATTCACATTCGTTTGAAGACATTTCCTTCTCCAAACAGTGAAAGATCACTTTATCCCGGGTGTACTGGGCCATTTTTTAAAAATTATATTCAAAAATTCAAAAATTGTGAATAGTTGTTAGGAGCGCCGTACTCCGGAGCAGTGCCATGGACAAAACCTTAAGAACCAGCGGAATTGAGTTGTTTGTTTTTGTCATACAATATAAGGTCCGTATCTTCTAAAATCTTTTTAATTTATACGCAAAATACTGGACATTTTCCGAACGATAAAACCCATTTTATTTAACTTACACTGTTTGTTTAAAAATATTGCGAAACGTTATGTTTCTCTTCGAACTCTTTAGCCTCCAACTCCCTTCTTCAACATGTAGTCTAAAAGCTTAAATTTTTCCTTTCACATATGAGGATGAACCTTGTTAAGAGATGAACCATGCTGTGCAAATGTGATTGAAAGCTTCTTGGACCTTTCCAAGAGCTTTTCAAATCCCGCACTGACAGATTGAATCATGAAGCGGTGGAAGGTGTTTGATGGTTTCGAGCATTATTTCCTTCAAGTTTATTTCATTCTATTTTTTCCGCTTTGTCCGCAAAAAAAAATCCCCCAATTGCATTGTGAAATGTAAAAAAGAAGAAAAAAAAACAATACAGAAGGTTAATTACTTGAAGGAAAAATAAAAAAACCCTCCAAGGACCCTTGCCCTTGTCAACACTTACGCCGGTTGAGTGAGCTGGGTATCAGGTTGGGCAAGTGTTGTTTGGTTTTGGTTCCCCGGTGTGTAAATAATGGATCGAATTTTTACAATTCCTTCAACCCTTGCGAACCGCATTTGCTCGGAGTGATAAATTATTTCCGTAGCAGGGGTACCACCGGCCAGTTCCGACTCTGGTCTGGTCCGACTTATCCTCACTTGCTACGGTACGATTGGCACAACTTTAAAGTCGCGTTAAAACGATCCATCAGCAACACACAGCTACCGTGGCCACGGCTAAATTATTGTCTTTTCTCGTGTGAACTCGCGCACACACCGCGAAGAAGCGAGAGCAGAAAAGGATAATGTGAAGGTACAATAACGACAACGGCCACCAAAACCAAACAAAAAAGCCACCAACCATAAGCAGACAAAAACAAATGCACAGAAATTGGGATACGAAAACTTTTGTTTCTAATCCCAACCACTCACCGGACCAGTCAGTCTACTTTAGGCTCGGAAGACGCAGAAGAAGTGGGCATGTTTTATTTACGAAAGGGTACTCCAATTCATCATCACTCTGTCAGCATCAGCAGGCCCGTGTTCGTGTTGTCTTGGGAAAGCTCCGGCATGGAGGGACCGGAAAGCGAACAACAAGAACACCGAGGGTTTTCCCGGGGTTTCCCTGGGTTTGTCTTGACACACGATGCGCTCCGTGTCCCGGGGCATGTGTGGTAGGTATATGCCGGCACTGCCGCTCGACGGACTTTAACGCCGTGCTTGCGAGTGTGCACAGTGCATCTCGGGTACACACTTCTCGCAAGTGGCCACTTCGCGCTGCAGATTGCCGGAAGTGGGGTGACAGGACGCAGGGCACAGATTTATGGGTTTCCACGCCAACTGTGCCAACTAACATGGCCCGGTGGTGGTACACCGGTTCGATGGTGCCTGATAAATGTGAAGCATCCATTAGGTTTTAGTTGCATTGGTGAAAGTTTATGTCAAGCTTTTTTTCCCCGTGCCGTGAGATCGGGCACGTGTGTGTGTTTGTGGAATTGCGTAAGATGAAGGCAAGAACAGTTTTTATATGGTACAATTTTTCGGCAAACATTCGGTACCCATTGAAGGAATTCCGGCGTAGAAACAATTCGTGGCACAACCTAAAGGAATGCATATGCATTAGCGGTGAAGAAAGTGCATTCGAATTGTGTTACTTTCTATTCCCCACACAACTTATGTGCGGCATAATGCAGCGTGGCACAACTGCAACTGTGCAATGGTCTAGGACTGGCGTGTTACTGGCAGTGTACCAATGCAAGTGTGTAAGAGAACCGTAATATAAAGCCACGGTTGTTTTATCTTTCTTTCCGGAAACAAAGCGTTGCTACAAATGGAAACAACTTCAAACGTACACACTGTTAGCGATGCTGAAGATCAACGGTATGAATAACAAATGTCTTGCTGCAAAACGCCAGCTGCAGTATCTCTTGACAATAGAAAAATGATGTTTCCCTTGAGGTGGAAAAACCGTTGAAATGTATCTTCTCCGGCTTTTCACCACTTTCCCAAGAACATCCAAGTGGTTAGGATATGCATCTAACGTAAAAAACTTCACTGTTTTACCCTGTTTTCGTTCTATTGAATGTTGGTTTATTACGTTTCCTTGCAATCGCATGAAGCAATGGAGCCGAACGTTAGACGCACGACTTCAGTGCACTCCATTTTCCTGGGAAATTGACAATTCTAACGCAATTCCTTTTTTTTCTGCAATCGGAAACTTTCATGCTAGATGTATCATTATTATTGCAATTTCCGAGTTTGTAAACAGTTTGTACTGTCTTTTCTATACTTATTCTACCTGAACCTCCACTTTAGTCCACAATAACCCCCACGACCATGCTATCTGTTCCATTAGTTTTCAATCGGTAAGCGCGCTCAGGCCACGCACAGGAATTCTATCTAATATTATGACTCGCCTCGCTCTCCGGTAAGTAAATGTAAATCCATTGCGAAAATTAAACCAAACATAATCGGCATTCAAGTATCAGCCGGTCAACAGGCAACGCTTGATTCCGCGCGGAAAGCTCGTACTCCATCGCAAGGCCATCAATTTCTATCCGATATTGTAAGCGTCCCGGTTAATTAGCTCAACTCTACCCCCCAGGCAGTCTATATCATCCGACTCCGGCTAATTGTGTAATTGAGAAAGGCCTCGAATTGGTTTGCCATGGTCATGACCCACGATGAAAATTCCTTTAAAACGGGTTATTGGCAGGATTTGCTCGGGATTAGCTGGTTCGAATAGTGGCGCAAATCTTCCACAAGTGACACTATTACACAGAGCAGTATTTCCACGTGCAAAATATTTCTTTAAGCCTTTCAGTCTAATTAAGCGATTAAACTATTTGATTCATGTTGAGTGGTGTTATTATTTTTTTATTTGATTCGCTGCGGATAGTGTTTCACTAATATAAAGTATAAATATTGGGGTTCTCCATAGCATCGGTTGTTTTAAATCGTCCCTCATATAATGAGTTGCTCATTATTCCTCGAAATGCAATGCACACACAGTTAAGGTATTCCTTGAACCATATCAAACAATATTATAACTCACGTATAATTTGCATTGCGTTATGAATAATCAACACTACTCCTGCAGGTCCCACAATACCTCATCTCCCTTCTCGGCGACTCATCGTCTGCTGCCGAGGAGCAAACGCTACTTCTCGCCGCCGAGGAACGACCGTCTTCTGAGTCAGAACATCTGCTTGCCGTACAACGAGATAGTGCAGCTGGTGGTGGCTATTGTCTTAAGAATTTAGCCGCCACAGACAAACACCAATAATCCTCGCTCGCTTTTGCGGGGACCGTCGAGAGGAGCCAAGGTCTCGCTAGGACCGAAAAGCACGACACCCAGACACGATGCTGCGCGTTGCCGAAAATGCAAATACTTGCAACCGTGTGTCGTGAATTTAGCATACGGCACTCGCAAATGCGTGCGTATACGATAATAAGATACGGAACGGAACTTTTCACTCCACACACACACAGCTTTCGGCACTGCAGGCGCAAAAGAAGAGCATCCGGAAGGACGGATAATCTCGTTGCAATGGTGTGCAAATATCAACAAAGGAGATGGATTTGCGACCCGTTGCTGCTGCCGGATAGAACACAAACTTGTTCGCGTCACAAAAATCCGCGTCAAAGGCACTCGAACGCCCGAAAGACAAGGCGGGAAGACTGGAGCAGTGTTTATCGTCGCTTGCCCGGAGCTAAGTGATATATTATCACTATGGCCAGGTGTGGCGTGTGCTTGCAAATTGTCTTGTTCTTTTGCGTTTTATGGGCTCGTTTTATGGCATTTACATGGTGCGTTTACGACCAACGGATGGATCTGCCATTGCGGGCGCTACAGGAATGCCAAAGCATTACACTTCGAGCCGAGTCGACAGGAGTTGTTTAAAAGCAGCGACGCGCATTTTTGTCATGCAGCAGCTTCATCCGGAAAATAAATCCTCGCACGCATACTATTACACCATTAAAGAGTAGTAAACGAGCGTTCCTTACAGTCGTGTAATTGAAAACGATGAGTGATTCAGTCGCTGCTTCCAGTTTCCAATCTGCAAGAGAAAAATGTTCCACCGGAATAAAACATCCCACAAATCATTTCAAATCATTTAATACTCACCATCACATTCAGCTGTTTAAAGGTTTCATTCGATATTGACAGTTTTCCAGAGACACGACCATATTCCGATTGAACTAACTACTACCAAATCAGAATAAAACGCACTAATTCGTACAACAAACCGCTTCAAAACGATAAATAATTCTACGTGAAACATTTATTGTTTCAATGAAATTTATCGAAACATTCGTGATTGATACTTTAGTTGGTCTTGCAACTATACTGCGAATTGTGGCTTTTCTTTTTATTGATGCTTCAGATGAAAAGGAACCATTTATTCATTTATCGTTAAGCCAGAAATACCTGATCCTGCCCATATATAACCGACATTAAGATTCCTGACGATGCTTCCGACATGTTAACCACATTCCTTCACAATTACAATTACAGTATGCAGTGTATTCAAACTCCTTCTCTATCGGCACGACATTTTCAGGATGTTTAAGCCTACCATTTCTAGTTTTTTTTACTTTATTTTTCCCGTAGGATAGTCAGTGGTGCGAACGGAGGTTTGGTGGTCCAGATGAAATTTTTCCGTGGTCCTGTCTTGTGCAGACCGACTGCACTACGAATACACCATCTGGCCGCCCCGTGAACCCTTATATGCCCTTTTACTTCAACCTATTCATGAATTCTATTTCTTGAACTTTCCGTTTGATATTACAACCTCATGGTTCTTGGAATACCATTTCTGTTTTTCTTGATTATTACTTATTCGAAGCTGGATTGTAGGTCCAGCTTATGTCCACTCATCCCAAACTGTCCAAACACTTCATTATATCCTCTTGTAGATTACTGTTCAAACTACATTGTTGTAATCTCGGTAACATTTGCATCGTTGTTAGACCGAAATTGTTCTAAAATTTCCAATTCTAAATCCATACGGTTTAAGATCATCGCCGCGAAATCGTTGTTCTAAATTAAAAAAAGAACACGAAAAAAGATACTTGAAGAAATCAAGTATGCATTTATATAAAAACAATGTATTCATTGAAGAACCTATCATAGTAGTATTGCTAAAACATTGTCGTGCGTGCTGAAAGCGGTCTCGTTTTTTGCATTGAAAACTCAGTTTGTTTGAGAAAAATAATGAGTGCTTTGTGGTGTTGTATCCCTATAATTGGCTACTGACTATCAAATTGTGCCTGAAGAGGAGCCATGCTGATGTAAATGTGCAAGTATAAATGTGACGAAATGCTCGCAAGTGTCCTCACAATGATCGACGTGATCGGCCCAGAAATTCTTGGATTTATTGACGGACGGACAACCGACCTTAAATTGGAGCATCAAACTTCATACGTTAAAATGAAGCGAGCGATCGAAATTCACATTAATATGTGCAGGGCCACAAGAATTGATAAATTTGTCCAATGACCAAATCGACTGGTCAACTGTAAAAACTACTATACCGTAACCGCGCACAGAATTTTTTTAAGATTTCCGATACCAGGAGAGCATGTTTTTCCAGAGGTCTGCATCTGCAGAGGACATCTGCAGCTTGGGACAAATTTGCCCATCACAATTGCTATTGCATACTATCAAACACGTAAGAACGATCGCTAATAAGTAATATCAATAAAACGGAAAGCATCCTTCATCTCGCTCAATTTTTCCGTCGGCTGGTACGAAATTACATACAAAACTAGCTGTTTTCAGATTTCCGATACCAGGAGAGCATCCACGGAAGAGGTAGCACCTTGTACAGCATTTTTGGTCGAAAACCGCCGAAAGGTATGCAATATTTAAACACTAACTTTCCCGTTGGTCGAGTAAAATTTTGCAGCAATTTTGCTCGTAAACCGCCGAAAGTTATGCAATGTTTAAACACTAACTTTCCCGTTGGTTGTGAAAAATTTCTTCGAAAACTACCAATTTTTGAATGTTTAGTACCAGGAGAGCATCCACGAAAGAGGTAGCTCCTGGTACTGCGCCGGAAGGTATGCAATCAACTAGCAATGCAATGCGCCGTAAGGTATGCAATGTTTATACACTAACTTTTCATACAAACCAGCTGTTTTCAAATTTCCGATACCAGGAGAGCATGTACTTCAAGAGGTGACATCTTCCATCCCCCTCCCCCCCTTCCATCCCCAAGATGGCGGCCAAGATGGCGGCCACGATGGCGGCCAAGATGGCGGACAAGATGGCGGCCAAGATGGCGGACAAGATGGCGAACAAGATGGCGGCCAAGATGGCGGACAAGATGGCGGACAAGATGGCGGCCAGGATGGCGGACAAGATGGCGGACAAGATGGCGAACAAGATGGCGGCCAAGATGGCGGCCAAGATGGAGGACAAGATGGCGGACAAGATGGCGGACAAGATGGCGGACAAGATGGCGGACAAGATGGCGGACAAGATGGCGTACACAAGATGGCGGACAAGATGGCGGACAAGATGGCGGACAAGATGGCGGACACAAGATGGCGGACAAGATGGCGGACGCAATATGGCGGACAAGATGGCGGACAAGATGGCGGACAAGATTGCGGACAAGATGGTGGACAAGATGGCGGACACAAGATGGCGGCCAAGATGGCGTACCAGATGGCGGACAAAATGGCGGACAAGATGACGGACAAGATGGCGGCCAAGATGGCGGACACAAGATGGCGGACAAGATGGCGGACGCAATATGGCGGACAAGATGGCGGACAAGATGGCGGACAAGATGGCGGACAAGATGGCGGACAAGATGGCGAACAAGATGGCGAACAAGATGGCGGCCAAGATGGCGGACAAGATGGCGGCCAAGATGGCGGCCAAGATGGCGGACAAGATGGCGGCCAAGATGGCGGACAAGATGGCGGACAAGATGGCGGACAAGATGGCGGACACAAGATGGCGGACAAGATGGCGGACGCAAGATGGCGGACAAGATGGCGGACAAGATGGCGGACAAGATGGCGGACAAGATGGCGGACAAGATGGCGGCCAAGATGGCGTTCAAGATGGCGGCCAAGATGGAGGCCAAGATGGCGGACAAAATGGCGGCCAAGATGGCGGACACAAAATGGCGGACAAGATGGCGGACAAGATGGCGGACACAAGATGGCGGACAAGATGGTGGACAAGATGGCGGACAAGATGACGGACAAGATGGCGGCCAAGATGGCGGCCAACATGGCGGACAAGATGGCGGACAAGATGGCGGCCAAGATGGCGGACAAGATGGCGGACACAAGATGGCGGACGCAATATGGCGGACAAGATGGCGGCCAAGATGGCGGACAAGATGGCGGACAAGATGGCGGACAAGATGGCGGACAAGATGGCGGACAAGATGGCGGCCAAGATGGCGGCCAAGATGGCGGCCAAGATGGCGGCCAAGATGGCGGCCAAGATGGCGTTCAAGATGGCGGCCAAGATGGAGGCCAAGATGGCGGCCAAGATGGCGGACAAGATGGCGGCCAAGATGGCGGCCACGATGGCGGCCAAGATGGCGGACAAGATGGCGGACAAAATGGCGGACAAAATGGCGGACAAGATGGCGGACACAACATGGCGGACACAAGATGGCGGACAAGATGGCGGACAAGATGGCGGACAAGATGGCGGACAAGATGGCGGCCAAGATGGCGGACAAGATGGCGGACAAGATGGCGGCCAAGATGGCGGACAAGATGGCGGACAAGATGGCGGACAAGATGGCGAACGCAATATGGCGGACAAGATGGCGGACAAGATGGCGGACAAGATGGCGGCCAAGATGGCGGCCAAGATGGCGGACAAGATGGCGGCCAAGATGTCGGCCAAGATGGCGGCCAAGATGGTGGCAAAGATGGCGGACACAAGATGGTGGACAAGATGGCGGCCAAGAAGGCGGACAAAATGGCGGCCCAGATGGCGGACACAAGATGGCGGACAAGATGGCGGACACAAGATGGCGGACAAAATGGCGGACAAGATGGCGGACAAGATGGCGGACAAGATGGCGGACAAGTTGGCGGACAAGATGACGGACAAGATGGCGGCCAAGATGGCGTCCACGACGGCGGCCAAAATGGCGGACAAGATGGCGGCCAAGATGGCGGCCAACATGGCGGCCAAGATGGCGGACAAGATGGCGGACAAGATGGCGGACAAGATGGCGGACAAGATGGCGGCCAAGATGGCGGCCAAGATGGCGGCCAAGATGGCGGCCAAGATGGTGGACAAGATGGCGGACAAGATGGCGGACAAGATGGCGGACAAGATGGCGGCCAAGATGGCGGGCACAAGATGGCGGACAAGATGGCGGCCAAGATGGCGGCCAAGATGGCGGACACAAGATGGCGGACACAAGATGGCGGCCAAGATGGCGGTCAAGATGGCGGCCAAGATGGCGGCCAAAATAGCGGACAAGATGGCGGCCAAGATGGCGGACGCAAGATGGCGGACAAGATGGCGGCCAAGATGGCGGACAAGATGGCGAACAAGATGGCGGCCAAGATGGCGGACAAGATGGCGGACAAGATGGCGGCCAGGATGGCGGACAAGATGGCGGACAAGATGGCGAACAAGATGGCGGCCAAGATGGCGGCCAAGATGGAGGACAAGATGGCGGACAAGATGGCGGACAAGATGGCAGACAAGATGGCGGACAAGATGGCGGACAAGATGGCGGACAAGATGGCGTACACAAGATGGCGGACAAGATGGCGGACAAGATGGCGGACAAGATGGCGGACACAAGATGGCGGACAAGATGGCGGACGCAATATGGCGGACAAGATGGCGGACAAGATGGCGGACAAGATGGCGGACAAGATTGCGGACAAGATGGCGGACAAGATGGCGGACACAAGATGGCGGCCAAGATGGCGTACCAGATGGCGGACAAAATGGCGGACAAGATGACGGACAAGATGGCGGCCAAGATGGCGGACACAAGATGGCGGACAAGATGGCGGACGCAAGATGGCGGACAAGATGGCGGACAAGATGGCGGACAAGATGGCGGACAAGATGGCGGACAAGATGGCGAACAAGATGGCGAACAAGATGGCGGCCAAGATGGCGGACAAGATGGCGGCCAAGATGGCGGCCAAGATGGCGGACAAGATGGCGGCCAAGATGGCGGACAAGATGGCGGCCAAGATGGCGGACAAGATGGCGGACACAAGATGGCGGACAAGATGGCGGACGCAAGATGGCGGACAAGATGGCGGACAAGATGGCGGACAAGATGGCGGACAAGATGGCGGACAAGATGGCGGCCAAGATGGCGTTCAAGATGGCGGCCAAGATGGAGGCTAAGATGGCGGACAAAATGGCGGCCAAGATGGCGGACACAAAATGGCGGACAAGATGGCGGACAAGATGGCGGACACAAGATGGCGGACAAGATGGCGGACAAAATGACGGACAAGATGGCGGCCAACATGGCGGACAAGATGGCGGACAAGATGGCGGCCAAGATGGCGGACAAGATGGCGGACAAGATGGCGGACACAAGATGGCGGACGCAATATGGCGGACAAGATGGCGGCCAAGATGGCGGCCAAGATGGCGGACAAGATGGCGGACAAGATGGCGGACAAGATGGCGGCCAAGATGGCGGCCAAGATGGCGGCCAAGATGGCGGCCAAGATGGCGTTCAAGATGGCGGCCAAGATGGAGGCCAAGATGGCGGCCAAGATGGCGGACAAGATGGCGGCCAAGATGGCGGCCAAGATGGCGGCCACGATGGCGGCCAAGATGGCGGACAAGATGGCGGACAAAATGGCGGACAAAATGGCGGACAAGATGGCGGACACAACATGGCGGACACAAGATGGCGGACAAGATGGCGGACAAGATGGCGGACAAGATGGCGGACAAGATGGCGGCCAAGATGGCGGACAAGATGGCGGACAAGATGGCGGACAAGATGGCGGACAAGATGGCGGACAAGATGGCGGACGCAATATGGCGGACAAGATGGCGGACAAGATGGCGGCCAAGATGGCGGACAAGATGGCGGACAAGATGGCGGCCAAGATGGCGGACAAGATGGCGGCCAAGATGGCGGCCAAGATGGCGGACAAGATGGCGGCCAAGATGTCGGCCAAGATGGCGGCCAAGATGGTGGCAAAGATGGCGGACACAAGATGGTGGACAAGATGGCGGCCAAGAAGGCGGACAAAATGGCGGCCCAGATGGCGGACACAAGATGGCGGACAAGATGGCGGACACAAGATGGCGGACAAAATGGCGGACAAGATGGCGGACAAGATGGCGGACAAGATGGCGGACAAGATGACGGACAAGATGGCGGCCAAGATGGTGGCAAAGATGGCGGACACAAGATGGTGGACAAGATGGCGGCCAAGAAGGCGGACAAAATGGCGGCCCAGATGGCGGACACAAGATGGCGGACAAGATGGCGGACAAGATGGCGGACAAAATGGCGGACAAGATGGCGGACAAGATGGCGGACGCAATATGGCGGACAAGATGGCGGACAAGATGGCGGCCAAGATGGCGGACAAGATGGCGGACAAGATGGCGGACAAAATGGCGGACAAGATGGCGGACAAGATGGCGGCCAAGATGGCGGCCAAGATGGCGGCCACGATGGCGGCCAAGATGGCGGACAAGATGGCGGACAAAATGGCGGACAAAATGGCGGACAAGATGGCGGACACAACATGGCGGACACAAGATGGCGGACAAGATGGCGGACAAGATGGCGGACAAGATGGCGGACAAGATGGCGGCCAAGATGGCGGACAAGATGGCGGACAAGATGGCGGACAAGATGGCGGACAAGATGGCGGACAAGATGGCGGACGCAATATGGCGGACAAGATGGCGGACAAGATGGCGGCCAAGATGGCGGACAAGATGGCGGACAAGATGGCGGCCAAAATGGCGGACAAGATGGCGGCCAAGATGGCGGCCAAGATGGCGGCCAAGATGGCGGACAAGATGGCGGACAAGATGGCGGACAAGATGGCGGACAAGATGGCGGCCAAGATGGCGGCCAAGATGGCGGCCAAGATGGCGGCCAAGATGGTGGACAAGATGGCGGACAAGATGGCAGCCAAGATGGCGGACAAGATGGCGGCCAAGATGGCGGGCACAAGATGGCGGACAAGATGGCGGCCAAGATGGCGGACAAGATGGCGGACACAAGATGGCGGACACAAGATGGCGGCCAAGATGGCGGTCAAGATGGCGGCCAAGATGGCGGCCAAAATAGCGGACAAGATGGCGGCCAAGATGGCGGACAAAATGGCGGCCAAAATGGCGGACAAGATGGCGGACACAAGATGGCGGACAAGATGGCGGACACAAGATGGCGGACACAAGATGGCGGACAAGATGGCGACCAAGATGGCGGACAAGATGGCGGACACAAGATGGCGGATAAGATGGCGGACACAAGATGGCGGACAAGATGGCGGACAAGATGGCGGACACAAGATGGCGGCCAAGATGGCGTCAAAGATGGCGGCAAAGATGGCGGACACAAGATGGCGGACAAGATGGCGGACACAAGGTGGCGAGCACAAGATGGAAGACAAGATGGCGGCCAAAATGGCGGACAAGATGGCGGCCAAGATGGCGGACAAGATGGCGGACACAAGATGGCGGACAAGATGGCGGACAAGATGGCGGACAAGATGGCGGCCAATATGGTGGACACAAGATGGTGGCCAAGATGGCGGACAAGATGGCGGACACAAGATGGCGGACAAGATGGCGGACAAGATGGCGGTCAAGATGGCGGCCAAGATGGCGGACAAGAAGGCGGCCAAGATGGTGGACAAGATGGCGGACAAGATGGCGGACAAGATGGCGGCCAAGATGGCGGACACAAGATGGCGGACAAGATGGCGGCCAAGATGGCGGCCAAGATGGCGGCCAAGATGGCAGACACAAGATGGCGGACAAGATGGCGGACAAGATGACGGCGAAGATGGCAGACGAGATGGCGGACAAGATGGCGGCCAAGATGGCGCACACAAAATGGCGGACAAGATGTCGGCCAAGATGGCGGACAAGATGGCCATCTTGTGCGTCATCTTGTTCGTCATCTTGTCCGCCATCTTGTGTCCGCCATCTTGTGTGCCATCTTGTTCGCCATCTTGTCCGCCATCTTGTCCGCCATCTTGTCCGCCATCTTGTGTCCGCCATCTTGTTCGCCATCTTGTCCGCCATCTTGTCCGCCATCTTGTGTCTGCCATCTTGGCCGCCATCTTGGCCGCCATCTTGTCCGCCATCTTGTCCGCCATCTTGTCCACCATCTTGTGTCCGCCATCTTTGCCACCATCTTGGCCGCCATCTTGGCCGTCATCTTGGCCGCCATCTTGTCCGCCATCTTGGCCGCCATCTTGGCCGCCATCTTGTCCGCCATCTTGGCCGCCATCTTGTCCGCCATCTTGGCCGCCATCTTGTCCGCCATCTTGTCCGCCATATTGCGTCCGCCATCTTGTCCGCCATCTTGTCCGCCATCTTGTCCGCCATCTTTTCCACCATCTTGTCCGCCATCATGTCCGCCATCTTGTCCGCCATATTGCGTCCGCCATCTTGTCCGCCATCTTGTCCGCCATCTTTTCCACCATCTTGTCCGCCATCTTGTCCGCCATCTTGTCCGCCATCTTGTCCGCCATCTTGTCCGCCATCTTGGCCGCCATCTTGTCCGCCATCATGTCCGCCATCTTGTCCGCCATCTTGTTCACCAACTTGTCCGCCATCTTGTCCGCCATCTTGTCCGCCATCTTGTCCGCCATCTTGTGTCCGCCATCTTGTCCGCCATCTTGTCCGCCATCTTGTTCGCCACCTTGGGTCCGCCATCTTGTCCGCCATCTTGTCCGCCATCTTGTGTTCGCCATCTCGTGTCCGCCATCTTGTCCGCCATCTTTGCCACCATCTTGTCCGCCATCTTGGCCGCCCTCTTGTGTCCGCCATCTTGTCCGCCATCTTAGCCGCCATATTGCGTCCGCCATCTTGTCCGCCATCTGGGCCGCCATCTGGGCCGCCATCTTGTGTCCGCCATCTTGTCCGCCATCTTGGCCACCATCTTGTCCGCCATCTTGTCCGCCATCTTGGCCGCCATCTTGTCCGCCATCTTGGCCGCCATCTTGGCCGCCATCTTGTCCGCCATCTTGTCCGCCATTTTGTCCGCCATCTTGTCCGCCATCTTGTCCGCCATCTTGTTCGCCATCTTGTCCGCCATCTTGGCCGCCATCTTGTCCGCCATCTTGGCCGCCATCTTGTCCGCCACCTTGTGTCCGCCATCTTGTCCGCCATCTTGTCCGCCATCTTGTCCGCCATCTTGTGTCCGCCATCTTGTCTGCCATCTTGTCCGCCATCTTGTGTCCGCCATCTTGTCCGCCATCTTGTGTCCGCCATCTTGTCCGCCATCTTGTGTCCGCCATCTTGTCCGCCATCTTGTCCGCCATCTTGGCCGCCATCTTGTCCGCCATCTTGTGTCCGCCATCTTGGCCGCCATCTTGGCCGCCATCTTGGCCGCCATCTTGGCCGCCATCTTGGCCGCCATCTTGGCCACCATCTTGGCCGCCATCTTGTCCGCCATCTTGTCCGCCATCTTGTCCGCCATCTTGGCCGCCATCTTGTGTCCGCCATCTTGTCCGCCATCTTGTCCGCCATCTTGTCCGCCATCTTGTCCGCCATCTTGTCCGCCATCTTGGCCGCCATCTTGTCCGCCATCTTGTCCGCCATCTTGGCCGCCATCTTGGCCGCCATCTTGTCCGCCATCTTGTCCGCCATCTTGTCCGCCATCTTGTCCGCCATTTGGTCCGCCATTTTGTCCGCCAGCTTGTCCGCCAGCTTGGCCGCCATCTTGTCCGCCATCTTGTCCGCCATCTTGTCCGCCATCTTGGCCGCCATCGTGTGTCCGCCATCTCGTCCGCCATCTTATCCGCCATCTTGGCCGCCATCTTGTTCGCCATTTTGTCCGCCATCTTGGCCGCCATCTTGTGTCCGCCATCTTGTCCGCCAGCTTGGCCGCCATCTTGTCCGCCATCTTGTCCGCCATCTTGTCCGCCATCTGGTCCGCAATCTTGTCCGCCATCTTGGCCACCATCTTGTCCGCCATCTTGTCCGCCATCTTGGCCGCCATCTTGGCCGCCATCTTGTCCGCCATCTTGTCCGCCATCTTGTCCGCCATCTTGTCCGCCATCTTGTCCGCCATCTTGTCCGCCATCTTGTCCGCCATATTGCGTCCGCCATCTTGTCCGCTATCTTGTGTCCGCCATCTTGGCCGCCATCTTGTCCACCATCTTGTCCGCCATCTTGGCCGCCATCTTGTCCGCCATCTTGTCCGCCACCTTGTGTCCGCCATCTTGTCCGCCATCATGTGTCCGCCATCTTTGCCGCCATTTTGTCCGCCATTTTAGCCGCCATCTTGGCCGCCATCTTGGCCGCCATCTTGTGTCCGCCATTTTGTCCGCCATCTTGGCCGCCATTTTGTCCGCCATCTTGGCCGCCATCTTGTCCGCCATCTTGTCCGCCATCTTGGCCGCCATCTTGGCCGCCATCTTGTCCGCCATCTTGTCCGCCATCTTGGCCGCCATCTTGTCCGCCATCTTGGCCGCCATCTTGGCCGCCATCTTGTCCGCCAGCTTGTCCGCCAGCTTGGCCGCCATCTTGTCCGCCATCTTGTCCGCCATCTTGTCCGCCATCTTGTCCGCCATCTTGTCCGCCAGCTTGTCCGCCAGCTTGGCCGCCATCTTGTCCGCCATCTTGTCCGCCATCTTGTCCGCCATCTTGTCCGCCATCTTGTCCGCCATCTTGGCCGCCATCTTGGCCGCCATCTTGTCCGCCATCTTGTCCGCCATCTTGTCCGCCATCTTGTCCGCCATCTTGTCCGCCATCTTGTCCGCCATCTCTTCCGCCATCTGGTGTCCGTCATCTTGTCCGCCATCTTGTCCACCATCTTCTCCGCCATCTTGTCCGCCATCTTGTCCGCCATCTTGTCCGCCAAATTGCGTCCGCCATCTTGTCCGCCATCTTGTGTCCGCCATCTTGTCCGCCATCTTGGCCGCCATCGTGACCGCCATCTTGTCCACCATCTTGTCCGTCATCTTGTCCGCCATCTTGTCCGCCATCTTGGCCGCCATCTTGGCCGCCATCTTGTGTCCGCCATCTTGTCCGCCATCTTGTGTCCGCCATCTTGTCCGCCATTTGGTCCGCCATCTTGTCCGCCATCTTGTCCGCCATCTTGTCCGCCATCTTGTCCGCCATCTTGTCCGCCATCTTGTCCGCCATCTTGGCCGCCATCTTGTCCGCCATCTTGGCCGCCATCTTGTCCGCCATCTGGGCCGCCATCTTGTCCGCCAGCTTGTCCGCCAGCTTGGCCGCCATCTTGTCCGCCATCTTGTCCGCCATCTTGTCCGCCATCTTGTCCGCCATCTTGTCCGCCATCTTGGCCGCCATCTTGTCCGCCATCTTGTCCGCCATCTCTTCCGCCATCTTGTGTCCGCCATCTTGTCCGCCATCTTGTCCGCCATCTTGTCCGCCATCTTGTCCGCCATCTTGTCCGCCATCCTGGCCGCCATCTTGTCCGCCATCTTGTCCGCCATCTTGTCCGCCATCTTGGCCGCCATCTTGTCCGCCATTTTGGCCGCCATCTTGTCCGCCATCTTGGCCGCCATCTTGTCCGCCAGCTTGTCCGCCAGCTTGGCCGCCATCTTGTCCGCCATCTTGGCCGCCATCTTGGCCGCCATCTTGGCCGCCATCTTGTGTCCGCCATCTTGTCCGCCATCTTGTGTCCGCCATCTTGTCCGCCATTTGGTCCGCCATTTTGTCCGCCAGCTTGTCCGCCATCTTGGCCGCCATCTTGTCCGCCATCTTGGCCGCCATTTAGGCCGCCATCTTGTGTCCGCCATCTTGGGCGCCATCTTGTCCGCCATCTTGTCCGCCATCTTGGCCGCCATCTTGACCGCCATCTTGTTCGCTATCTTGGCCGCCATCTTGGCCGCCATCTTGTGTCCGCCATCTTGTCCGCCATCTTGTGTCCGCCATCTTGTCCGCCATCTTGTCCGCCATCTTGTCCGCCATCTTGTCCGCCATTTGGTCCGCCATCTTGTCCGCCATTTTGGCCGCCATTTAGGCCGCCATCTTGTCCGCCATCTTGTCCGCCATCTTGACCGCCATCTTGTTCGCTATCTTGGCCGCCATCTTGGCCGCCATCTTGTCTTCCATCTTGGCCGCCATCTTGTCCGCCATCTTGTCCGCCATCTTGTCCGCCATTTGGTCCGCCATTTTGTCCGCCAGCTTGTCCGCCAGCTTGGCCGCCATCTTGTCCGCCATCTTGTCCGCCATCTTGTCCGCCATCTTGTCCGCCATCTTGTCCGCCATCTTGGCCGCCATCTTGTCCGCCATCTTGTCCGTCATCTTGTCCGCCATCTTGTCCGCCATCTCTTCCGCCATCTTGTGTCCGCCATCTTGTCCGCCATCTTGTCCGCCATCTTGTCCGTCATCTTGTCCGCCATCTTGGCCTCCATCTTGTCCGCCATATTGCGTCCGCCATCTTGTCCGCCATCTTGTCCACCATCTTCTCCGCCATCTTGTCCGCCATCTTGTCCGCCATCTTGTCCGCCATCTTGTCCGCCATCTTGTCCGCCATCTTGTCCGCCATATTGCGTCCGCCATCTTGTGTCCGCCATCTTGTCCGCCATCTTGGCCGCCATCGTGTCCGCCATCTTGTCCACCATCTTGTCCGCCATCTTGTCCGCCATCTTGTCCGCCATCTTGGCCGCCATCTTGGCCGCCATCTTGTGTCCGCCATCTCTTCCGCCAGCTTGTCCGCCAGCTTGGCCGCCATCTTGTCCGCCATCTTGTCCGCCATCTTGTCCGCCATCTTGTCCGCCATCTTGTCCGCCAGCTTGTCCGCCAGCTTGGCCGCCATCTTGTCCGCCATCTTGTCCGCCATCTTGTCCGCCATCTTGTCCGCCATCTTGTCCGCCATCTTGTCCGCCATCTTGTCCGCCATCTTGTCCGCCATCTTCTCCGCCATCTTGTCCGCCATCTTGTCCGCCATCTTGGCCGCCATCTTGTCCGCCATCTTGGCCGCCATCTTGGCCGCCATCTTGGCCGCCATCTTGTCCGCCATCTTGGCCGCCATCTTCTCCGCCATCTTGTCCGCCATCTTGTCCGCCATCTTGGCCGCCATCTTGTCCGCCATCTTGGCCGCCATCTTGTCCGCCATCTTGGCCGCCATCTTGTCCGCCAGCTTGTCCGCCAGCTTGGCCGCCATCTTGTCCGCCATCTTGTCCGCCATCTTGTCCGCCATCTTGTCCGCCATCTTGTCCGCCAGCTTGTCCGCCAGCTTGGCCGCCATCTTGTCCGCCATCTTGTCCGCCATCTTGTCCGCCATCTTGTCCGCCATCTTGTCCGCCATCTTGTCCGCCATCTTGTCCGCCATCTTGCCGCCATCTTGTCCGCCATCTTGTCCGCCATCTTGTCCGCCATCTCTTCCGCCATCTTGTGTCCGCCATCTTGTCCGCCATCTTGTCCACCATCTTCTCCGCCATCTTGTCCGCCATCTTGGCCGCCATCTTGTCCGCCATCTTGACCGCCATCTTGTTCGCTATCTTGGCCGCCATCTTGGCCGCCATCTTGTGTCCGCCATCTTGTCCGCCATCTTGGCCGCCATCTTGTGTCCGCCATCTTGTCCACCATCTTGTCCGCCATCTTGTCCGCCATCTTGTCCGCCATCTTGGCCGCCATCTTGGCCGCCATCTTGTCCGCCATCTTGGCCGCCATTTAGGCCGCCATCTTGTGTCCGCCATCTTGGGCGCCATCTTGTCCGCCATCTTGTCCGCCATCTTGACCGCCATCTTGTTCGCTATCTTGGCCGCCATCTTGGCCGCCATCTTGTCTTCCATCTTGGCCGCCATTTTGTCCGCCATCTTGGCCGCCATCTTGTCCGCCATCTTGTCCGCCATCTTGTCCGCCATCTTGGCCCCTATCTTGTCCGCCATCTTGTCCGCCATCTTGTCCGCCATCTTGACCACCATCATGTCCGCCATCTTGTCCGCCATCTGGTCCGCCATCTTGGCCGCCATCTTGGCCGCCATCTTAGCCGCCATCTTGTCCGCCATCTTGTCCGCCATCTTGTGTCCGCCATCTTGTCCGCCATCTTGTGTCCGCCATCTTGGCCGCCATCTTGTCCGCCATCTTGTGTCCGCCATCTTGTACGCCATCTTGGCCGCCATCTTGTGTCCGCCATCTTGTCCGCCATCTTGGCCGCCATCTTGTCCGCCATCTTGTCCGCCATCTTGGCCGCCATCTTGTGTCCGCCATCTTGTCCGCCATCTTGTCCGCCATCTTGTGTCCGCCATCTTGTCCGCCATCTTGGCCGCCATCGTGGCCGCCATCTTGTCCACCATCTTGTCCGCCATCTTGTCCGCCATCTTGTCCGCCATCTTGGCCGCCATCTTGTGTCCGCCATCTTGTCCGCCATCTTGTGTCCGCCATCTTGGCCGCCATCTTGTCCGCCATCTTGTCCGCCATCTTGTCCGCCATCTTGTCCGCCATCTTGTCCGCCATCTTGTCCGCCATCTTGTCCGCCATCTTGCCCGCCATCTTGTCCGCCATCTTGTCCGCCATCTTGGCCCCCATCTTGTCCGCCATCTTGTCCGCCATCTTGTCCGCCATCTTGTCCGCCATCTTGTCCGCCATCTCTTCCGCCATCTTGTGTCCGCCATCTTGTCCGCCATCTTGTCCACCATCTTCTCCGCCATCTTGTCCGCCATCTTGGCCGCCATCTTGTCCGCCATATTGCGTCCGCCATCTTGTGTCCGCCATCTTGTCCGCCATCTTGGCCGCCATCTTGGCCGCCATCTTGGCCGCCATCTTGTGTCCGCCATCTTGTCCGCCATCTTGGCCGCCTTCTTGTGTCCGCCATCTTGTCCGCCATTTGGTCCGGCATTTTGTCCGCCATCTTGTCCGCCATCTTGGCCGCCATTTAGGCCGCCATCTTGTGTCCGCCATCTTGGCCGCCATCTTGTCCGCTATTTTGGCCGCCATCTTGGCCGCCATCTTGGCCGCCATCTTGTTCGCTATCTTGGCCGCCATCTTGGCCGCCATCTTGTCTTCCATCTTGGCCGCCATCTTGTCCGCCATCTTGTCCGCCATCTTGTCCGCCATCTTGTCCGCCATCTTGTCCGCCATCTTGTCCGCCATCTTGGCCGCCATCTTGTCCGCCATCTTGTCCGCCATCTTGTCCGCCATCTTGTCCGCCATCTCTTCCGCCATCTTGTGTCCGTCATCTTGTCCGCCATCTTGGCCGCCATCTTGTCCGCCATATTGCGTCCGCCATCTTGTCCGCCATCTTGTCCACCATCTTCTCCGCCATCTTGTCCGCCATCTTTGCCGCCATCTTGTCCGCCATATTGCGTCCGCCATCTTGTCCGCCATCTTGGCCGCCATCTTGTCCGCCAGCTTGTCCGCCAGCTTGGCCGCCATCTTGTCCGCCATCTTGTCCGCCATCTTGTCTTCCATCTTGGCCGCCATCTTGTCCGCCATCTTGTCCGCCATCTTGTCCGCCATCTTGTCCGCCATCTTGGCCGCCATCTTGTCCGCCATCTTGGCCGCCATCTTGGCCGCCATCTTGTCCGCCATCTTGGCCGCCATCTTGTCCGCCATCTTCTCCGCCATCTTGTCCGCCATCTTGTCCGCCATCTTGGCCGCCATCTTGTCCGCCATCTTGGCCGCCATCTTGTCCGCCATCTTGGCCGCCATCTTGTCCGCCAGCTTGTCCGCCAGCTTGGCCGCCATCTTGTCCGCCATCTTGTCCGCCATCTTGTCCGCCATCTTGTCCGCCATCTTGTCCGCCAGCTTGTCCGCCAGCTTGGCCGCCATCTTGTCCGCCATCTTGTCCGCCATCTTGTCCGCCATCTTGTCCGCCATCTTGTCCGCCATCTTGTCCGCCATCTTGTCCGCCATCTTGCCGCCATCTTGTCCGCCATCTTGTCCGCCATCTTGTCCGCCATCTTGTCCGCCATCTCTTCCGCCATCTTGTGTCCGCCATCTTGTCCGCCATCTTGTCCACCATCTTCTCCGCCATCTTGTCCGCCATCTTGGCCGCCATCTTGTCCGCCATCTTGACCGCCATCTTGTTCGCAATCTTGGCCGCCATCTTGGCCGCCATCTTGTGTCCGCCATCTTGTCCGCCATCTTGGCCGCCATCTTGTGTCCGCCATCTTGTCCACCATCTTGTCCGCCATCTTGTCCGCCATCTTGTCCGCCATCTTGTCCGCCATCTTGGCCGCCATCTTGTCCGCCATCTTGGCCGCCATTTAGGCCGCCATCTTGTGTCCGCCATCTTGGGCGCCATCTTGTCCGCCATCTTGTCCGCCATCTTGACCGCCATCTTGTTCGCTATCTTGGCCGCCATCTTGGCCGCCATCTTGTCCGCCATCTTGGCCGCCATTTTGTCCGCCATCTTGTCCGCCATCTTGTCCGCCATCTTGTCCGCCATATTGCGTCCGCCATCTTGTCCGCCATCTTGTCCACCATCTTCTCCGCCATCTTGTTCGCCATCTTGGCCGCCATCTTGTCCACCATATTGCGTCCGCCATCTTGTCCGCCATCTTGTGTCCGCCATCTTGTCCGCCATCTTGGCCGCCATCGTGGCCGCCATCTTGTCCACCATCTTGTCCGCCATCTTGTCCGCCATCTTGTCCGCCATCTTGGCCGCCATCTTGTGTCCGCCATCTTGTCCGCCATCTTGTGTCCGCCATCTTGGCCGCCATCTTGTCCGCCATCTTGTCCGCCATCTTGTCCGCCATCTTGTCCGCCATCTTGTCCGCCATCTTGTCCGCCATCTTGTCCGCCATCTTGTCCGCCATCTTGTCCGCCATCTTGGCCCCCATCTTGTCCGCCATCTTGTCCGCCATCTTGTCCGCCATCTTGTCCGCCATCTTGTCCGCCATCTTGTCCGCCATCTCTTCCGCCATCTTGTGTCCGCCATCTTGTCCGCCATCTTGTCCACCATCTTCTCCGCCATCTTGTCCGCCATCTTGGCCGCCATCTTGTCCGCCATATTGCGTCCGCCATCTTGTGTCCGCCATCTTGTCCGCCATCTTGGCCGCCATCTTGGCCGCCATCTTGGCCGCCATCTTGTGTCCGCCATCTTGTCCGCCATCTTGTCCGCCATCTTGGCCGCCTTCTTGTGTCCGCCATCTTGTCCGCCATTTGGTCCGGCATTTTGTCCGCCATCTTGTTCGCCATCTTGGCCGCCATTTAGGCCGCCATCTTGTGTCCGCCATCTTGGCCGCCATCTTGTCCGCTATTTTGGCCGCCATCTTGGCCGCCATCTTGGCCGCCATCTTGTTCGCTATCTTGGCCGCCATCTTGGCCGCCATCTTGTCTTCCATCTTGGCCGCCATCTTGTCCGCCATCTTGTCCGCCATCTTGTCCGCCATCTTGTCCGCCATCTTGTCCGCCATCTTGTCCGCCATCTTGGCCGCCATCTTGTCCGCCATCTTGTCCGCCATCTTGTCCGCCATCTCTTCCGCCATCTTGTGTCCGTCATCTTGTCCGCCATCTTGGCCGCCATCTTGTCCGCCATATTGCGTCCGCCATCTTGTCCGCCATCTTGTCCACCATCTTCTCCGCCATCTTGTCCGCCATCTTTGCCGCCATCTTGTCCGCCATATTGCGTCCGCCATCTTGTCCGCCATCTTGTGTCCGCCTTCTTGTCCGCCATCTTGGCCGCCATCGTGGCCGCCATCTTTTCCACCATCTTGTCCGCCATCTTGTCCGCCATCTTGTCCGCCATCTTGTCCGCCATCTTGGCCGCCATCTTGTGTCCGCCATCTTGTCCGCCATCTTGTGTCCGCCATCTTGTCCGCCATTTGGTCCGCCATTTTGTCCGCCATTTTGTCCGCCATCTTGTCCGCCATCTTGTCCGCCATCTTGTCCGCCATCTTCTCCGCCATCTTGTCCGCCATCTTGTCCGCCATCTTGGCCGCCATCTTGTCCGCCATCTTGGCCGCCATCTTGTCCGCCATATTGGCCGCCATCTTGTCCGCCATCTTCTCCGCCATCTTGTCCGCCATCTTGTCCGCCATCTTGGCCGCCATCTTGTCCGCCATCTTGGCCGCCATCTTGTCCGCCATCTTGGCCGCCATCTTGTCCGCCAGCTTGTCCGCCAGCTTGGCCGCCATCTTGTCCGCCATCTTGTCCGCCATCTTGTCCGCCATCTTGTCCGCCAGCTTGTCCGCCAGCTTGGCCGCCATCTTGTCCGCCATCTTGTCCGCCATCTTGTCCGCCATCTTGTCCGCCATCTTGTCCGCCATCTTGTCCACCATCTTGCCGCCATCTTGTCCGCCATCTTGTCCGCCATCTTGTCCGCCATCTTGTCCGCCATCTTGTCCGCCATCTTGTGTCCGCCATCTTGTCCGCCATCTTGTCCACCATCTTCTCCGCCATCTTGTCCGCCATATTGCGTCCGCCATCTTGTCCGCCATCTTGTGTCCGCCATCTTGTCCGCCATCTTGGCCGCCATCGTGACCGCCATCTTGTCCACCATCTTGTCCGCCATCTTGTCCGCCATCTTGGCCGCCATCTTGGCCGCCATCTTGGCCGCCATCTTGTGTCCGCCATCTTGTCCGCCATCTTGTGTCCACCATCTTGTCCGCCATTTGGTCCGCCATTTTGTCCGCCATCTTGTCCGCCATCTTGGCCGCCATCTTGTCCGCCATCTTGTCCGCCATTTAGGCCGCCATCTTGTGTCCGCCATCTTGTCCGCCATCTTGTCCGCCATCTTGTCCGCCATCTTGTCCGCCATCTTGACCGCCATCTTGTTCGCTATCTTGGCCGCCATCTTGTCCGCCATCTTGTCCGCCATCTTGTCCGCCATCTTGTCCGCCATCTTGTCCGCCATCTTGTCCGCCATCTTGGCCGCCATCTTGTCCGCCATCTTGGCCGCCATCTTGGCCGCCATCTTGTCCGCCATCTTGGCCGCCATCTTTTCCGCCATCTTGTGTCCGCCATCTTGTCCGCCATCTTGTCCGCCATCTTGTCCGCCATCTTGTCCGCCATCTTGACCGCCATCTTGTTCGCTATCTTGGCCGCCATCTTGGCCGCCATCTTGTCTTCCATCTTGGCCGCCGTCTTGTCCGCCATCTTGTCCGCCATCTTGTCCGCCATTTGGTCCGCCATTTTGTCCGCCAGCTTGTCCGCCAGCTTGGCCGCCATCTTGTCCGCCATCTTGTCCGCCATCTTGTGTCCGCCATCTTGTCCGCCATCTTGTCCGCCATCTTGTCCGCCATCTTGGCCGCCATCTTGTTCGCCATCTTGTCCGCCATCTTGTCCGCCATCTTGTCCGCCATCTCTTCCGCCATCTTGTCCGCCATCTTTTCCGCCATCTTGTCCGCCATCTTGTCCGTCATCTTGTCCGCCATCTTGGCCGCCA
The DNA here is from genome assembly GCF_943734755.1 of Anopheles moucheti. Taxonomy (NCBI): domain Eukaryota; kingdom Metazoa; phylum Arthropoda; class Insecta; order Diptera; family Culicidae; genus Anopheles; species Anopheles moucheti. Next base: position 25,501,427 of record NC_069140.1, read on the forward strand.
TCTTGTCCGCCATATTGCGTCCGCCATCTTGTCCGCCATCTTGTCCACCATCTTCTCCGCCATCTTGTCCGCCATCTTGGCCGCCATCTTGTCCGCCATATTGCGTCCGCCATCTTGTCCGCCATCTTGTGTCCGCCATCTTGTCCGCCATCTTGGCCGCCATCGTGGCCGCCATCTTGTCCACCATCTTGTCCGCCATCTTGTCCGCCATCTTGTCCGCCATCTTGTCCGCCATCTTGGCCGCCATCTTGTGTCCGCCATCTTGGCCGCCATCTTGTCCGCCATCTTGTCCGCCATCTTGTCCGCCATCTTGTCCGCCATCTTGTCCGCCATCTTGTCCGCCATCTTGTCCGCCATCTTGTCCGCCATCTTGGCCGCCATCTTGTCCGCCATCTTGTCCGCCATCTTGTCCGCCATCTTGTCCGCCATCTCTTCCGCCATCTTGTGTCCGCCATCTTGTCCGCCATCTTGTCCGCCATCTTGTCCGCCATCTTGGCCGCCATCTTGTCCGCCATATTGCGTCCGCCATCTTGTCCGCCATCTTGTGTCCGCCATCTTGTCCGCCATCTTGGCCGCCATCTTGGCCGTCATCTTGGCCGCCATCTTGGCCGCCATCTTGGCCGCCATCTTGTTCGCTATCTTGGCCGCCATCTTGGCCGCCATCTTGTCCTCCATCTTGGCCGCCATCTTGTCCGCCATCTTGTCCGCCATCTTGTCCGCCATTTGGTCCGCCATTTTGTCCGCCAGCTTGTCCGCCAGCTTGGCCGCCATCTTGTCCGCCATCTTGTCCGCCATCTTGTCCGCCATCTTGTCCGCCATCTTGTCCGCCATCTTGTCCGCCATCTTGTCCGCCATCTTGTCCGCCATCTTGTCCGCCATCTTGTCCGCCATCTCTTCCGCCATCTTGTCCGCCATCTTGTCCGTCATCTTGTCCGCCATCTTGGCCGCCATCTTGTCCGCCATATTGCGTCCGCCATATTGTCCGCCATCTTGTGTCCGCCATCTTGTCCGCCATCTTGTCCGCCATCTTGTCCGCCATCTTGTCCACCATCTTGTCCGCCATCTTGTCCGCCATCTTGTCCGCCATCTTGGCCGCCATCTTGTCCGCCATCTTGTCCGCCATCTTGTCCGCCATCTTGTCCGCCATCTTGTCCGCCATCTTGGCCGCCAGCTTGTCCGCCTGCTTGGCCGCCATCTTGTCCGCCATCTTGTCCGCCATCTTGTCCGCCAGCTTGGCCGCCATCTTGTCCGCCATCTTGTGTCCGCCATCTTGTCCGCCATCTTGTCCGCCATCTTGTCCGCCATCTTGTCCGCCATCTTGTCCGCCATCTTGGCCGCCATCTTGTCCGCCATCTTGTCCGCCATCTTGTCCGCCATCTTGGCCGCCATCTTGTCCGCCATATTGTCCGCCATCTTGTCCGCCATCTTGTCCGCCATCTCTTCCGCCATCTTGTGTCCGCCATCTTGTCCGCCATCTTGTCCACCATCTTCTCCGCCATCTTGTCCGCCATCTTGTCCGCCATATTGCGTCCGCCATCTTGTCCGCCATCTTGTGTCCGCCATCTTGTCCGCCATCTTGGCCGCCATCGTGGCCGCCATCTTGTCCACCATCTTGTCCGCCATCTTGTCCGCCATCTTGTCCGCCATCTGGGCCGCCATCTTGGCCGCCATCTTGTGTCCGCCATCTTGTCCACCATCTTGTGTCCGCCATCTTGTCCGCCATTTGGTCCGCCATTTTGTCCGCCATCTTGTCCGCCATCTTGTCCGCCATCTTGTCCGCCATCTTGTCCGCCATCTTGTCCGCCATCTTGGCCGCCATCTTGTCCGCCATCTTGGCCGCCATCTTGTCCGCCATCTTGGCCGCCATCTTGTCCGCCAGCTTGTCCGCCAGCTTGGCCGCCATCTTGTCCGCCATCTTGTCCGCCATCTTGTCCGCCATCTTGTCCGCCATCTTGTCCGCCATCTTGTCCGCCATCTTGGCCGCCATCTTGTCCGCCATCTTGTCCGCCATCTTGTCCGCCATCTTGTCCGCCATCTTGTCCGCCATCTTGTCCGCCATCTCTTCCGCCATCTTGTGTCCGCCATCTTGTCCGTCATCTTGGCCGCCAGCTTGTCCGCCTGCTTGGCCGCCATCTTGTCCGCCATCTTGTCCGCCATCTTGTGTCCGCCATCTTGTCCGCCATCTTGTCCGCCATCTTGTCCGCCATCTTGGCCGCCATCTTGTCCGCCATCTTGTCCGCCATCTTGTCCGCCATCTTGTCCGCCATCTTGTCCGCCATCTTGTCCGCCATCTTGGCCGCCATCTTGTCCGCCATCTTGGCCGCCATTTAGGCCGCCATCTTGTGTCCGCCATCTTGGGCGCCATCTTGTCCGCCATCTTGTCCGCCATCTTGGCCGCCATCTTGTTCGCCATTTTGTCCGCCATCTTGGCCGCCATCTTGTGTCCGCCATCTTGTCCGCCATCTTGTCCGCCATCTTGTCCGCCATCTTGGCCGCCATCTTGTCCGCCATCTTGTCCGCCATCTTGTGTCCGCCATCTTGTCCGCCATCTTGGCCGCCATCTTAGCCGCCATCTTGTCTGCCATCTTGTCCGCCATCTTGTCCGCCATCTTGTCCGCCATCTTGTCCGCCATCTTGTCCGCCATCTTGGCCGCCATCTTGTGTCCGCCATCTTGGCCGCCATCTTGTGTCCGCCATCTTGTCCGCCATCTTGGCCGCCATCTTATCGGCCATCTTGGCCGCCATCTTGGCCGCCATCTTGTCCGCCATCTTATCCGCCATCTTGGCCGCCATCTTGTCCGCCATCTTATCCGCCATCTTAGCCGCCATATTGCGTCCGCCATCTTGTCCGCCATCTTGGCCGCCATCTTGTGTCCGCCATCTTGGCCGCCATCTTGTCCGCCATTTTGTCCGCCATCTTGTCCGCCATCTTGGCCGCCATCTTGTCCGCCATCTTGGCCGCCATCTTGGCCGCCATCTTGGCCGCCATCTTGTCCGCCATCTTGTCCGCCATTTTGTCCGCCATCTTGTCCGCCATCTTGTCCGCCATCTTGTCCGCCATCTTGTCCGCCATCTTGTCCGCCATCTTGTCCGCCATCTTGTCCGCCATCTTGTCCGCCATCTTGTGTCCGCCATCTTGTCCGCCATCTTGTCCGCCATCTTGTGTCCGCCATCTTGTCCGCCATCTTGGCCGCCATCTTGTGTCCGCCATCTTGGCCGCCATCTTGGCCGCCATCTTGGCCGCCATCTTGGCCGCCATCTTGGCCGCCATCTTGGCCGCCATCTTGGCCGCCATCTTGTGTCCGCCATCTTGTCCGCCATCTTGTCCGCCATCTTGGCCGCCATCTTGTGTCCGCCATCTTGTCCGCCATCTTGTCCGCCATCTTGTCCGCCATCTTGGCCGCCATCTTGTCCGCCATCTTGTCCGCCATCTTGGCCGCCATTTAGGCCGCCATCTTGTGTCCGCCATCTTGGGCGCCATCTTGTCCGCCATCTTGTCCGCCATCTTGTCCGCCATCTTGACCGCCATCTTGTTCGCTATCGTGGCCGCCATCTTGGCCGCCATCTTGTCTTCCATCTTGGCCGCCATCTTGTCCGCCATCTTGTCCGCCATCTTGTCCGCCATTTGGTCCGCCATTTTGTCCGCCAGCTTGTCCGCCAGCTTGGTCGCCATCTTGTCCGCCATCTTGTCCGCCATCTTGTCCGCCATCTTGTCCGCCATCTTGTCCGCCATCTTGTCCGCCATCTTGGCCGCCATCTTGTCCACCATCTTGTCCGCCATCTTGTCCGCCATCTTGTCCGCCATCTTGGCCGCCATCTTGGCCGCCATCTTGTGTCCGCCATCTTGTGTCCGCCATCTTGTCCGCCATCTTGTCTGCCATTTGGTCCGCCATCTTGTCCGCCATCTTGTCCGCCATCTTGTCCGCCATCTTGTCCGCCATCTTCTCCGCCATCTTGTCCGCCATCTTGTCCGCCATCTTGGCCGCCATCTTGTCCGCCATATTGCGTCCGCCATCTTGTCCGCCATCTTGTGTCCGCCATCTTGTCCGCCATCTTGGCCGCCATCGTGGCCGCCATCTTGTCCACCATCTTGTCCGCCATCTTGTCCGCCATCTTGTCCGCCATCTTGGCCGCCATCGTGGCCGCCATCTTGTCCACCATCTTGTCCGCCATCTTGTCCGCCATCTTGTCCGCCATCTTGGCCGCCATCTTGGCCGCCATCTTGTGTCCGCCATCTTGTCCGCCATCTTGTGTCCGCCATCTTGTCCGCCATTTGGTCCACCATCTTGGCCGCCATCTTGTCCGCCATCTTGTCCGCCATCTTGTCCGCCATCTTGTCCGCCATCTTGTCCGCCATCTTGGCCGCCATCTTGTCCGCCAGCTTGTCCGCCAGCGTGGCCGCCATCTTGTCCGCCATCTTGTCCGCCATCTTGTCCGCCATCTTGTCCGCCATCTTCTCCGCCATCTTGTCCGCCATCTTGTCCGCCATCTTGGCCGCCATCTTGTCCGCCATATTGCGTCCGCCATCTTGTCCGCCATCTTGTGTCCGCCATCTTGTCCGCCATCTTGGCCGCCATCGTGGCCGCCATCTTGTCCACCATCTTGTCCGCCATCTTGTCCGCCATCTTGTCCGCCATCTTGGCCGCCATCGTGGCCGCCATCTTGTCCACCATCTTGTCCGCCATCTTGTCCGCCATCTTGTCCGCCATCTTGGCCGCCATCTTGGCCGCCATCTTGTGTCCGCCATCTTGTCCGCCATCTTGTCCGCCATCTTGGCCGCCATCGTGGCCGCCATCTTGTCCACCATCTTGTCCACCATCTTGTCCGCCATCTTGGCCGCCATCTTGTCCGCCATCTTGGCCGCCATCTTGTCCGCCATCTTGTCCGCCATCTTGTCCGCCATCTTGTCCGCCAGCTTGTCCGCCAGCTTGGCCGCCATCTTGTCCGCCATCTTGTCCGCCATCTTGTCCGCCATCTTGTCCGCCATCTTGTGTCCGCCATCTTGGCCGCCATCTTGAGTCCGCCATCTTGTCCGCCATCTTGTGTCCGCCATTTTTGCCGCCATTTGGTCCGCCATTTTGTCCGCCATCTTGTCCGCCATCTTGGCCGCCATCTTGTCCGCCATCTTGGCCGCCATTTAGGCCGCCATCTTGTGTCCGCCATCTTGTCCGCCATCTTGTCCGCCATCTTGTCCGCCATCTTGTCCGCCATCTTGACCGCCATCTTGTTCGCTATCTTGGCCGCCATCTTGGCCGCCATCTTGTGTCCGCCATCTTGTCCGCCATCTTGGCCGCCATCTTGTCCGCCATCTTGGCCGCCATCTTGGCCGCCATCTTGTCCACCATCTTGTCCGCCATCTTGTCCGCCATCTTGGCCGCCATCTTGGCCGCCATCTTGTGTCCGCCATCTTGGCCGCCATCTTGTGTCCGCCATCTTGTCCGCCATCTTGTGTCCGCCATTTTTGCCGCCATTTGGTCCGCCATTTTGTCCGCCATCTTGTCCGCCATCTTGGCCGCCATCTTGTCCGCCATCTTGGCCGCCATTTAGGCCGCCATCTTGTGTCCGCCATCTTGTCCGCCATCTTGTCCGCCATCTTGTCCGCCATCTTGTCCGCCATCTTGACCGCCATCTTGTTCGCTATCTTGGCCGCCATCTTGGCCGCCATCTTGTGTCCGCCATCTTGTCCGCCATCTTGGCCGCCATCTTGTCCGCCATATTGCGTCCGCCATCTTGTCCGCCATCTTGTGTCCGCCATCTTGTCCGCCATCTTGACCGCCATCTTGTTCGCTATCTTGGCCGCCATCTTGGCCGCCATCTTGGCCGCCATCTTGTCTTCCATCTTGGCCGCCATCTTGTCCGCCATCTTGTCCGCCATTTGGTCCGCCATTTTGTCCGCCATCTTGTCCGCCATCTTGTCCGCCATTTGGTCCGCCATTTTGTCCGCCATCTTGTCCGCCATCTTGTCCGCCATCTTGTCCGCCATCTTGGCCGCCATCTTGTCCGCCATATTGCGTCCGCCATCTTGTCCGCCATCTTGTGTCCGCCATCTTGTCCGCCATCTTGACCGCCATCTTGTTCGCTATCTTGGCCGCCATCTTGGCCGCCATCTTGGCCGCCATCTTGTCTTCCATCTTGGCCGCCATCTTGTCCGCCATCTTGTCCGCCATCTTGTCCGCCATCTTGTCCGCCATTTTGTCCGCCATCTTGTCCGCCATCTTGTCCGCCATCTTGTCCGCCATCTTGTCCGCCATCTTGTCCGCCATCTTGTCCGCCATCTTGTCCGCCATCTTGTCCGCCATCTTGTCCGCCATCTTGTCCGCCATCTTGGCCGCCATCTTGTCCGCCATCTTGTCCGCCATTTTGTCCGCCATTTTGTCCGCCAGCTTGGCCGCCATCTTGTCCGCCATCTCTTCCGCCATCTTGTGTCCGCCATCTTGTCCGCCATCTTGTCCACCATCTTGTCCGCCATCTTGGCCGCCATCTTGTCCGCCATCTTGTCCGCCATCTTGTCCGCCATCTTGTCCGCCATCTCTTCCGCCATCTTGTCCGCCATCTTGTCCGCCATCTTGGCCGCCATCTTGTCCGCCATTTTGGCCGCCATCTTGTCCGCCATCTTGGCCGCCATCTTGTCCGCCAGCTTGTCCGCCAGCTTGGCCGCCATCTTGTCCGCCATCTTGGCCGCCATCTTGGCCGCCATCTTGGCCGCCATCTTGTGTCCGCCATCTTGTCCGCCATCTTGTGTCCGCCATCTTGTCCGCCATCTTGTCCGCCATTTTGTCCGCCAGCTTGTCCGCCATCTTGGCCGCCATCTTGTCCGCCATCTTGGCCGCCATCTTGTGTCCGCCATCTTGTGTCCGCCATCTTGGCCGCCATCTTGTCCGCCATCTTGTCCGCCATCTTGTCCGCCATCTTGTCCGCCATCTTGTCCGCCATCTTGTCCGCCATCTTGTCCGCCATCTTGTCCGCCATCTTGTCCGCCATCTTGGCCGCCATCTTGTCCGCCATCTTGTCCGCCATCTTGTCCGCCATCTTGTCCGCCATCTTGTCCGCCATCTCTTCCGCCATCTTGTGTCCGCCATCTTGTCCGCCATCTTGTCCACCATCTTCTCCGCCATCTTGTCCGCCATCTTGTCCGCCATCTTGTCCGCCATCTTGTCCGCCATCTTGTGTCCGCCATCTTGTCCGCCATCTTGGCCGCCATCTTGGCCGCCATCTTGGCCGCCATCTTGTGTCCGCCATCTTGCCCGCATCTTGTCCGCCATCTTGTCCGCCATCTTGTCCGCCATCTTGTTCGCCATCTTGTTCGCCATCTTGTCCGCCATCTTGTCCGCCATCTTGTCCGCCATCTTGTCCGCCATCTTGTCCGCCATATTGCGTCCGCCATCTTGTCCGCCATCTTGGCCGCCAGTTAGGCCGCCATCTTGTGTCCGCCATCTTGGCCGCCATCTTGTCCGCTATTTTGGCCGCCATCTTGGCCGCCATCTTGTTCGCTATCTTGGCCGCCATCTTGGCCGCCATCTTGTCTTCCATCTTGGCCGCCATCTTGTCCGCCATCTTGTCCGCCATCTTGTCCGCCATTTGGTCCGCCATTTTGTCCGCCATTTTGTCCGCCAGCTTGGCCGCCATCTTGTCCGCCATCTTGTCCGCCATCTTGTCCGCCATCTTGTCCGCCATCTTGTCCGCCATCTTGTCCGCCATCTTGTCCGCCATCTTGTCCGCCATCTTGTCCACCATCTTGTCCGCCATCTTGTCCGCCATCTTGTCCGCCATCTTGTCCGCCATCTTGTCCGCCATCTCTTCCGCCATCTTGTCCGCCATCTTGTCCGTCATCTTGTCCGCCATCTTGGCCGCCATCTTGTCCGCCATATTGCGTCCGCCATCTTGTCCGCCATCTTGTCCACCATCTTCTCCGCCATCTTGTCCGCCATCTTGGCCGCCATCTTGTCCGCCATATTGCGTCCGCCATCTTGTCCGCCATCTTGTGTCCGCCATCTTGTCCGCCATCTTGGCCGCCATCGTGGCCGCCATCTTGTCCACCATCTTGTCCGCCATCTTGTCCGCCATCTTGGCCGCCATCTTGTGTCCGCCATCTTGTGTCCGTCATCTTGTCCACCATCTTGGCCGCCATCTTGTCCGCCATCTTGTCCGCCATCTTGGCCGCTATCTTGGCCGCCATCTTGGCCGCCATCTTGTGTCCGCCATCTTGTCCGCCATCTTGTGTCCGCCATCTTGTCCGCCATCTTGTCCGCCATCTTGTCCGCCATCTTGTCCGCCATCTTGTCCGCCATCTTGGCCGCCAGCTTGTCCGCCATCTTGTCCGCCATCTTGTCCGCCATCTTGTCCGCCATCTTGTCCGCCAGCTTGTCCGCCATCTTGTCCGCCAGCTTGTCCGCCAGCTTGGCCGCCATCTTGTCCGCCATCTTGTCCGCCATCTTGTCCGCCATCTTGTCCGCCATCTTGTCCGCCATCTTGGCCGCCATCTTGTCCGCCATCTTGTCCGCCATCTTGTCCGCCATCTTGGCCGCCATCTTGTCCGCCATCTTGTCCGCCATCTTGTCCGCCATCTTGTCCGCCATCTCTTCCGCCATCTTGTGTCCGCCATCTTGTCCGCCATCTTGTCCACCATCTTCTCCGCCATCTTGTCCGCCATCTTGTCCGCCATATTGCGTCCGCCATCTTGTCCGCCATCTTGTGTCCGCCATCTTGTCCGCCATCTTGGCCGCCATCGTGGCCGCCATCTTGTCCACCATCTTGTCCGCCATCTTGTCCGCCATCTTGTCCGCCATCTGGGCCGCCATCTTGGCCGCCATCTTGTGTCCGCCATCTTGTCCACCATCTTGTGTCCGCCATCTTGTCCGCCATCTTGTCCGCCATCTTGTCCGCCATCTTGGCCGCCATCTTGTCCGCCATCTTGTCCGCCATCTTGTCCGCCATCTTGTCCGCCATCTTGTCCGCCATCTTGTCCGCCATCTTGTCCGCCATCTCTTCCGCCATCTTGTGTCCGCCATCTTGTCCGTCATCTTGGCCGCCAGCTTGTCCGCCTGCTTGGCCGCCATCTTGTCCGCCATCTTGTCCGCCATCTTGTCCGCCATCTTGTCCGCCATCTTGGCCGCCATCTTGTCCGCCATCTTGTCCGCCATCTTGTCCGCCATCTTGTCCGCCATCTTGTCCGCCATCTTGTCCGCCATCTTGTCCGCCATCTTGTCCGCCATCTTGGCCGCCATCTTGTGTCCGCCATCTTGGCCGCCATCTTGTGTCCGCCATCTTGTCCGCCATCTTGGCCGCCATCTTATCGGCCATCTTGGCCGCCATCTTGGCCGCCATCTTGTCCGCCATCTTATCCGCCATCTTGTCCGCCATCTTATCCGCCATCTTAGCCGCCATATTGCGTCCGCCATCTTGTCCGCCATCTTGTCCGCCATCTTGTGTCCGCCATCTTGGCCGCCATCTTGTCCGCCATCTTGTCCGCCATCTTGTCCGCCATCTTGTCCGCCATCTTGGCCGCCATCTTGTCCGCCATCTTGGCCGCCATCTTGGCCGCCATCTTGGCCGCCATCTTGTCCGCCATCTTGTCCGCCATTTTGTCCGCCATCTTGTCCGCCATCTTGTCCGCCATCTTGTCCGCCATCTTGTCCGCCATCTTGTCCGCCATCTTGTCCGCCATCTTGTCCGCCATCTTGTGTCCGCCATCTTGTCCGCCATCTTGTCCGCCATCTTGTGTCCGCCATCTTCTCCGCCATCTTGGCCGCCATCTTGTGTCCGCCATCTTGGCCGCCATCTTGGCCGCCATCTTGGCCGCCATCTTGGCCGCCATCTTGGCCGCCATCTTGGCCGCCATCTTGTGTCCGCCATCTTGTCCGCCATCTTGTCCGCCATCTTGGCCGCCATCTTGTGTCCGCCATCTTGTCCGCCATCTTGTCCGCCATCTTGTCCGCCATCTTGGCCGCCATCTTGTCCGCCATCTTGTCCGCCATCTTGGCCGCCATTTAGGCCGCCATCTTGTGTCCGCCATCTTGGGCGCCATCTTGTCCGCCATCTTGTCCGCCATCTTGTCCGCCATCTTGACCGCCATCTTGTTCGCTATCGTGGCCGCCATCTTGGCCGCCATCTTGTCTTCCATCTTGGCCGCCATCTTGTCCGCCATCTTGTCCGCCATCTTGTCCGCCATTTGGTCCGCCATTTTGTCCGCCAGCTTGTCCGCCAGCTTGGTCGCCATCTTGTCCGCCATCTTGTCCGCCATCTTGTCCGCCATCTTGTCCGCCATCTTGTCCGCCATCTTGTCCGCCATCTTGGCCGCCATCTTGTCCGCCATCTTGTCCGCCATCTTGTCCGCCATCTTGGCCGCCATCTTGGCCGCCATCTTGTGTCCGCCATCTTGTGTCCGCCATCTTGTCCGCCATCTTGTCCGCCATTTGGTCCGCCATCTTGTCCGCCATCTTGTCCGCCATCTTGTCCGCCATCTTGTCCGCCATCTTCTCCGCCATCTTGTCCGCCATCTTGTCCGCCATCTTGGCCGCCATCTTGTCCGCCATATTGCGTCCGCCATCTTGTCCGCCATCTTGTGTCCGCCATCTTGTCCGCCATCTTGGCCGCCATCGTGGCCGCCATCTTGTCCACCATCTTGTCCGCCATCTTGTCCGCCATCTTGTCCGCCATCTTGGCCGCCATCGTGGCCGCCATCTTGTCCGCCATCTTGTCCGCCATCTTGTCCGCCATCTTGGCCGCCATCTTGGCCGCCATCTTGTGTCCGCCATCTTGTCCGCCATCTTGTGTCCGCCATCTTGTCCGCCATTTGGTCCGCCATCTTGGCCGCCATCTTGTCCGCCATCTTGTCCGCCATCTTGTCCGCCATCTTGTCCGCCATCTTGGCCGCCATCTTGGCCGCCATCTTGTCCGCCAGCTTGTCCGCCAGCGTGGCCGCCATCTTGTCCGCCATCTTGTCCGCCATCTTGTCCGCCATCTTGTCCGCCAGCTTGGCCGCCATCTTGTCCGCCATCTTGTCCGCCATCTTGTCCGCCATCTTGTCCGCCATCTTGTCCGCCATCTTGTCCGCCATCTTGTCCGCCATCTTGGCCGCCATCTTGTCCGCCATCTTGTCCGCCATCTTGTCCGCCATCTTGTCCGCCATCTTGTCCGCCATCTCTTCCGCCATCTTGTGTCCGCCATCTTGTCCGCCATCTTGTCCGCCATCTTCTCCGCCATCTTGTCCGCCATCTTGGCCGCCATCTTGTCCGCCATATTGCGTCCGCCATCTTGTCCGCCATCTTGTGTCCGCCATCTTGTCCGCCATCTTGGCCGCCATCGTGGCCGCCATCTTGTCCACCATCTTGTCCACCATCTTGTCCGCCATCTTGTCCGCCATCTTGGCCGCCATCTTGGCCGCCATCTTGTGTCCGCCATCTTGTCCGCCATCTTGTGTCCGCCATCTTGTCCGCCATTTGGTCCGCCATTTTGTCCGCCATCTTGTCCGCCATCTTGTGCGCCATCTTGTCCGCCATCTTCTCCGCCATCTTGTCCGCCATCTTGTCCGCCATCTTGGCCGCCATCTTGTCCGCCATCTTGGCCGCCATCTTGTCCGCCATCTTGTCCGCCATCTTGTCCGCCAGCTTGTCCGCCAGCTTGGCCGCCATCTTGTCCGCCATCTTGTCCGCCATCTTGTCCGCCATCTTGTCCGCCATCTTGTCCGCCATCTTGTCCGCCATCTTGTCCGCCATCTTGGCCGCCATCTTGTCCGCCATCTTGTCCGCCATCTTGTCCGCCATCTCTTCCGCCATCTTGTGTCCGCCATCTTGTCCGCCATCTTGTCCGTCATCTTGTCCGCCATCTTGTCCGCCATCTTGTCCGCCATCTTGGCCGCCATCTTGTGTCCGCCATCTCGTCCGCCATCTTGGCCGCCATCTTATCCGCCATCTTGGCCGCCATCTTGTTCGCCATTTTGTCCGCCATCTTGGCCGCCATCTTGTGTCCGCCATCTTGTCCGCCATCTTGTCCGCCATCTTGTCCGCCATCTTGTCCGCCATCTTGTCCGCCATCTTGTCCGCCATCTTGTCCGCCATCTTGTCCGCCATCTTGTGTCCGCCATCTTGTCCGCCATCTTGGCCGCCATCTTGGCCGCCATCTTGTCTGCCATCTTGTCCGCCATCTTGTCCGCCATCTTGTCCGCCATCTTGTCCGCCATCTTGTCCGCCATCTTGTCCGCCATCTTGTCCGCCATCTTGGCCGCCATCTTGTGTCCGCCATCTTGTCCGCCATCTTGGCCGCCATCTTGTCCGCCATCTTGTCCGCCATCTTGTGTCCGCCATCTTGTCCGCCATCTTGTCCGCCATCTTGGCCGCCATCTTGTCCGCCATCTTGGCCGCCATCTTGTGTCCGCCATCTTGTCCGCCATCTTGTCCGCCATCTTGTCCGCCATCTTGGCCGCCATCTTGTGTCCGCCATCTTGTCCGCCATCTTGGCCGCCATCTTGTTCGCCATCTTGTCCGCCATCTTGGCCGCCATCTTGTCCGCCATCTTGTGTCCGCCATCTTGGCCGCCATCTTGTCCGCCATCTTGTCCGCCATCTTGTGTCCGCCATCTTGTCCGCCATCTTGTCCGCCATCTTGGCCGCCATCTTGTCCGCCATCTTGTGTCCGCCATCTTGTCCGCCATCTTGTCCGCCATCTTGGCCGCCATCTTTGCCGCCATCTTGTCCGCCATCTTGGCCGTCATCTTTGTGGGGAAGGGGGGGAGGGGGATGGAAGATGTTACCTCTTGAACAACATGCTCTCCTGGTATCGGAAATCTGAAAACAGCTGGTTTGTATGAAAAGTTAGTGTATAAACATTGCATACCTTACGGCGGAAAATTGGTTGCAAGGTTGGTGTATAAACATTGCATACCTTACGGCGGAAAATTGGCTGCAAAGTTAGTCTATTAACATTGCATACCTTTCGGCGCAGTACCAGGAGCTACCTCTTCCGTGGATGCTCTCCTGGTATTATACATTCAAAAACTGGTAGTTTTCGAAGGAATTTTTCACGACCAACGGGAAAGTTAGTGTTTAAACATTGCATACTTTTCGGCGGTTTGCGAGCAAAATTGCTGCAAAATTTTACTCGACCAACGGGAAAGTTAGTGTTTAAATATTGCATACCTTTCGGCGGTTTTCGACCAAAAATGCTGTACAAGGTGCTACCTCTTCCGTGGATGCTTTCCTGGTATCGGAAATCGGAAAACAGTTGGTTTTGTATGGAATTTCGTACCAACCGACGGAAAGTTTGAGCGAGATGAGGGATGCTTTCCGTTTTATTGATATTGCTTATTAGCGATCGTTGTCACGTGTTTGATAGTATGCAATAGCAATTGTGATGGGCAAATTTGTCCCAAGCTGCAGATGTCACCTCTGGAAAAACATGCTCTCCTGGTATCGAAAATCTGCAAAACAATTGTGTGCGCGGCAACGGTATAGTAGTTTTTACAGTTGACCAGATTGGACGAATTGGTCTGCATTTTATCATCTCTCGGGGCTCTGCACCTGATGGATCAAAGAATGCTATAAAACATGATCAATTGTTGAAAAAGTTCAGTAAGTAGAAGCTCACCACAGAAATCAACCGTTAATTTTTGTTCATCGCCTAAAACATCGACGTGAGCGAATGATCATAGAGGTAGTCTTTCAACACAAAAACTTGACCTAGCATTTTAGTTTTCAAATACTAAGAGCTATGCAAATTTAACCGACTGTGCGTAACACAAATTATTATTATTATATAAAATTTGCGTTGTTTGTTTAATGGGATACACAGTGTTAAACAATCCACTAAGTAATAAATAAACAAAAAATTCGAAATTCATAACTTAGTAATTCGCTCATTCTGTATTGCAAAACGTATGATGGGTGACTACCCCTCACAATGCACCAGAGAATGAGCTATCTCCCGCCAGGATATGCGATACGCTGGTTAATACCTGTTATACGTGAATGGAGGCAAAGGCGCAGCTCATCGCGAACAGACATGCGTTCATACGTATGACTGAACATCCGAGTTAGGAGATTGCGTGTGATAAATACTTGCTGCAGGACAGACAATAGCGATTAAGTTCACCACCAACTGCTGGTGCTTGAGTGTTTTGTAAAGTTAAGTTAAGATCGAAGAAGATCACTGACGATCACTGCGAGCGAACCAATTCGATGGCAAAGTGCTCCTTGGATGCTGTAGTTGTAAATACCACCACGTGCAGCTTCTCGAAGTTGGCGCACGTATGATTGTAGCTCCATTTAGAAGAGTAGAGATACAGTGGTAACTGGTGTTGGTGGTGATATAGCCAGTTCCGTTATTGTATTCGAAGATGGTGATGGCCCTGGCGGACCATTTGAAGAAGATGATTAGGGGTGGCCCAGCGGCGAATAAAACGGTAGGCGGAGTAGGCCCTTTCTTACTGCGCTTTTCGCCTTGTCTCATTTCAAGTCCCCTCAATGTTCCCCTTCCCTCCTGCATCGTTTTCAAAATTAGAGGCCCCAACTATAATTCCGCCCTGGGCCTCCAAGGGGATTGATCCTCCACTGCACAATCGTAAACACAATCATCCGTGGGAAAGCACAAGCCAAAGCTCCACCGTTGTTGTACCAATTACTGTACAAACTTCGTGGTTTGCATTCAATAAATGACCTTCAGTGGATGCAGTAAACACACACCGGCTGTGTTCGGCTGCCCAGCAAAGCGAATAATTTATGATTATGCTGCCATAATTAATCACTTTGCCGGGCTGGGTGGATTATGTCGGTCGTGTCGTCTGTCGTGAATGATTTTACGATGACGCTACGGCGCGAATCATGCCTCCACTAGTGTGTCACACTAATCAGGGAACAATCACGGTGATGAATTTTGACAGCGATTAATCATGCTGCGGAGAATCGATGGGGATGTAATGTTGCTGCTTCAAGGAATGTTGCTACCTTCGCGCTCATGCTCGCAAGGGGCAACGGTACCGGAAAGTAATGAAGCGACTACCAAATTTTCTTAACCTTAAAGTGTCCCTTGTGCGGTGAGATGCAGTCGTGCAAGCCCGCAAAGCTTCCCGCAACTTAATCACTCATATTGATATGACTGTGAAATCTACGCTTTGTGGAAGATTGAGCAACTTCGGGTCTCCATTCTACACGGAGCACTGTTCAGCTCTAATTGCTGTTGATTACACTCTTCTGCGAACCATTCATCCCGGCTATTCATTCTCCAAGGATATTCGTACGAACCAACACGTGAAAGCTGTTCTCCGGATAGTAAAGCTGGTCTTGTCTTCTTTCTCGGTCGCCAACTACATGTAGTAGGTTTACAGTACTTATTATAGCTAAGGCAAGAACTAGTAAGCGAAACTACACTTGACAGCCGGTGGCATTGGCTTAGTCAAGCTGTGACTCGGTGCAAATTGAATTTAACTTTAATTGAACCGATTTATGTGCGAACTTAGTGCTTCTTACTTCATTGCCAGCATGGAACTGACAAACTGTTTGGTGGAACTAGAATATTAAGAATTAAACATAAAACGACTTGATTGAAGTAACTCCTATTTTTCACACCATTTCAACGAAAGATGAGCTTTAATTCCGAATAGTTGCTACAAAAACCTGGAATGGTAGAACTTGCCATCTTTTTCTATCGTCTTCCACCTTCATCTTCCAAACTCAATTTAGTGTGAGTGGGGTGTAAGGATCGTCAGCTTGGTTAAAGTGTTCCATGTCAAGACACAAAATAAATCTGTGCGACAGCTGGAAGTACATTGGGTGCATCGATTTCCGACCAACCTTTACGCCTCGGTCATCGTTCGTTGTGACACAATCTGTTCTCAAGACAGTCATAAGTGTCGCTTGTCCTCATGTGCGTCCGTTCGGACTGAGTTTCTGGCTGACGTTAAGTATCTTTTGATTAAAAATGGTACACGACTCGACTGTTTCTCCGTTGCCGATCAGTTGCGCTTGAGACAATGATGCTTTTCGGTGTAAATCGATCGATTATAGCAACTAAAATGTCATGATTGAAGCAACTAAGCGGAAGTAATATTTGGATTGTCGAGCAAAAAATTGTATCCTTTTCTAAGGACAAGGGAAAATAAGCTTGCTGATGTTACTTGCTTTTCTACTGGACTCCCCCTAACTGTTTGTGCTGGAACAGTTCCACAAGCATAACGCAAAGCTCACCTTCACCAGTATGTGTGCATGGTAGAATGATGCTTTACAACAAAAAGAACTCACAAACCGTCGCTGCTTGGACAATGGTTGCATCGTACAGCACGTAATCCTCGTTTTATGGGTTGGATTTTAATTGAATAAATTCTCTCTCTAATTAGTCGCATTCCGATCCGTACCTGTGCCTGCAGCTCGATCGAACGGCGATGACCATTTTTCCAGCGCTAATTTCATTCCTATACGGAACCGTACTTTGGCCAGCCATTCCACCCCGGAGCCGTATCTAAAGTTGCTTCCGCCATTTGCCTGAACGGTGAGTTCTGTTCGCTTTAAACTCGTGTGTCCACTTGGAGGTTGGGTGACGTGGTGATCGCCGTTTTCCAACTCGCCTCCGCTTTTATTGTGCAAGCAAATCAATTAACTCGTTGCAACAGATCCTGACGGCTTCATTGTACTACGTTGTGCTGTTCTGACGGGAAATGTCTCTTCCAGTTCCGGACAATCGTTGCTAGAATAGTGACACGACCCTTTCAAAGAGTTCTGTTCAATAGAAATAATTAATGTCGAATTTGATGGTCTTCCACAACTAAGCATTTTCATACATCATGTTGAAAAACGAGATGAATGTTTCAATTTGCAAGTACAACACAGTTAAGGTTTAACATAAACCAATGCGCTTCTTGATCAACCGGTGTTACCAGCTCTGATTTTATGTCCTCCACGAGCCAGATCGATATTGTTTACATTCAGTCCGCCGGTATTAAATCTCATTATTCGTCCCCGAAAGTCGTAGAGAGCAGCTTTACTTTAAGCCTCCTTTCGGGCCATTCCACCAGACACTTCCGCTCGGCCTCCCTTCCAATTTATTTCATCCCCAACAGCCTCACGCCCAGGACAACGGCTACATTGAAGCTGTGCATCATCGCTTGGCCCGGATTTTATTAATGTTTCATGTCTTATCAAAATCCCATTAAATCCAACCGCGGCCCCGTAGGTCGTGAACAGTTAACAGAGTGTCGAAGCACCGAAGAAGAATGACAAACAATCAAAACCAAATCGAAGAAAAACCATTCCAAACGGCACTTCAAATCCGTTCGAACAAGCGTCAACGCCCTATGATGTATTGATCGTTGCTCAGCGAACGGAATGAGGCGCATCATCAACGACCCGCAACGATGGGCAATTAGTGGAAAGCGAAGCACTTTCGGTGCGTCATTTGCCAACTTCTAGCTGACATTTTTTAATGAAAACGTATCGAGCGAACTCCCGCACGCCATCTGCAATCCTCGCGGAACAGTACGGACCCGCGGTGGAAAGACACCGTAAATTACCAACTCGAGTATCTTCGTCGTATTCCGCACGCACTTTGGCAGTTTTATAAACGGCTTGTTTACATTCCGTTCGATGGCCATGGTTGTAACAATAACTTTCGGCGACCCATTGCTGCGAGTGCGAGCGAGCCTTCAACCTGAGACCACGCCGGCATGGTTATGGCGCTGTGTCTCTCCGATGGCTGCTCGTTTCGGCAGCGGGAAATGAATTACCGACAAAAGTTTGCAAATTAAATGTCCAACTTTATGCTCTGCGTTGGGTCGCTTGCAACGAGAGCCCACCGAGCCAACGGGAGTCATACTTTGGCACAATTTGCCACGGAATGAAGCAACGAACTATTACGGACGGTTATTGCTAATGAGAATTATTGATTGTGTGTGTGTGTGTGTGTGTGGTGGAGGTGGAGGTCCTCGAAATACCGGAAAGTGAGCGCTGAGAACAATGAAATATTGAAAATAATTGTAGAATGTTTCCGTACATTGTTGGGATCGATGGAAGGCAATATTGTGCTGTTTAACTGGACCAGATGCGATCTTGGAGATGACATTTGACGGTTTCGTAGCTGCTCAGCATTTCAGAATTGTAAGTGTGTACATGACGTTCACGACGAAAGCTACATCGAAAATGTATCTAAATATGATGGAAACATGAGCCCTATTGATCTCTCACTTGTCTAATTCCGTGACGTTCCTTCCATCAACGAATATTAGTATCGTGTTTTTCCTATGAAGAAATTACGTTAATTTACGCACGCAAATGACACGTCCTACCACGAATTCTCCGATGATTTTCGCAAGCCTCCCTCCGACAAGTTTTGCACTGTCGTTCGAGGAAGATACGTCATTGAACGCAAAGTCAATGATATTGCAAAGTTCGCAGCAATGATGCGACACCTGCGTGCCGGCAAGTGCTTCATAAAGGGAAAACAAAAATCGACTCGGCCCGACCCTATTAAACACTGAAGCCATCAATTTATATGCAAATGAAAAAAGCAATTTGAGCATTGTGAGCTGCAAACCATCGTTTTTGTACTGTTGTTTTGTTGTCTTCTACTCGAAATCAGCTTAAAAGTTGCTGTCGAAACGTCCGATGTTTGTGTCAATAGGGCTTCTACATGTACTCATGATCGCTCGTTGTTTGCATCCGACAAGAGATGGTATTCATGAGTTTCATATAACTAGTGGATGTGTTACTAAAAACTCGGAAATATATTTAGAATTTTATTGCATTTAGAGCAACAAAATAAACTTAATGTTACAACATGTAAGCCACATGTGCTTGAAATGTGTAAATTATGGTTTCCTTTTTAAAGCTTTTTCAATGTAGATATTGCATAGTGAATGGAAATGGAATGAATTTTCTTAGAGGCACACAACTACTGATTTGTTATACCCTACATTTCGCAAAAGCACATCGCAAATCAGCGGATTAGAGTACTTAATCCTTTGTCATTAAATTGCTTCATTATTGACACCTCGCACTAAGCGAAGCTTCATGACTGCATGACAGCCAACAATGTGAGCCGGCTTCGACACTGTTAGTGCGCTGGTAATGCTTTGGCCTATGCCTCACAGATAGGAATAGGACGTGTTTCGTGCGTGGTGAAGATTTTTCGTTTTTTTCTACCGATTGGCGTCATCTTCCATTCGAAAGGAGCTTCATCACGCTTCTAAATGAAGCGTAACGAGCACTCGGAGCATGGTTTTTGGGTAAGGAATGAAATTAACATTTTACGCTTTGACTTGATCGTTTTGAATGGCCTCTTTGAATGGTTGGATAAATGTGTCATATTGTGGACATAAGGGTTTATTGTTAAATTTACAGAAAAGTTCGTTAGTACCTTTCTAATTTACGATGTTCGAATATGATCCTTTCAGTTCGCTCATTAGACGCAGGGCCACGAGAGTGGACAAAATGCTGACGAATTTGTCAAGTGACAAAATTAGCTTGTCAACTGCGAAAAACCACTATACCATTGAAGCGCACACAATTGTACTCATTGACAAAATAAATTGACAAAAATATCCACATGTCTCTGGTTTCGACAGTTGTTATCAAAAACATAACTGATTTCATATTTTTATTTTTTGTTTAAATATTACACATTATATATTTTTATATCATATTTTAAAATGTATATTTCGTTTCACAAAAAAACCCATAGTGATCCAGATATCGCTTATGTTTTCTGAAGCATTCAATATTCTGTTTAATATGTTTTACAACGTGAAGTCATGGTATATATTGTGCATTATTAGCTGCCTATTGTATCAAACGGGCTAAAAGTTCACAATATTTATTTTTAATTATTTTTAGCTGTATAATTGTTTAACTAAACATACAAATATAACGATTGATTTTTACACTAAACGCGACCGCTTCTCAGAGCCTCGCCAAACGATTGCTTAGGGCAATAAAAATTCATGGGCCATTTAAAGCTGTCAAAGGATCAAAACTTTTTGATTTATCACTTAACGACCATTGTTCGGTGGGCCTGTCCCTAGGAATAAATTTACTGTCCTTCATCCGGTGGGGCTCACAGTAACCATCGCAACAGTGGAATGTTGCACCGCTACGGGCACATTAACGAGCTTTTGTGGAGCACGTTGGACGTCGGACATTTTGGTCTGAAGTATGCCGGCTAGTGTGCATGTAGTGTATTATGTTGCCGAAACTTTTGTCATCGAATTTATTGCATCACCATTTCTGTTAAGCTGCCAAACAGGCAACATCTAATAATGTGACCTACGTGTCATCGGCATGTGGTAACTGGTGTTGTACTCTCGCACAACTAGGTCTGCCCCATGGTGGCCATTTCATATGAGTCGTTTTTTCACCACTGCATAGTAAACTCTGGTCGTCTACTCTATTCTATGCGATGATTTACATTGACCTCGTGAATATTTACATTGCGTTGGCGAAGGGTGTTGAATGTTTGTCTAACTACCACGGTTTATTTTGCTCGAACCGAAAGCATCTCGGTAACACTCAACAATCACAAGCGCTCAAACTACTTCTCATGCCTTGAAACATCAGAGCACTCAAGTTGCAGACAATACAACACCTTTTCCTTCGCTCACTCGCTTGCAGTGAAACAAACGGACGACAAAATGAAAGATGATTGTGATCGATGTACACTCTAATGATCTATTTTTCCTCACCCTGGTGACAGGAAATAGCACCAGCAGCAGACCTCAAGAGCCGCACCAGACAAACACCATCGGGAATCGATCAGACCGGTTCCGACGAAATGTGGATTAAATCAACACCATCCTTTTTTCCTCGCCGCCCATGAGTTCGTGTGAGTCTGTACGAACGATTTACGAATGGGTACTACAAAACAAAAAAAAAACAAGTTTCACTTTGTTTTCTTTCTATGTTCTTCATTCGCTGGAACTAACGAGAATTGTGTCGTGTAGCACACAGCAGGAAGGTATACCGTGAAGCTTCCGCTGGTTGTTGCAGTTGTGTTTTTCTCTCTTCTCTCGCTACCGCAGTTTAGATACTGTATCATCTTTCATTTTCTGATGAAGCGAGCCAATAAAGGAACCTGCACGATCGATCACAAACACTCGAGATTTTCACTCAATTCCCTCGAGAGTTTTTGTCCAGAGTAGTGCAATTCCAGCTCATCTATGGATTGTCATGCCAATAGCTGAACGGATTCGTTCGTGTCTTTGGAATATTATCCTAACCGTAGGTACGGAAAAATGGGATTGTGTGTCAAAAAACCGTTCCATTCATAGGGAATAATTTAGAAGCAATTATTAACAATTTCAATTAGTTTCACCTTCAGCAAGATAGGTTTAGCAAAACGCTGCGCTAAGCTTTGACTTCCGTGTGGCATTCTTGCGTAATATCAGAAATTAATATCTTAATCACCAAATCCCTATTCCATAGAATGGCGTATTAACTCACGCGATCAAGGATCCCATTGAAAACGAACAGGACAAAGCGTAAAATGTTAATTTCATTTCTTTCCGAGTGCTCGTTACGCTTCATTTACAAGCGTGATGAAGCTCCTTTCGGAAGGAAGATGACGCCAGTCGGTAAAAAAAAAGTAAGAAGTCTTCACCACCGGGTAGAGACCATTCCATTCCCTTTCTGGCAACGGAAGGGCAAAGGTTTACGGAAGGCCTAGCGAAGGTCGATGCCGGCTCACATTGTTGGCTGTCATGCAGTCATGAAGCGTCTCTTAGTGCGAGGTGTCAATAATGGCGCAATTTAATGACAAAGGATTAAGCACTCTAATCCGGTGCTTTGCGAGCTGAGCTTTGCGAGCTATGGAATTGAAGCCGATGTGCCATCATCTGTTCTTTGGGGTCGTGTTTGTTGTTTGGAAGTGTGTTCTCATTAATGAATTGGAACTACCCTTGTGATGAAATGAAACCCTTGTGAATGAATTGTTCGATAATGTGGTGTATTCCTTGGAATGTCGCATCCGATAGAGCACATAATCGTTGTACAATAAAATGCCTTATTGAATAATCCGCATAAATGGGGAAGTAATCTGAGGCATTCTCAAATCAAGTGCGTAGATTGTAGGTGGCTTAAAAAATACAGTTCAAGGTAACATATGAAGTAGAAGTACAATCGGATACGGAAGTAATTTCTGTTCGCAGCCCGCCAAGAATTTTGATCAGCACCAATATATACAGGAACCAACTCTGTTTTGTTCAAAGATGTCGGTAGGTAACGGTTGTTGAAGTGTTTTGCCTATTTTTGATTTAAATTAATTCTACGACGTCCATAGTGGGGAGGGCTTTTCACCGACTACTGTCGGCTGGCAATTTGATCTTTACGGTAACGCTAACAGCAATATCAGCCGTAGCTGACACATCCTTAAAAATGGTCAGGTGAAGCACTTGCCGGCACGCAGGTGTCGCATCATTGCTGCGAACTTTGCAATATCATTGACTTTGCGTTCAATGACGTATCTTCCTCGAACGACAGTGCAAAACTTGTCGGAGGGAGGCTTGCGAAAGTCATCGGAGAATTCGTGGTAGGACGTGTCATTTGCGTGCGTAAATTAACGTAATTCCGTCATAGGAAAAACACGATACTAATATTCGTTGATGGAAGGAACGTCACGGAATTAGACAAGTGAGAGATCAATAGGGCTCATGTTTCCATCATATTTAGATACATTTTTGATGTAGCTTTCGTCGTGAACGTCATGTACACACTTACAATTCTGAAATGCTGAGCAGCTACGAAACCGTCAAATGTCATCCCCAAGATCGCATCTGGTCCAGTTAAACAGCACAATATTGCCTTCCATCGATCGCAACAATGTACGGAAACATTCTACAATTACTTTCAATATTTCATTGTTCTCAGCGCTCACTTTCCGGTATTTCGAGGACCTCCACCTCCACCACACACACACAATCAATAATTCTCATTAGCAATAACCGTCCGTAATAGTTCGTTGCTTCATTCCGTGGCAAATTGTGCCAAAGTATGACTCCCGTTGGCTCGGTGGGCTCTCGTTGCAAGCGACCCAACGCAGAGCATAAAGTTGGACATTTAATTTGCAAACTTTTGTCGGTAATTCATTTCCCGCTGCCGAAACGAGCAGCCATCGGAGAGACACAGCGCCATAACCATGCCGGCGTGGTCTCAGGTTGAAGGCTCGCTCGCACTCGCAGCAATGGGTCGCCGAAAGTTATTGTTACAACCATGGCCATCGAACGGAATGTAAACAAGCCGTTTATAAAACTGCCAAAGTGCGTGCGGAATACGACGAAGATACTCGAGTTGGTAATTTACGGTGTCTTTCCACCGCGGGTCCGTAATGTTCCGCGAGGATTGCAGATGGCGTGCGGGAGTTCGCTCGATACGTTTTCATTATAAAACGTCAGCTAGAAGTTGGCAAATGACGCACCAAAAGTGCTTCGCTTTCCACTAATTGCCCATCGTTGCGGGTCGTTGATGATGCGCCTCATTCCGTTCGCTGAGCAACGATCAATACATCATAGGGCGTTGACGCTTGTTCGAACGGATTTGAGGTGCCGTTTGGAATGGTTTTTCTTCGATTTGGTTTTGATTGTTTGTCATTCTTCTTCGGTGCTTCGACACTCTGTTAACTGTTCACGACCTACGGGGCCGCGGTTGGATTTAATGGGATTTTGATAAGACATGAAACATTAATAAAATCCGGGCCAAGCGATGATGCACAGCTTCAATGTAGCCGTTGTCCTGGGCGTGAGGCTGTTGGGGATGAAATAAATTGGAAGGGAGGCCGAGCGGAAGTGTCTGGTGGAATGGCCCGAAAGGAGGCTTAAAGTAAAGCTGCTCTCTACGACTTTTGGGGACGAATAATGAGATTTAATACCGGCGGACTGAATGTAAACAATTTCGATCTGGCTCGTGGAGGACATAAAATCAGAGCTGGTAACACCGGTTGATCAAGAAGCGCATTGGTTTATGTTAAACCTTAACTGTGTTGTACTTGCAAATTGAAACATTCATCTCGTTTTTCAACATGATGTATGAAAATGCTTAGTTGTGGAAGACCATCAAATTCGACATTAATTATTTCTATTGAACAGATCTCTTTGAAAGGGTCGTGTCACTATTCTAGCAACGGTTGTCCGGAACTGGAAGGGACATTTCCCGTCAGAACAGCACAACGTAGTACAATGAAGCCGTCAGGATCTGTTGCAACGAGTTAATTGATTTGCTTGCACAATAAAAGCGGAGGCGAGTTGGAAAACGGCGATCACCACGTCACCCAACCTCCAAGTGGACACACGAGTTTAAAGCGAATAGAACTCACCGTTCAGGCAAATGGCGGAAGCAACTTTAGATACGGCTCCGGGGTGGAATGGCTGGCCAAAGTACGGTTCCGTATAGGAATTAAATTAGCGCTGGAAAAATGGTCATCGCCGTTCGATCGAGCTGCAGGCACAGGTACGGATCGGAATGCGACTAATTAGAGAGAGAATTTATTCAATTAAAATCCAACCCATAAAACGAGGATTACGTGCTGTACGATGCAACCATTGTCCAAGCAGCGACGGTTTGTGAGTTCTTTTTGTTGTAAAGCATCATTCTACCATGCACACATACTGGTGAAGGTGAGCTTTGCATTATGCTTGTGGAACTGTTCCAGCACAAACGGTTAGGGGGAGTCCAGTAGAAAAGCAAGTAATATCAGCAAGCTTATTTTCCCTTGTCCTTAGAAAAGGATACAATTTTTTGCTCGACAATCCAAATATTACTTCCGCTTAGTTGCTTCAATCATGACATTTTAGTTGCTATAATCGATCGATTTACACCGAAAAGCATCATTGTCTCAAGCGCAACTGATCGGCAACGGGGAAACAGTCGAGTCGTGTACCATTTTTAATCAAAAGATACTTAACGTCAGCCAGAAACTCAGTCCGAACGGACGCACATGAGAACAAGCGACACTTATGACTGTCTTGAGAACAGATTGTGTCACAACGAACGATGACCGAGGCGTAAAGGTTGGTCGGAAATCGATGCACCCAATGTACTTCAAGCTGTCGCACAGATTCATTTTGTGTCTTGACATGGAACACTTTAACCAAGCTGACGATCCTTACACCCCACTCACACTAAATTGAGTTTGGAAGATGAAGGTGGAAGGCGATAGAAAAAGATGGCAGGTTCTACCATTCCAGGTTTTTGTAGCAGATATTCGGAATTAAAGCTCATCTTTCGTTGAAATGGTGTGAAAAATAGGAGTTACTTCAATAAAGTCGTTTTATGTTTAATTCTTAATATTCTAGTTCCACCAAACAGTTTGTCAGTTCCATGCTGGCAACGAAGTAAGAAGCACTAAGTTCGCACATAAATCGGTTCAATTAAAGTTAAATTCAATTTGCACCGAGTCACAGCTTGATTAAGCCAATGCCACCGGCTGTCAAGTGTAGTTTCGCTTACTAGTTCTTGCCATAGCTATAATAAGTACTGTAAACCTACTACATGTAGTTGGCGACCGAGAAAGAAGACGAGCACAGTTTTACTATCCAGAGAACAGCTTTCACGTGTTGGTTCGTACGAATATCCTTGGAGAATGAATAGCCGGGATGAATGGTTCGCAGAAGAGTGTAATCAACAGCAATTAGAGCTGAACAGTGCTCCGTGTAGAATGGAGACCCGAAGTTGGTCAATCTTCCACAAAGCGTAGATTTCACAGTCATATCAATATGAGTGATTAAGTTGCGGGAAGCTTTGCGGGCTTGCACGACTGCATCTCACCGCACAAGGGACACTTTAAGGCTAAGAAAATTTGGTAGTCGCTTCATTACTTTCCGGTACCGTTGCCCCATGCGAGCATGAGCGCGAAGGTAGCAACATTCCTTGAAGCAGCAACATTACATCCCCATCGATTCTCCGCAGCATGATTAATCGCTGTCAAAATTCATCACCGTGATTGTTCCCTGATTAGTGTGACACA
Organism: Anopheles moucheti; assembly: GCF_943734755.1. Lineage (NCBI taxonomy): Eukaryota > Metazoa > Arthropoda > Insecta > Diptera > Culicidae > Anopheles > Anopheles moucheti. The sequence continues at coordinate 25,527,352 of NC_069140.1, forward strand.
CTAGTGGAGGCATGATTCGCGCCGTAGCGTCATCGTACCATCATTCACGACAGACGACACGACCGACATAATCCACCCAGCCCGGCAAAGTGATTAATTATGGCAGCATAATCATAAATTATTCGCTTTGCTGGGCAGCCGAACACAGCCGGTGTGTGTTTACTGCATCCACTGAAGGTCATTTATTGAATGCAAACCACGAAGTTTGTACAGTAATTGGTACAACAACGATGGAGCTTTAGCTTGTGCTTTCCCACGGATGATTGTGTTTTCGATTGTGGATTGCCAAACACAACGGAGGATGGAACAGAAGCATCAAACTGCGTTGGTAGATAAATGCTTAAGGCACCGACTGCAGAATCCATTTCAGTTAATGGTTTGTAGAAATTAACTTTACTGCACCAAAGTGCAAAGTGCGTTAAAATTAGTTGTAAAAAGGAACGCACCGGAATCAAGTACAACATGTCGAATGTAGAATGCGAAAGAAAGTGCTTAGAGCTCTTCCACTCGTCGTCCGTTTGCATGTAGTTTCGAGTTCCAACTGCTCCACTTCGTTGTGATTTGGTGTTCATGTTCATGCTCTGGCTCGGAATGTGTCAGTGTTGTTATTTTAAATTACTCGGTTCAGTTGTCACCAGCGGACCTCACTGCACTTCAACCTCTCGAGCACTTACGTCCGTGCGGTGTTGTGAAGGGCTTAAAAAAGTTCGACTCCGGGCATGGCGAAACGAAACAAGTGCTTGTAGTGTTTTGTACTCCTTTGTGTGATCTTCTCACTCGTATTTACACGGTTACACGGTTCGTAGCATAATTTGCTACAGTTCTGTACAAATTAGAGTACAGGAGCAGAATGGAGTCGGAGTACACTGGGGGTCTGATAGTCTGAAAGTATTTTCGTAACAGATTCAACAAATGTGGTTTGTGTTTGAGCTTGTTCAGTAAAATTATAAATTAATTTGTATTGTATTTCGTCGAGCAACTTACGATCCTTCAAGCAGTGAATCAATCCTTAAAACAATTCCGTGTAGTCTCGCTACTTACGTAGGACTAAATCAGTGCATCGGACGCCAATACGCTTGTTGTGGAATCATGCAAGATGGAGATGCAACTTCAATCGAGTTTTGTATTTCGAACGTTCTCCCATGCCCATTCACACGATTCGAGCTCTAACCTGTCTTGTATCGGGCTTTTCCCGCGTCCAGTAATCTCATCAGCTGTAATCTTTATTCGCCAATCCATTTGGTAAATCACCATTTAGTGGCATTGGAGGCGACCGTACTTGCAGTGTCCGTCTTTGAAGTGCAATTGCAGTCGGATCAAACGTGTTCGAGCTGTGTGCATCAGCCACCAGTCGGTACCAACATGCAACGACAAAGCCTTTTACGGTAGCGAAGCGGAACACATGTGAAGCTCGTGCGATGGAGTTAATGGTTTGAATGGGAAATGGAAGTCGTAGCTGTACAAATCCGGCCACGGACATTCAACAGCGATTTCCAATCTGTGCAAATGCATCCAACAGATCGGCGAGCATTCGAGTGTACTTGTTGCGTTTGCGAAATAGAGCCATAGCCAAACAGTGACTGTGACCTTTCGCGTCTAGTCGATGTGTGATAACACTGGACATGCTATGGACAGGCACTAGACCGAATATGGGGCAATTGAGTATGAGAATTCAGCAAAAGTGTAATTGTAAAGGAATGTGGTTAACATGTCGGAAGCAACGTCAGGAATCTTAATGTCGGTTATATATGGGCAGGATCAGGTATTTCTGGCTTAACGATAAATGAATAAATGGTTCCTTTTCATCTGAAGCATCAATATAAAGAAAAGCCACAATTCGCAGTATAGAATCAAGACCAACTAAAGTATCAATCACGAATGTTTCGATAAATTTCATAGAAACAATAAATGTTTCAGGTAGAATTATTTATCGTTTTGAAGCGGTTTGTTGTACGAATTAGTGCGTTTTAGTCTGATTTGGTAGTAGTTAGTTCAATCGGAATATGGTCGTGTCTCTGGAAAACTGTCAATATCGAATGATTCCTTTGAACAGCTGAATGTGATGGTGAGTATTAAATGATTTGAAATGATTTGAGGGATGATTTTCCGGTGGAACATTTTTCTCTTGCAGATTGGCAACTGGAAGCAGCGACTGAATCACTCATCGTTTTCAATTATACGACTGTAAGGAACGCTCGTTTACTACTCTTTAATGGTGTAATAGTATGCGTGCGAGGATTTATTTTCCGGATGAAGCTGCTGCATGACAAGAATGCGCGTCGCTGCTTTTAAACAACTCCTGTCGAAGCTCGAGCTCGAAGTGTAATGCTTTGGCATTCCTGTAGCGCCCGCAATGGCAGATCCATCCGTTGGTCGTAAACGCACCATGTAAATGCCATAAAACGAGCTCATAAAACGCAAAAGAACAAGACAATTTGCAAGCACACGCCACACCTGGCCATAGTGATAATATATCACTTAGCTCCGGGCAAGCGACGATAAACACTGCTCCAGTCTTCCCGCCTTGTCTTTCGGGCGTTCGAGTGCCTTTGACGCGGATTTTTGTGACGCGAACAAGTTTGTGTTCTATCCGGCAGCAGCAACGGGTCGCAAATCCATCTTCTTTGTTGATATTTGCACACCATTGCAACGAGATTATCCGTCCTTCCGGATGCTCTTCTTTTGCTCCTGCAGTGCCGAAAGCTGTGTGTGTGTGGAGTGAAAAGTTCCGTTCCGTATCTTATTATCGTATACGCACGCATTTGCGAGTGCCGTATGCTAAATTCACGACACACGGTTGCAAGTATTTGCATTTTCGGCAACGCGCAGCATCGTGTCTGGGTGTCGTGCTTTTCGGTCCTTGCGAGACCTTGGCTCCTCTCGACGGTCCCCGCAAAAGCGAGCGAGGATTATTGTGTTTGTCTGTGGCGGCTAAATTCTTAAGACAATAGCCACCACCAGCTGCACTATCTCGTTGTACGGCAAGCAGATGTTCTGACTCAGAAGACGGTCGTTCCTCGGCGGCGAGAAGTAGCGTTTGCTCCTCGGCAGCAGACGATGAGTCGCCGAGAAGGGAGATGAGGTATTGTGGGACCTGCAGGAGTAGTGTTGATTATTCATAACGCAATGCAAATTATACGTGAGTTATAATATTGTTTGATATGGTTCAAGGTACACCTTAACTGTGTGTGCATTGCATTTCGAGGAATAATGAGCAACTCATTATATGAGGGACGATTTAAAACAACCGATGCTATGGAGAACCCCAATATTTATACTTTATATTAGTGAAACACTATCCGCAGCGAATCAAATAAAAAAATAATAACACCACTCAACATGAATCAAATAGTTTAATCGCTTAATTAGACTGAAAAGCTTAAAGAAATATTTTCCACGTTGAGTATACTGCTCAGTGTAACAGCGTCACTTGTGGAAGATTTGCGCCACTATTCGAACCAGCTAATCCCGAGCAAATCCTGCCAATAACCCGTTTTAAAGGAATTTTCATCGTGGGTCATGACCATGGCAAACCAATTCGAGGCCTTTCTCAATTACACAATTAGCCGGAGTCGGATGATATCGACTGCTTGGGGGGTAGAGTTGAGCTAATTAACCGGGATGCTTACAGTATCGGATAGAAATTGATGGCCTTGCGATGGAGTACGCGCTTTCCGCGCGGAATCAAGCGTTGCCTGTTGACCGGCTCATACGACTGCCGGTTATGTTTGGCTTAATTTTCGCAATGGATTAACATTTACTTACCGGAGAGCGAGTAGAGAGGAGTCATAATATTAGATAGAATTCCTGTGCGTGGCCTGAGCGCGCTTACCGATTGAAAACTAATGGAATAGATGGCATGCATCACTAGAAAATGGGATTCTATGAACGGTCGTGGGGGATATTGCGGACTAAAGTGGAGATTCAGGTAGAATAAGTATAGAAAAGACAGTACAAACTGTTTGCAAACTCGGAAATTGCAATAATAATGATACATCTAGCATGAAAGTTTCCGATTGCAGAAAAATTGTCAATTTCCCAGGAAAATGGAGTGCACTGGCGTCTAAAGTTCGGCTCCATTGCTTCATGCGATTGCAAGGAAACGTAATAAACCAACATTCAATAGAACGAAAACAAGGAAAACCAGTGAAGTTTTTTTCGTTAGATGCATATCCTAACCACTTGGATATTCTTGGGAAAGTGGTGAAAAGCCGGAGAAGATACATTTCAACGGTTTTTCCACCTCAAGGGGAACATCATTTTTCTATTGTCAAGAGATACTGCAGCTGGCGTTTTGCAGCAAGACATTTGTTATTCATACCGTTGATCTTCAGCATCGGTAACAGCGTGTACGTTTGAAGTCAGTGTATCTTATCGCTCCGTGTCTGTTTTGCTGTAACTTTCAAGGAAATAGTTGTTTTTTGATTAAAACATCATGTTTTCTTTGTTTTTTTTTTATTTTTATTTATTTATTTTCTTAATGTTTATGTATCGCATATCACGCTCACGCAGAGTGGTGCATGCAAAGAGTTTTCAAATTCTTTGACGCATATTGACTGTGACTTATTGCCGTGCTCCTAGCTCGATGTGTTTCATGGCCAAGAATAACTTTTCTGTGAGTGAAAAGTTTCTTTTAAAGATTTTCTTTACCCCTGATTTCGGGCAGCCCTATTGTCAGCCTTCCTAATCCTAGAGCAATTTGGTGCATTTGATAGAAGGACGGAATATTTTAGCAGCTTTTCTTTCTGTAATGAGATCCTGGCATATCCTTTAAGTGTGGGATTTGTACGGCAAGCGCTCGTCTGACCTTAACCATTTAGTATGCTTTTCCCGTAGCCTGCCGGAGGCCAGCGTTTGCGTCAATTTTCTGTTCAGTGGCTCGAGAAGCAGTGTACCAGTGCTGTAGTAGTTGGGTAGTAATTTCATGTAGCACAGGAATTATTGCGATGCGGGAAGCGGTGCCGGAGCAGTAAAAGATGTCCAACACGAAGTTGTGTCAGTACAAGTTAGCTGGAAGCTACCGGATGGGTATGGGTTTTTTTTTGTTGCTGTTGAAACCCATCCCATTCCATCAAGCCGCAATGATGTAACTAGAGGGGCTCTTTTGTGTCCCTTAGTTTGGACGGGAACCTCCGTGTACCGGGTGAATACAGTCGGTTAGTTTAACGAGTTGTGATAAAAAGGACGATACTATCTTTAAGTGTAACCCCGGCTGGCTGGATACCCGGGAATGGGAGACAGTTTTGTTGGGAGTTACCTTTAAGGGTAGTTTGGTTTTTCATCATCCAAATTAAACCCATCGCTCACGCTGTTTCCCTGCGGTGGACTGAGCAAAGGAAGTTGTTGGACTGCTATTCAAAGAGCTTGAAATATTGTCCTACCGGCAAGTGGAGACAAGTGAGATGTAGTTGGAAATAAGTTTACGGTAACTTTATTATTCTTGGAAACGAGAAATGACAGCCAACAGAACAGGTTGAGTGGGTGAAAGAATGATAATAACGTACAGGAATAAAAGATATTTGAAAGAGTAAAATTTCTGCTTTTATAGTTATGCTATCGTTTAGTTTCATGCGCATTTCATGATCCTGCCATACATTTTGCTGCATCTCTGTAACTTTGGCTTTGACTGATTTATGACGCTGCTTAATGTACGAGGCACCGTCTTTCGTTCGGATTGAAAAGGGAAAGCTCAAGAAAATATGACTGTATGAAATTTAATATAGATAGCAAAAAGCTTTCGAATTATGTTTTGCTTTTTACATTCCAGTCGCTAAGATTCCGTTGCTTGATTGATTTCGTACTCAGATGTCTTGAATAATTTGCATCATGGGTATGAAAAAAACACAAATGTGAAGTCAAAAATAGAGCCATTTACATATTTTACGGGAAAATCATAATTCTGAAACAGGCTATCATTGCGAAGTGCATTTTTTTGTTGTTGGAAAATTGTTAATTGCGCCGGAAGTATACAAAACAAAGTTACTGTCAAAGTTACTAATTCAATTATGCTATGCTTCTTAACTTCTGATAGACCCGAGAAAGTAATTAAAAACGGTAACTGTCTAAAATCTTCCTGCACAAGGCAGTGGGACAAGTTTGCTTGACGTTGCTTAAATTGTACGGTACCCGGTAGTCCTATAATTGAGCAATTGAATCAAGCGTTGATTCGAGCTAGGTAATCACATTTGGGAACGTGAAAGGAGCATCACGTTACACATTTTCTGAACGTGTACTGATCGTTGGAATGGTAAACGGTGCGCAAGGACAGCTGCAAGTGGAACGGTACAAACTACCAGGCGTCTCCACCACACAAATGCTGCAGGAATGTTTTGTTTTGCCCTGGACGAGGATGATAATGTGACAAGCTGAAAGTGAAGGAGGTTATTTTGAATTCCAAAATCTTTGCCAAGGTTAATATTTGCAGAAGCATATTGCGGTGCATATGTACTAATGGTGAAAATGGAAAAAGTACCATGCGTCTCCATTAATCACGTGTTCGCATGCACAATAAAAATCACATGTACAAAACAAAAATATTTAATCAAACACTTATTGAGAAAAGCTTTCTACTGCCGTAAATGTTGTGTTAAATCCAGCAGTTAATGTAAAATAATTGAATTTACATGATGTTTACATAGCGTTTCATCGGTGCACGAAAGAAAATTTATTGTTTGAAACTGTTTGTACACCTCTCCCTTGAGGGAGGGATTTTTATTTTTCTATCCTATCCGCAATCCTGATTCAGCGCCAAGCGTGATCGATGCCTGAAGCGTACTTTTTTCTCTCATCTGGCTGAAATTTGAATAGTCCTCGCCATGCGAATGTCGGTTCCATGTTCGCGTGAAAGGAAAATAGATGAAACGTGCTCCATTAGCTTTATCAATCCCCATGTTACGACAGCGCCTGTCGCTGGCAGTACCTCCCTCTCACGCTTCCCTCCCCCCCCCACCCCCCCTTCTACATCGTACTGTGAAATAACAGCCGCAGAAAGTGAGAAAATTGAATGCAAATCTATGCCTTCGATTTTTTTCTTGCGTGTGTGTGTGTATGTGTGCGGTTTGACGAACTGCAATCTGGCCAGTTTTGTGTAGCATATTTTTCTTTCCCATTTCTAGTTTTCAAACCTTTCGGGTCGATTCGCGAACTACCGTGAATGCGGTAGTAAATTGTCAATCAAACTATTTGATGTGCTATTTTATGGGTTTTCGTTTCCGCAATGATTTTGCAGCCTTTTCATCGCGGTGACGGAAGCGTTGTGAATGCAAAATCGATCAAAGCCCGTTACTTGTTACATTACAATATGCATGGCGGAAAAGCAAATGGCAAAAAGTTAACACGAGCTGAAAGGATGATTTTCCGGTCCATTGACGATCCAAGGTGTTTGAATTGCATTTAAATATTGGTCAATTTTGAAAAAAAAGATATTGATAAAGAATTTTTATGCAAGTGAGTTTAACAAGCAAGTATTGTTCAAGGGTTCAGCAAAGGTTCAATTTGCCTAATGAAATCAGAGCACTAAAAACTACAAGATAAAGCATGTTATACAGCTGTTTCAGTTATCATTTTCAACACGTAACGTGGTGTAATAGGACACTCTTTTAGATTTGTTAGACGCAGTAGCATAACACAAATTATAGGTTAAACTTTCGTTTAACCTAAACTAAGAGAAGACATCATGAACGCCAAATATATTGAAGTTAAAATTTTAAATCGATAAAACCCTACTGGAATTTTCAAGAAACATTTAAAATTGCAGGATACCTACCTGGTGAACACAACTTGCAAGAAACAATCACGCCATCCAATGCTTTACGACCTTAAGCAGGGTAAAAAGTTGCCAGGTAAAATTAGTATTCATCCCTTGGGTATGCTCAACGATGTTGGGGCCCTTTGATCTCTAAGGATGTGAAATTAATTTTGCCCAAATCTGGCACATAACTTGAAGATTTACTAGTGAGGTACACGTGGAAACGGACGAACGATCAAGGTTTTCCTTTGGGTCAAATGAACTTTTGATACATTGCATAAATGTTTTATTAGTCTGAGTGTTTTTGTTCTTAGGTGCATAATGTTAAAGCATTTATTGGCATATCAGCATCTGGTTTATTTATAAAAACATTACCTGTACGTCATCATGTGCTACAAGTGAATTAAAAACGTTGCTTTTTTGTTAAAATTTTAGGTATTTTTTGTTATATTTTTCTATCTGTTTGTGATAAATAAAGTACAATTCAGTGAGTTTTTGGGTACATTTCTTTTAAAACAATTTTCGTGCACCCAGTAAATCGCTTCAACAATCTTCATTGTTCCTGATAATGTTACTTTAACCTTTCATCATCGTAGAAATACAAGCAGCTCAATTCATCACAGTTTGAAATGAGGCAGAATGGAGATCCTGCGCCACTGTGTGCGTGGAATAATGGAATTAACTTTTCGTACTTTTCGTCACGGTCATATCCACCAGACCATACAGTCCACCGTTTTGCGCTATGTCACACCCACGGCAAATCCGTGCCCGCCCGATGATCAGCGAAAGCGAGCCCTGTTTTGATGCAGGATCGTGGCAGGAGAACCGTTTAACGGTTGAAGTAGCAGTGGTTTTCCGGACTTCACGGTTCGCTGGTGTAAAACGGCAAAGGATTAAGCTGTGTTGGAGTGGCTCTCGCGCTTGTTGAATAAATCAGTTGTCACTTCGGGTAGATTAGAATTAATGATCGATGGAAAGTGAAGGGCGTGAAAGTGAGCATTCAAAATGGGCACAACCGTCCAAGTTTTCCAATTATTAGCTGAAATTAATTTTCATTTCTCATTTTGTAGTTAAGCATCTATTGTGTATAAACGTTTTAAAATATTAAATTTAAATCTGATTATAATTACGTTGGAAGAAGATTTACAGTTAACTGTTTACAAGTTTGTTTGATAATACCTTGAAGTTTACTGCTGGTATTTCATGATAATCGAATTTGTTTGCAAATATAGTGGCTCTTTATTTTTGTGCTCTTAAATGCAAAGCAAAACGAAAGTTAGTATTGTATTGTAAAATTTAGAAAAAAATAAGACCTTCATTGATGCACTACCACCTCCAAGTTGCGCCTAAAAAACACCCTTGATTTTCAATCATTACTTTTCTCTTTCTTCACATTTTAAATAAAAAACAACATCTCCGAGTATGCTCTCGCTATCCATTTTACTGCTCACATGTCATATTCCTTCCTGTATGGTGGCGCCCTCTCGTGTTGGGGTTCGAACCACAAAGCGCTCAGTACCGTTTGAGAGAAATAGAGAAGCTTTCTTAGACCCATTCAATACTCTCTTTCTTGTTACTGGCAATTTAATGCTATTTTGCTACATCTCAAACGTTAACTTACACATGGAATATTCTCTCAATTGCCAAAATAAAATTATTTTCCATTAAATTTGTTGGAGTAGTAAGTACATTTTTTATCACTTTCCATGGCAACATATACCAATGAGAGTAAAGAAGCATACGAGAATTAAGATGTTTCGTTCCTGGTATGCAAACTCATCTGCTTTCAACATGCAAATACACTTACACACACGTTCCGAGGTGTGTCAAAACGCAGACGCTTCCACGCATGTTGTCATTGTCATCTGACGTTTCTACGTTCTGATGTTGCCGATGTGACTAATATATTCACAGTTTCACATGCACACTATACGAAAGTTCACAATACCCACAACGTAATCGTAATTCACAACTGTCGATTTCACTAACAAGGAAACCAAGGCATTATGTTTACGAAATTTAGGAAAGTTGTAAGTACCAAACACATGTGCAACACTTGCTGCTGTTCAACTCCATCGGAGTGATTCTTCCGTGTTCTTCAAATTTTTACATATGTGTGCGTGTGTCTATGGGAGGAGATGGAGTGTAGAATGGAGTTTGACGATGTCTGGCAAGGACAGAATCAAAAATACTCTGAGACTACCATGCTGGAAGCACGAACACACGAAGACTGACGGGCGAGTCACAGTACCATCGGCAGTAACGCTTCGACGAGAGCTCGTGTACCGTCTGATTCTTGTCGGCCTATGATCGGTCCAGAGGCTGGGATGCGCCGACGCACTCACTCATCGGGGAAGGAGCCATGGTGGAATCATGTTTCGAAACGTGATAGTAGTTGGGTCTGGTGAAGCATCATTCTGAGAGGGAAATGCAAAGGTTCTTAAAATATTAGAGAGCGCTTGGAGTTAACCCTGATGTACATAGCGCATGGAAAATGGATTTTTGTATTCTTCACACAGTATCTCAAAACGTACGGGAACTCAAACAATACTTCGCGGTTTTAACGCCACCGATGTTGTTGTTTTATCCATGAATCGATTGATTGGATTAAGTGTCATTAAAATCATAGAGGTTTTAGGTTAGTGATAGTTAGTGATATATCACTATTTACTATATGTATTAGTATATACCAATGTACGTTTATGTTCAATGGTTTTCTCTATCGCTTGCGAGTAGAAATAATTTACTGGCAGACACAACGCACCACATTGTATCATCAAGCACACGCATACACAATCATGGAAAGCAATAACACCCTAAACACGGCACGACATACGGCATAACAGCGACCGAAAGCTCCATAACGCTCTTTTGCGTATGGAAATCAATTGAAATCCACCGTTTGCTATGAAAACATGAGTGTTAACTGTGTGAAAATTGATTTTCACGCCAATCAAACTCCTGATTTCATCCACGGAAAAGGGGCTCGTCGACACGTTATCTATATGCAAAAGGGAAACTCGACGAGATTATCAGACAAATTGAAACAAAACCCACCGTAAAGCTTCCGGCGGGGGGTGGTTCGTAGGAGGAACATGTTCGTTTATTTGTAGATAATCTTATTGGGTAGCCATTTTGTTGACAACATTGTACGAAAATGTGCTACCGGAACAAGTAGGTACCACAATCGAACTGTTCTGTTGATGTGAACTAGGAATTAGGCAAAGGACTTTACGGAAATATGTAAAAGAAGTGAAAGTGGTACCATTTAATTGATGGTATTTAACTGAAAATATTATATGATTTGTTTATAATTCCAATGAACTGACTATCATAGATTCAGTAAACAAATAGATGTTTTATTGCAAATATAGCATAAGTAGTAGTGAATATAAATTGAATGATATCAATTGATTTTTATAGCAGTCGAAATTGAAACACGTCGAAATATATTACCAAATGGTCTGTATAGCTGTTCTTGCATTCTCTGCTTATGCTTCATCCAAGACAACAAGCAAGAAATGGCGGGGCTAGATTTACCTTTTTTGTATTCACCTGAAATTGGATGATCCGAGATTCTATTATGGTGTGTTTTGCCTATATTTGCATTTGGTGCCGTAAAGAAAAGGTCAAGTGACTGCTTCTTTTTTGGCTACCCTGGCTCAACATTGAAATATTTCATTTGACCTGGAAGAAATAGAACGGCCCTTGGGAACATCATTAAAAATGATTGAGCCTCAGTTAGCCAGAAAGTGGAGCGATATTTATAGTTTACTAGTGACTGTATGAATCACCACGATGTACGGAGGATGTGCCTCAATAATGTATACAGAAAAGTTTCAAAATAAACTGTATCCTGCAAGGATGAATGAATTGCGCAACGATTGTGTGCTACAAAATTTTACTAATGATTTTGTCTAGTGGTAATGCTTGATGTGCAAAAGTAAGGGCCATATGCCGAGAAAATATATCTTTACGATATTTTTTCTTATATTTAACTTTAGGAATTGCATTTTAATAAGAGTTAAGTACAAATATTAATGTTATAAAACGTGAGAGAAGAGACATTCTTAACGTGAAATGATGCAAACTTTAAGACTACGCATACACCATACGCCAGGAGCTGTTTCCTGATGGTATAACACAAAAATTCACCACGATCCATTGGCATTCGTTGCATCTTGCGTGTATGGAAAGATCAACAAAGAATACAACACAAAACATGACAGCCATTACAGCTTGCAATCGGTGCGCTGCGACCGTTTCTCGTTTCTCCTGTTTGTTCAACTTAGGTGTCGAAATGATACCAAATGCTTGCAGGCGCCATTAGTCGAATGGTAACCCAGCGGTAGTTTGTGACCATGTCGGTAAACATGTTCGGTTTGCTTTCCTCCGACGGGATTAGCCATCGCATCGGAATCAATGTTTTGCCATGTTGCAGCTTTTGTTGGCTACGCTAGCATTACGCCACGTGGAAATAGTAGCTTCTTGCTGGAATGATGTATTTTGGTGTGTGTTTTTGAAGGAATAATGAAAAAATATGCAGACAAGAGCCTTGATGTGTAATACACATATTTAAAGAACTGATCAACCTGAAACCAGCATTTCTAGAATGGACCAGAACTAGCAACGACTTATTTTAAAATTAATTAAACAACGAGTTGTTTTATGTAGTACGAAAAATAAATGTGAAAAGAAATGTAACCGAACCCCTATTTTATGGTTAACACTTCACTATTCCTATTATCACGAAAGCCTTAAAGCACCGCTCAACATGAATGACGGTACAGCAAGTGTTTCCGAAACAGCTTTAGCGTAAAGTGATTTCTTTGCATTCAACACTGTATATAACGTACATCACTTCCTAACCAGTATTTTCAAACCATCGCCAAAGGGAGGTTGTTTGTGTGTACGTGTGTGTGTTTCCACCATACTTTGGTGTTCCTGTATCGGTCCCCGATTACGAAGGTGCTGTACGTTATGTGCACTCGAAGAAAGTAAGCAACAACAGCATACACATACAACAACAAAAAAACCATCACATCAATTTGTTCCACGCCTGCAGCAGGAAATATACACCGGAAACCATACTTTGTAAAACACTTCCCCACCCCCCGTGGGGGGGGGGGGCACCCTTCCAGCTGCCATAGCTGGGGCATATCTTGGACAAAAAGCGGGAAGGCAAAACACATTTTAAGCTATCCAAACAATCTTCCAACAACTTCGGTCATCGTTGCGACGGGTCCGAAAAGCGTACCACCGCACCAAAGTCGTACCCTGTAGACACATACACACACACAGACACAGTGTTTTGTATTGATTTACGTTTATAGTGGCTTTTTGCTGCAAATCCCGCCATTTAGGGGCGTCGAAAGGGTAAGATTTATACTCTCAAATATCGTGGTCTAAGGCGCCCCATTCACTAGGATGATGGGTTTTTTTTTCTTCTGTCCTTTTGGAAAAGATTTCTAGACGGAGCCATGTATTTCTGTTTACACAATAATCGAAATAATGGTTCCCGCAACATTTGAGAACAAAGTAATTTCGTTGGAACAAAAAGTTCATACATTGAACATATTTCATGTTGAGCTAAATATTTGGGAAGTATCTATTTAAAAAATGAATTAAAAATGTATTGAAGAATCCATACACTTCTTTAAAAAATACAAGTACTTAGTTAAATAAATTGGAAAGTAAATATTAGGAAACAACATACATGGAGGTGATGGGGTAGTCCGGTGGCGTGAAGGTAGTGGCGTCTGTCTTCACACGAACGGACTGGACCAAAATTCCATCCGAACCAATCCCCGTAGCTAGAAGTGACTGACGGTTACGTGGTAAAGTAAGTCTAGTAGGCCAGAAATGGCAGGCATGATTTCTAGTAGGTCTTTACGCCAAGAAGGGAGAGAGAAAGACACTTGGAGTATTTTACAACTTCTTAAGAAATAACAGAAAAGGAATAATGGTAAATCATTACCTCAAAAATAATTGAATTTATGAGTTTAAAAATTTTAATACATCGAAATGTTTTAAACTGTTTTTGCCATAAAGAGTTGGAAGTTTTTGACTGCAAAACATTTACTATGCAATGTTACTGAAAAATATTTCGTTAATTTTTTGCAGTACTATAATAGTCTTAGTTTGTAAATTTCCTAATATCAACGTTATATGGCATGTGACTAGCTTGCAGCGGAAATGATGAAGATAGAGTAGTAACATACGTTGACAGAATAAAATCAAACAACGGTACAGATTATGTTGGTGTACATAATTGATTAACATCATTCGGTAAAGGTTATGTTGCCGATGATGGTCGTTGTCCGACTAGTAGCAAGGAGTAAAAACACAAGCCCCAAACCTGTGAGAAGAAACAGTCTACCGTAACCTTACCCCTGCTCGAACGCTGGGGATATCATCCTTCCGAACACTTCTGGCAGGTTGGATAGGTTACCTTGCCACTCCTTCCCGCCACCTGCACGTACGAACGAAAATGTCTTCGCACAGGGTAGAAAAACAATAAATTATCCGACCCAATTTCACCAATCCCCCAGAGTTGATTGACAGGGTAGAAAGGAAAACGGATAAAATTAGAAGAAACAACCTAGAACATATGGAAGACGGTAAAGGGACCGATCAGGGCCTGGGTGGACGAACCCAAAACCAGCACCCACATACGCATGTGTTTATCGTCGGTGGTTTCGGTGGCTGTTGTTTTTAGTGAAATGGACGAAAAATTTACCCAATTCATCATTGGACCGCAAAGTTGTTACTTACCACTGCTAGACCTGGCGTGTACTTCGAAACAGCAGCCACAGTCAATTGAAACGAGAAATGACTTGGCTATTGCTATATTAACAGTGAGTAGATTGTAACATATCGCTTCGCAGTATCATGCACACACAGGCGTATCAATGCTGTTATGTGATTTTTGTATTCCGCACAAGTTGATTTTGGATGTACAGGTAGATCTAGTATCCACAGCACTTTCTGGAAGCTTTCTGCTTAGAGCTTACAGTGTGTCAGTTATCAATGTATTGTATCCGAATCCGATTCCTTTTTGAAGAAGGATCAGAAATTACCAATAATTCCTTACTGAAATGGCTCCAAATTAACCAATTCTAGTCGCTAGCTGCAATTTTTTTAATAATTACTGGGTTCTATTTTGTTCTAGCAATTACTGAATAAGTTGAAGAATGTGTAGAAGTAGATTTGGAATTCTTCTCATTTACTCATAATAGCTGCATTCGAATCTTTGCAAAGTTTTTAGAATTGATACATTTAAAAGGGTTTCCGAGCGATTTCAAGAGAGCTTTCCACAACATTTCAATACATTTTAGGTTAAATTAATGGCTCCAACTCTGCTAGCACATAACCTAACCATAACATAACATAACCATTATTAACTCGCATTCGATTCAACCCTCCTAAATTAGGTTGTGTATTAAATAGAAGTCCAGAAAGTCAGTAGCTATGAGCAGCGGCGGAGTAGGCGGTCGCCTAGGGCCTCGCCATTTTGGGGGCCCCAAAGAAATTGTGCCGATTGTGCGATTTTTGAAAATTTTACAGCAGAGTTAATTTATAGCAAAAAAAAATCAATTTAAAAGGTAAAAAATTGATCAAATATATCTTCCTTAGTTATATAAAACATTTGTTTCTATGTGATAAATTAAATGCAGAGAAGAATATTGACTTTTTAACTTTAAAGTATAAACGAAATTGCACCAGAATTTCCAAAGTTAGTGTACAAACATTGCATACCTTACGGCGCAGTACCAGGAGCTACCTCTTCCGTGGATGCTCTCCTGGTACTATACATTCGAAAACGGGTAGTTTTCGAAGAAATTTTTCTCCACCAACGGGAAAGTAGTGTTTAAATATTGCATACCTTTCGGCGGTTTTCGACCAAAATTGCTGTACAAAGTGCTACCTCTTCCGTGGATGCTTTCCTGGTATCGGGAATCTGAAAATAGCTGGTTTGTATGGAATTTTGTACCGGCCGATGGAAAGTTTGAACGAGATGAAGGATGCTTTCCGTTTTATCCATCTTTCTTAAACTAGTGAACGCTCTCACGGGTTTAATAGTATGCAATGCAATAGTGATGGACAAATATATTCCACGCTGCAGGTGTCATTTCTTAAAAAAAACATGCTCTCCTGGTATCAGAAATCCGAAAACAATTGTGTGCGCGGCAACGGTATAGTGGTTTTCACAGTTGACCAGTTGATTTGGTCATTGGACAAATTTGTCAGCATTTTGTCAACTCTCGTGGCCCTGCACCTAATGGATCAATGAATGCTATAAAACATAATCAATTGTTGAAAAAGTTCAGTTAGTAGAAGCCCACCACAGAAATCAACCGTTAATTTTTGTTCATCGCCTAAAACATCAACGTGAGCGAAACAGGTTTCTAAGATATTTCGAAATTTCGAAGAAAATTGTTAACGAAGAAGTAAACCGATTGGAATCTGTACCTTGGGCGACAAATCGTAGAAGGCGTTGGACTTATCAGGAATCGTAAATGTACGTAAATCGTAGAAAATGTGATCCAAGTAGTGGCGTTATGGTTCTTCTTAGCGCATACAAACGTTTATAGATAGACTAGCTTACTAGGCCCGTTTACAGGGCTACGCAACATAACTCTGAGATGTACGCAAGGGAGCTTTCCTTCCGAGACTTTGCTGGTGTTGTTAAATCATGTTTGAAGTACACCTCCCTAACACCGATAATGCCGTAGCAAAATTATAGGCCCCCCTTTAAAAATTCCGCCCTGGGCCTCCAAGGGGATTGATCCTCCACTGGCTATGAGCAAAAACAACATTAAACCAAGAGGAATTATTGCATATGATAGCTTTGCGGTTTAAGGATGATTATTTTAACCATTTCGAAACTTCATTCACATTAAAAAAAAGCAAACAATCATCGCACCTCATAGCACCCCACTTCGGACTGCATACGACACACAAGCATATGAAAAGTGTAAAGTATTCACTGATAGCATGATTGATGGAAATGCATACATTCCATCAAACATTCATGCTTCCCGACAGTGCAATATTCAGTAGTGGCTGATCTTTTTGATGTATGTTGATTTATTTCACCAACAGTCCCTGCCCTATTAATGGAACACGAATCAGCGACACGACCACACATCACGTACAACATCAACAACAGCGGGAAAGGAAAATAAAGCACAGTTTATACCATAAGAAACCGCATGCAGATAAGAAACGTTTGCATTGAATTGCACACTCAACGCTCAAGTGTGCTTTTGCGGCCCCTTACTGCGATTCCATAAGGTTCCGGTGTGTTTGCGCATTCCAATAAAGTATGTTGCCAAACGGTAGTAAACCCGGCTCGGCCACGGCCGGGGAAATATGTCTCCGAAAAGCACACATACGCTTCGGCTATTGATGTGGTTAGCGTTCGGCAAAACGCAACACTTTGGCGGAAAACGGAATCTGTGTGTGTGTGCAGCCGGATCGGTTGTGAAATATGGTATGTATATGCAATTTATCAGCCTTTTGCCTAGCGTCCGAGCGCAAAAAAAAGGGCGATTTTCTCACAGCGAAAATGGACGGCCGGAGCCGGGCTTGAAAACAAATCACAGCGCGGGCAACGAGTATGTCACTCGCTATTTCTCGCCGTTTCTTTGCCGTTTGCGTTAGTCGTGATCGAATTTGTGTTCCGCTTTCTTTTGTTGTCTACTTCGGGGCCCGTCCGTCCTGATGGCAATGTCGTGCTTTGGCCTAAATACTCATGAATATGCTACACCCGTTAGTCGATGGTCGACGGTGGGCAGGCCATTGATACCACCGCCGTACCGGGTGCACTGTGCCGATCGCCATATCCTGTTTGCCCGCGTGTGGACGCGCAAGCTCCGGTCGCATGCTGGTACGACAAAACACTTATGCTGCTAGGGTGCTTAGATGAAGAGCGAAAATCGGGGAATGAATAGTACTAAATTACAAACGAAAAGGCACACCACTCTGTGCTTCATGTTCACTGTCGATGCGTTGATCGTTGGATTGCGCCTTGGGTATCGACGGTGCAGTAGGGCCCACTGGTCGGGGCTACTGGCTTTAAGAGTGTAAGCTTTCGCACCCGGGCGAGTTCGGGTCGACTGTCCTGTGTGTGTCCCGTTGTTGATGCAGATGTTGCTCCCGTATTAGGCGTATCACAAAGCACACATACACACCCACATACGGTGAACGGGAATGGGAGCGCCAGGCCGAATGACCTGCTGTGGCAGACTCTGCAGATGATTGATAGAACATGGGGGAACTAGTGAACCATTTGTCTGGGACCGTTCAGCTCGATGGCGTTCGGTTCTGCTGTTAGGAAAGCACAGCAAAAACCATCCGTTTGATGAATCGTAGACTTTTATCGATTCGGTTTGCTGTGAAGGTAATGGAGTTTTCCTGTCCCATTCCGTGTGTGGCCGGCACACAGAGCATGCCCGAACGAATCGATGAAAGCTGTTTTGTCACATGATTGAAAGGATTGAGGATCAGTTAGCGATAATAAAATAACAATTTGTAATTGTTTTTGTTTCGTCCTTCCCAATAAAGCCTTTTGATGTCGACGAAAGTGCAGCTTGATTGGTTTTTGGCTGCAGAGCGCTGCAGAGGCTTCAATCAATGTAATATTTCTTATAAGTGTTTCTTCATGCAGCAAAATAAATGTAATTGTTTCGCCAGAATCCTGTGATGGTGATGGGGCCACAAGTAAGAGTCGTGGTCGACCATTTTCCAGAACGTTCAGAGCACTTAATGCGATGAGTTACTAAGAAAACTAAATCAATGAAAAAAATCATCCGTACGATTTACTGAAATGCTGCACCAATTATAACAATCCTTTCTAAAGATTACTTCCCCAAATACAAAAGCACCACAGCAAAAGCTACTCCACGGAAGCTTATCGTGTTTTAGTTTTTGTACAAAGCAATAGCCACCACAAGAAGGAGAAAAAAGCACAACAACAACCACAGCACACTTTTAGATAACTATCATATGGCCAAGGAAACACCTGACTAACGGCCATCCGCTCCGTATTCGCACACTCGGTAACATTAACGGTTCCACGGAAGCATAAAAATAATTAACTACACCCTCGAGCAAAACGAAACTCGGGCCCTGGTTATCTGATGCTGAAAGACGGCCAAGACTTTCCAGTGCCTCGGTGGACATTAGCTGTAGCTCCGGGTACTTTTTTTTCTGTTCCCCTTCTTCTGCAAGTCTTCACCGTATCAGGGACAGTGCGGTCCTGTCTGTTGTCGTTCGCCCACTCGGGCTGTGGTTCGTTCGTGATCTTTACGTACCGGTTCCTTTTTTTTTATGGTCTCGCTGGGTACGGGAGACTTGCGAAAACAAAACATAGATTTATGAACAAGTAACAAGTCTAGTCTTTCCGCTGGCCTGTCCAGGCAGTGGTTGTAATTAATAGTGTTTCCGTGAAGATGCAGTCTCGCAGGTGCGATGATACTCTCCGTTAGTATGACATTTTTTTTTTCTGCGTTCAGAAGAACAATAGTTCCCGGACACTGTGCCTCCCCTCCCTCATACCGTCAGAGACCCGACAGTCCGCAAGTCTGTGGGAAGGTTTGGTACTGCAAAACTGCAGTACCATTGTCGGCTGGAAGCTTGTCATGAACTTTCAGCACCTTTGCATTATTAAATACTTTGCACAGTACGCTACGCTCGTTGAGGAAAATTTGTTTTTACACTGCGTACAGTATTGAGCATCACCAATGTGCCCCAACAGTGGCCATCATTTATGCGATTTTGTGTGTTGCGAACACTAGGGGAACACGTCAGAATATAGTTTTTATTGCGAAGCGAGACCGGAGAGCGTTCAGTCGCTCAATGATAGAATAACAATTGAATAAAAAAATCCATTTATCATAATCTGATTTGCGCACCATCTGAATCCTCGTTTGGCACTCAACTGTTTCAGTGGAATAAGTGTTTTTTTTTTGTTAAATAAATTCTTCCAATTTTCATAGCAGCAGAATAGGAGCATAAAAGTGCCGATGGGAAGGATTGATTAGATTTCAATGGGATTGCATAGTTATGAGATAGAATCGTCTAGACTATAGCCCGAGAGATCCTTTTGGAAGTATTCATACTAAATATGAATTATTTGATACCGTTTTCAAGGTGTTTAAATATTCATTAGACGATAAAATTATAACATTTTAAGTATAAAAGAATTTACTCAAAACTCTATAGCTCTTGCATCGTTTTTCAACTGAACTGATTTCCCTTATTTTAACATTAGGTGCAATTTGTATAAATATGTCAAGCAACTGATTGCTATCCGCTGAAAATGCTAATTGCAATTGCAAATTCTGACCATTATTTATTCAATTAAACTCGGGTTGTAGTTTTTTTTTCTTCGCTTTTGCTCTGTCACTCGTTTATTCTGCTTTTTATCCCGTTCAATCCCTTTTCTCCCCCGCTCTAACCGTATCGGGTATTTGCATTTGCTAGAAAATTGTGCACGAAACGATCATTCGCTCAAAAGCGCGAGATGTGGCCAAGAAGGCAAAATAAAAGTGTATGCTTTTGCTGGTTTCGCTGGATAAGTTATGATTTATCGCGATAGCGCGAAGCAATGCTAACAGTAGAAATGTAGCGGCGAAAAGAAAAATGCTGCCGTATAGCTGACCGAGCGGCAGCAGCAAACCGACGAACGTGCTTAAGTGGACGCAGTTTGTGTTGTATCGCACGGTGTTACCGGTGGCCCAAAAACCGGTAGCTTCTTGAGCTGCAAATCGAAAAAGTTCACCGGTAAGAAACCATTTTTTGTTTGTTGTGTTATTTCCCGCATTTTACAATCGTACCTTGCCGGTACCGGCCAACCCGATCGTGTCGGGTTGGTGCAATATATTTCATTTCCTGTGACTTTAGCAGCACGCCGGCTAGAAACTTATGGTATGATTGGAGCTAGGGATGGTTGTTACCTTGTGCTTCCTTTTTGTTGTTTATTTTTGGGAGGGCAACTTTCTGCACCATTAATAAACACACCCCCGGTGCAGGTGTTTCTCGGGAATGAAGCAATAAAAAGTGCATCATTGGGCATTGGTTTTGGTGGGTTGCAAGAGATTTTTGGACGAAACTAGTGTGGATTTCAAACAAGCAAGCATCCTAACGTGCGGATAGTAACATAAGGCTGCTTAACCACAATGTTTGCTTAACATAAATAAAGTTCAGTATCATCATGTGTTTATGGTTTATTTCAGTTGATTAAATACACATTACATCGTGCTACATGACCTCATACATCGAAAATAACAGATCGACTGAAGAGTTGAGACGATTAAGTGATGAAGCTGATTTTTATTATAAAGCTATCTGAAGCTATCTTGTCAGAAAAAATATTGAACGAGAGTGAACTCTTTTGGTTAATAATGAAGTAAAACATTTTGGAAGATGATATTTTCTTAAAATTGCATTTATGGGACTGCAACATATACCTGGTTTACTTAATTCCTTTTTTCTTAATTCTTAATTCCAACGTAGTTTTATGTTTTCTATATACTATGTAATCAAATAAATGGCTTTTTCCAATTACAAAATAATACCTAACATGAGAGCTTTGAAGTATTATAAATTCCTTATCTGTCTCTAACGTCGAATGTCTGGTTTTCCGAGTTCAACTGCCATAAATTCAGCTCTGAATAGTTCCAGAGAGTGATTGTAACCGTCCTATTGTTCCAACATCGATGACAGCTTTGTAAAGAATTGATTTCAACTCTCAAAAGTTTAAGAAATTGTGTAGGATTCCATATCAACCTCGGCACATTCCAGTTTAACTAGAACAAATTCCAAAAGTAGCGGGTCTAACTGTCGACGTCGAACTCAAAGACCCCGTAAACTATCTTTCCACCTTATTTGAAATAGTGAAATAGTACATAAAGTGTCTTTAAACCACCTACCTTTGCGCACTAATCTTGCAGATATTTCGGTGCACAATATACGCAACATTTGGCCGTCCATTCTGCTTCATCTATATTGAAATGATGTGCAACCCGGCTGCGAAACTGCATTACCCGCCTTGGCCCCCGGGGAAGCCAATGTCGCCGGCGCGAGATGAGGATACATGATTTCCCGCTTCCTAGCGCCAGGCAAGGATATCCTGCTCACCTGAAAATTGCCAATAACCAGTGCGCGAATTGTGATCGCAACCATCGATAATGATGATGACAGGTGCATTTGTATTGGTGGGATGGCAATTTGTGTGTACGGTGCCCGGCCACCCCCCCACCGATCACCGGCCGGCCCCTCCAGCTTCTTCTTCTTCTTCTTTTGGGGCCGGTTCGCATGATTCACCCGGGGTTGACGAGAAAATATTCATTTCCATCCATCACGTGTGTACGGACGTGTGTGTGTGTGGGGTTGTGCGGGTGTCCGTGTGATGTTCTAAGCGGGTACGTCCTGCTAGAACCAATCGTGAAATCCCATTAGCATCAATCATGCCCGGAATGTGGGACGGGGGAAGGATACGGTGATGATAGGTCGATTGGAGCATCCTTCTCTCGGTCGAAGGATGTGTGCTATCAGTGAATTTCATTTGAAGTGAATATAAATATGTCCTCAGTCAGATAGCTAAACGTGGTGGGGGGCTGTGATAGTGGCGCATGGTATGAATTTCCGTTGCCAAAATTAAGCATGAGAGTTTCTGTTTTAAAGCACTAAAGTTGATCAAAAATCGAAGTTTAGTCTCATGATGAGTTTCTGTCCCGTATGATCAATAACAGCGCTAGCAGATGTTTAATGTGTCTCATCTTAAAAGTATTCAAAGATGCTCAGCCTGTTGTTCTTCTATCTTAAAATTATATTTTAAATGACTTCAGTACATGAAGAGCAAAATTTTATCCTCCTTCAAGTGAGTTCACTTCCTCGCATAATCTTGCCTTTATTGTACCGAAACACTGCGCTTCGCACAGTACCAGGAAGATGAACGCTTTTAAAATACTCTCCCGGCATGATTGGAGTCTGCGGAGGTTAAATTGAAATTCATACTTTTACTGCACGACCCGAGCGATAAAAGCTCATGCATAACCCATTGATTCATAAAATAAAGGAAGTTTAAGCAACTGTGCATCGATTGCTACGTTCGTAGTGCGCTCTCCGCTCCGTACTGGTGGGGAAAGTAAAATCGATCAAAATATCAATTGCAGGGTAACGTGCAACGTGCATGGCAAAATGCTCCAAATGCTCCTGCCGATGCGCATAACACTTCCCAAGATGTGGCCATCATGTGTCTTTTATCATGGGAATATGCAAATAATCGTTCTCACCCATTGAGGCTGCTTCCGTGTGCGGTGGTTTACCCCCCGGGAGGGGGTGGAAAGTAACCCCGACGCAGGTGAATGGCGACGATACACGATGTACGGTGCTGTGTGTTTATCTTAGCACGACTAATTGAAATACTTCCGCAATGGTTGTGGCTTTTCAGGCCCGTGATTGGATAATGGGCTTAAGTGTAGTGCATCCTTTTGTTAGCAGATAAGCAGTATCGAGAAGAATAAGACAAAAGGTCGATTGGAAGGCTTTGAAGATTAGTGCTGAGAGTGTTGGGATCATTTCACGTGTATGAACTGTTGTTGTGCAAAGCACATCAGTTTTGAGTAGTGTGTAGTAATGTAGAATACATATTCATTATTCTAATACTGCTTGGCTGGAACAATTATCTATCGGATTACAACAATTTATAGAATTGACGTTTAATTTAAAGTTCATCAATTAAACGAAAAAATAAAAATAACGAAAGTCATGGTTGTCATCCGTTTTTACTAAGTCTAATAACTTACATTATATTACAGGCTTTTATTGAGCTTGAAGTCAAGTTTGGTAAGGTGTACTAGTGTTTGAAATATAAACTATATTTCAATTGGTAATTATTCGTTCTTCAAAACGTGTTAGGAATAAAGTGGTTAATAGTTAAACAAATAAATTTTAAAATGTATTAATTATTTATTTCTCCAGTTTGACGGCTTTTGCTATCAACACTGTTGTGTTGAGTTTTGTACAATCTTATAAGCCATTTCCTCCTTGTAATTTGCCTTTTCTCGGGCATACTCGGTTCTATTGGTTGTTGGCGTATTTCGATGGTGTTTGTCGTTTGCCTGTCTTTGTTGTATTCGTTATGTCTGTCCTATTGTTTGGTGTGATGGTTTTTGATCTGGATCTATTGTTGTCGTTTATGTTGTGTTTGTTGTGGCTGATGTGCGACTGCATCGCTCTTCACTGGAACAACGATCGCTGTTCGACATTGGCCGAGCCTGGACGGGACTGAAACAAAACAGACAGCAAATGGTTTAGATAGACTACAAGCATACACCTACAAGTCTGGACCCCTTTATGCGGCTGTTTCCTCATCGGCTTAATGTCTACATAAAACAATAATCGACAAATCAGGACAACATATAACACAGGATGGACTACAAAGGAATAGGGGAAATCGGATATTAAGGATATAATTGAAAGGAGAAGTCGCGCAAAGCGGTATTATCTCGCGCAAAGCGGTAAATGAGCCTCATGAACTTGAGGCTCCTGCAATCCAAAATATCGCTTATAGAAGTACCCGGGAGTCTTGCGACCTACCTGACCGCTTCCAACAAAGATGGTTTGACGGATTCAGACACCACACAGGACCACAGAAGGTGGCCTACATCGTGAAATCCTGCACTGCAGCCACACACCTTTGACGTTGCCAGATTAGTACGCTGTAGATGAATTTTAAAATATAATAGTTCGAGCAACTTTTCATACCCAATGTCTAGAGTGTCTCGCACTGTCTAATACACGGCTAATCCTTGCTTCCGGAAAGTAAAGCTTTTAAAGTCTAAAATACTTTTTACCAAATACCGTCATTTTTTCCATTTAAGTTCACCCATTATGCAAGGAAAAGAAAGGGAATGGTCCCTAACCATAAGATCTTTAACATCCCAACTGTTGAAATAATTCGTACTATCAAAAACCCTGAAGATGGAGTGAATTTTGAACGGGTAAAATCAACAAATTCCTTCTGTCATAACCCACACACAGCTGTATCACAACTTTTTCTCTTCTCCGCTATATTTACTCATCTTTTCATCGTTTGGAAAATATTTCTTTGACCTGCCCGATTCGTCTTTACCCAACGCCAACCTGTTAAGCTCATAATCGATTCATTACGCATCGATAGCAGTGCAATGGAGCGAACATGTTCTTTCAATCATTCCCCGGGCGATGTTTTGCTAGCATCATCGCAGATCCGTACGGGGCAAGATCGGACGGGTATCGCCCAGGCGCTCAGAAGTCAGATAACCGTTTGGTTCCTGCCCATGAACGACCGAAATTACAGTGCGAACTTCCAGCCCAAAGATGCGGCATGGGGTTGTCTAGATCCTTTGTTTTTCAGAGATAAAAGCGAAGAACATGCAATGGACAGCGGGGTAAGAAAACATAACCAACAAAAAAAAAGCGTATAATTTCTATTCCACACATGCTTTCTTTGGGGGATCGGATGAAATATGACCCTTGTTTGACGTGTTGTCGAAGAAAAGTAGGGTCGGGCATCGTGTGGTACACACACGCTACATGGCACGGACCGGCCTGGTTAACCAATACATGACACATTCCTTGCATAGTTGGCCGCTCGCGACCATCCAATATTGGGGCTTCCCCCGGTACACTAACAATGCCGACACGGAGACACGGAGAACCCGATCAACGGTCCCCGTTATTTCCGATGGGACCAAATTCCTGCACCGTGCCCGGCGCAGGCAAAGGAAAATCATTGAATCATCGAAGCAATATCGATCACCGGTTGAGCCGACATTCGTCACACCGGGGCCACTTTTGTCCGAGACGAGAAAAGCACTTTAGCGGTTGCTACACTGTGCGGTGTGAGGGCTGTATGCAAAAACCGGGCCCGAGTTGATGTTCGGTCCAGTGTTGGGCTTGTGAGCGTTTGCTTTCTGCTTAAAGCGTTCGTCCCCACCCAAAAAAAAAGCATTGCAAAGCATTTTCACATCAACTTAACTCTCTCGTCTAACGGAGAAGGTATTAAAAACGAAACCATTCACATCGTTCCGAACGAGAACGCGTGGGCTCTTAGGTGATGTTTGCAAGTGCCCGGTGTGATATGGGGCGAACCGAGCTCAGTACCCTGCTGAATGGGAAATATCAATTTTTTTGCACTCAATGCTGTAAAGAAAATTGCCGGTGCGGTTTCTATTGCTTTTTTTTTATCCTCGAACAAACGGAAGCAAAGTGAATAATACTTTAGCCGGCGGTGATTTTCATCGGAAAAGTTCCGGTAGAAATATAAAATGATCGGCCTTTCCGATAAGCGATAACGGCGGTACTGATCGGATCCATCGCACTGGTGAGGATATGGGAATGTTGGAATGCCATTTTATCTGCGCCATTCTGCAGCGGAGCAGAACGGTTTTTAGGGGACAAGAAGCGTTATACTTGAAAACGGCAAGAGAAACGCAATTTAGCAGCATTTGCTGTGACAAGCGGATGAGCGATGCGGGGGCACATAATAAAATGTAATTTGAGATTATATTCTCGATTCGGGGAGGCTATAAAGCATGAGATAGTGTAGTCGTGTTGGTCTTGGTCTTGTATCACCGAGCGAACCCCAGTGGTAGGGCATCGCCTTCCGAGCAGGATCTGTCACATAATCAATTTAAGGTCGATAGCAGAGTGGGTTATCGTTATGTGTCTAGTGGCAGGAGCGATCCTACTGTAGGACAGCAATTGTAGTTGGGGAGATGTATGAAATTGGATAGAAATGAAAGACATGCCATCAAATTGATTGATCATTTATTCATGGTGTAGTTTGTTTTTAGGTTTGCGACGAACGAAAACTGTGTTTCAAACACTTTGTATAATTTTGTATTGTACACTGTCTTAAAATGTAAGAACATAGTAGGCTTAGCCTGTTTCGGTAGGTTATTCGAGTACGGTTTCTATGAAATTGGATTGAATCCATGCAGAAAAGCCTAAGTCATATTTTTCCGAATTACAGAGTGTATCACAAATTTCAACTATCGGTAGCCAACATTTTCCTAAAACGAAGTGCTCCAGGTCCGGTGTTCAAAGGAGCGCATCCTGCTGCAATCCCTCACCGTAAAACACTTCAAAGGAATTTGATATAACAATCTGTCTCCAAACGTTACGAGTTGGTTTCCTTCCCGCCTATTCGGTATCATCAAAGGCTTCGGTTGAATGGGAAATAAATATTAATCTACATCCCAGTCAGTGATCGGTGATCGGGGCAGAAACCCATATAAATTATCCAAGTGTTTGCACATAAATTAGACACAGTAGCGTGTAAACAGGACACTTACCACAGGCTAAACATATGCAACGCGTACGTACGGATGGAACTGGGCCTGGTGCGATAAATTACCATTGCATTGGAAATCAATACGGTCAATAAATTGGCCCCGAGGCTTATGGAAGCGGACCGTAAATCTGGCCCGGCCCTGCTTGGCGTGCGGATGAGTTTATTTGCACACAGCAAACATACGAACCTGCGTGCAGGCACGAGCAGAAGGAACTGCCAATTTATCTGTTTATCAACAATGATCGTTTGTATGTTTTAAAATGTTTGACTGTGTCTTGAAAGAAACCGTCGGGGAATTATTTATTCATCGTTGGAAATAGTGTAGCTAAACAGAGGGATGAAGCAATGTACACGTTGAGGAAATTTTAGCAGCGCTTGTGTAAAGCTGAGAACATTGCACAAGCTGGGTGTACCGAATGTAACGAACGGAATAAAATTAAATTTAACAATTTATAAAAAGAAATGAAACCAAATTCATTAAAAAGACACATATATCTATAACTATTATTAATGAAAGCAAATCGTTACTATTTTAAATTTAAATTTTTATTTATTTTTACTACTACCCGGTTTGCTTATTAGACGGGAAATAGAAATTGGATATCTCACATTGTTATGATTCATTTCGGACACATTTATTCACAATGGCTGACCAGCTCGGGTGTACTCGGAAAACAAGGCTAACAAAGTTAATCTACAGCGAAGAATGCTCGCTTCGCAAAAGTTCTGTTGTAGTGGACAGCTTTCAATTATTTTCTCAAGCAGAACATGCTGCTGTTGTCAATAACACCAACATTGAAAATAGAATTGTGTCATTGAATGGAAACGGTGGCTTTGTTTCGTCCGTCCGTAGAATACGTACTTTTACAGATTTACATTCTTCGCTTCGTGCATGACATAAGACAAGTGCAGCACGCTGAAGTGTGCTCCGTCTGAAGTGCTGCTGGAACCAAGGCATTGCTCCTGGGTATTTGATGGATTCATTCCCTCTACACCCTGGTGGCTGAGGAGCCGGTCATTCCCGTTAGCTGCCACAACCACTATTGAAACACATTTTCATTAGTTGCGGCTCTATGAAGCAGGTCACTGGCAGTTTGAAACAATACACGCGAGCGGTGACGGGGTCCCTTTGGAGATAGGATTAGCAAGCTGAAGGTGCCCTACGGTGTGGTGTTTGAAAAGTGTGTGTTGTACTTTTGTTTTTGAATTTTTGTTTGTATTCCCGGTATGAATTCTTGAGCACTGCATTGTGAGTTAAGAATATTGCATTTCAGTTGAACTCGTCGTACGTGCTCTTGAATGCACTCCTTTTGTAAAGTGTGAGTATGCATGCGTGATGTAACGAAGTATTTGCAACGATGACGAGTATTTGTATGTGGAGTTGGACGGTATGATCGAAGAAAAAGCTTGGACCAAGGACCATGGTAATTATCTTTATGGCTTTGTGATGAACTCTTAAATATCGTTTGATTATAATTCTCATGAAATTTTAGGTACGTCGGATGCTGGCTATCTCTTGATCTTTGTTGTTGCTTGGTGATTCTTATTTCCAGTGACATTTGTAAACCACAAAGAAACTTCCAGTTAGTTGTTATTGGGTTTCCTGAGTTCCCAGTTTCTGTTTCAAACCATTGAAGCCATTCTTAAAACCTGTTATAATCGAACTAAGCTGTAACAATGATGCATTTAATTGAGATCAATCTTGTTGTGTTCTCTTTGAAACAGAAACAATTCAATCGTTCCTTGAAAAAATCCCCAGGAATGTTGCCCAGAACTACTTCATATTCTAAATCCCCGTTTTTCCCCCTTTGGGCAAGATAATTGCGCTGTGCGCTTCTATCATAGTTACTTGGATTTTTTACCTTCCGTTCAGGGCATCGGTGCCGAGCTTTGGGGTATAAAACATAACCTAAAGGTATACCCGTCTCTGCGTCTGCGAGAGTCCTAATGAGGATAATTATCCCTAACGATTCTCTATTTTGCACTCTTTCGGCGGCTTAAGTACGTCCTAATTATCCAAAGCTCTACGGATACGGCCCCCTATTCGGCTGCGGCGAAAAGGTGTCAGATAGGAAAGTGTTTCATATCGTACCGAATAATCGCTAGCGCGCTAACGGGTTAGTTAGACGGTCAGGCTAGACTTGCTATCTACCTATAAAATAATGGACCACCTTTTTTCCCGCTGACTTCGGTGATAATGGTGAGGTAAAGCGATGAACAAACAAGTGCTTGAGAGAAACTGTCGTATGGTGCTATACAGTGGTGAGGTAAAGCGATTGTCTCTTGCTGAATAGACTGTCGTTGAGGTTAAAAAAGTACAAAAGCGAAAGTAAAAGCTTGAAAGTACGGCCTTTGCACAGTGAATCTAATTCGCTCATCTCTCTGGTGTGGACAAAAGTTTCATAACAAAGATTGAGAAAATTGATCCTTTTCCTAGCTTCCTTACACCACCTAAATAGTTATTGGAAAGAATATTTCTTAAACAAATTAAGTATAATTATTTTCATTTATTTGCATGCTGGATTAGTGTACGAATCGAATGTTAAAAAGCGCATCATTTTACCGAAGGAAAATATTTGAACTTATACAAACTATGGTTTTTTTTTTACTATTCAAATACTTTCTTTATTTAAGTAATATATCGTATATAGTAATGTATATAAATAATCAGCATTATTTTATTAAGCGCATCGTAGGATGATTGGACTGTGCAAATTCAATTACATAAAAGAACGAACTATTTAGTTAACCCACTGTGTATACTGACTGAGTATACATCTTATTCAAATAAAAGCTCAACTCGAACAAAAGACCCAACACATAAAAGCCATAGAAAAAGAATCAGAAAAATAAATGCAAATTGCCCCTCGCCGACTAACTCATATCAGTGTGTGTGTGTGTGTGTGCGCACCCTCATGAGTGTATCACGTTATTCTGTTCCGGTAACTTCTTCTTTTTCCGGCCGAAAGCCAAAACTGCTTTTGACATGTAATGAAATATCTATTTTTAGCATACCAACCGGAAAGTTTTTGTACTTTTGTCCTTAATTATTAATTTATTCAAATGAATGTATCTATGCAGCATCCAGCCCGGTCAAATGCTGTACATCGTACTGCGGGCTTCGTAGTAGTTTCGTGACACTGAACTACGCCTACGATGGGAAAACCTCTTACGAGCACTTTGCATTACTGCAACAAGCTCTTTGAGTACCATTTAATCTTGTTAAGTAGAATCAGATCCATTCGAGTGCCGCCATAAGACTGAATTGTTCGTTTGGAGTGTTGTTTTCAAACAAGTTTGCTCAGTGAAATATGTAACAGTGATGGGTTCTTCTCAGTAATGGCGATGGTTGTTGTTTCTTTGCCGGCGAATGGTGTTTAATTTTCAAGCATATAAGCCTCTTACCGATGTTCGGGAAAAATTTGCACCTAACTGTGTGACATTTGCGATTCGTAAAACAAACTTCACTTAACACAAACAGCAAACTACCAAGGTGAAAGTCTGCATGAAGTTCAAAAGGTTACAGCTACTAACATAGGAGTCAGTGGAGATGTTGCACTGAAGTAAACTTGCTTATTTATTGCGTTATTACTGATTTCTGATATGTTACATTAATGTCCCTTTACCGTTTCGAGCGTTCGCTCGTAGAACATTTGCTCGCAGCAAAAAAAAACCGAACGTAATCTCAGCATATTGAACAGACTCCGGGTAGTGGAATGCTTTAAAGTGGCACCGCCGAAACATTGACATCATCGCGACACCACAAAGCGCACCACGGCTTAACGATGCAGCAAAGGTGCACGATGTACTGAAATGAAGATAGCACGACATGCAGCAGGAAATAGTGCAAAACTTATAGATGTTGTCGACCTAGGAACACGTTATTGCACTCGTGCTTGCGGTCGATTTTTCAATCCATTTGCTGGGGCAATCGTTCGGAATGGCACCATTTTTTTTGTCCTATTCCAGGCCAAATATGCTACAGTCTGGCGGTGTAAAGTGAGGCTTAAACGAGAAGCGTCACTGCATTACTTGCGTTTCTGTTGTCCCCTGGCTGCGAACGGGGTGGGATTACTTGACAGCTTATTCACGTATGGCGTACTTTATGATACGGTTGCATTTATTCATTGGAAATAGTGGTGTTGCTTACAAAAGCTATGAACTTTGACTGGCAGAAGAACTATGATAGAATGGAATGGGCGTTATGTTGCACATCCTGCTACATAGTGCCTTCCTCACAATTGAACATCAATTATTGTTGATTCTAGAGCAACAGCCAGGTCATATTGCTTTAGAACTTCGAATGATTGAGAAAAGAAATATCATCTATGAAAAATAATATAATTGATAAATTAAAAATTACATGCATTACATAACAACATAATTAAAATTTCAACATAACTTGGATAGAGTGAGATTAAGCAATTAATTAACTGACTGCACCTGAAGTGACAGAATAATGCGCAGCGCCGGATCCAACGGTAAGCGGAGTAGGCGGTCGCCTAGGGCCTCGCCGTGTTGGGGACCCCAAAAAATGTGTGTCAATTGTGCGATTTTTGGAAAATTAACAGCAGATTTAATTTATAGCACAAAATATAATTCAAAAGGCAAAAAATTGATCAAAAATATCTTCCTTGGTTATATAAAACATTTGTTTCTATTTGATAAATTAAATGCAGAGAAGAATATCGACTTTGTGACTTTAAAGTATAAACGAAATTGCGCTAGGATTTCCGAATGCATAGTACCAGAAGAGCATCCACGGAAGAGGTAGCACCTAGTACAGCAATTTTGCTCAAAAAATCGCCGAAAGGTATGCAATGGAAACGTCCACCGCGCCTTTTGATTTGAGCGCATATTGAAGCACTTGCCTGCTCTAAATCTGTGAAGGTTCAATGAAGTCATGTATGAGACAGTCAACATTGGAGGGTGTTCGTAAAGCGTTCTAGCTTCCGGGGTCGTCATCATGCGAACATTATTCCGAATATTCACTCCTCCGTTGTGAGAACTATATAGTAAAAACCTTTGGGATGCCATGAAAAGCAACCCGAAAAAAGAACTTATTAAATGATCAACAAAATTCTATTAAATCCAAAATCAAATTCAAACAACTTCATGTAATGCCAGTAGTTCACAACATCCAGCACGAGTTATTAGCGGTTTATCTACTACCTTCAACCTTGGGTTTTTGTTGCGCTTCCCGGGTTTTATTCGATACGAAAGGACGCACTAAGGTTTCCCGACAACAGGCATCCCAATAATTAGTCCTTTTTGCCACTCTTGCGTTACGGTGAAGATTGTGGCGCTAATTTAATCAGTTTTTTGTTCATCGCTAAAATTTTTCACTTCATGTTAAAGCTGAAACAACAAATTGTGATGACGATAATTCGTATGGAGCTGACAAAAAAACAAACCGCCTTTACACCAACCTTCGTCAACCATTCACTTTCACGACGTGTCATCATGCGGGGCAGAATCAAAGGTTGAACAACTCTTGCATAATAATTTTCAATTGTTCACTGTTGTTTACGGTGGGCGAAAGCCGAAGGTAGCACAAAAACGCAGATGCATTAATTGATTTATGAAAGTGAATTACTCTGGCGTTAAATTTCGTCACGTTTTACCATCGTTGGCGTGTACGCAGCGGATGAAAAGGGATTTGTGTGACGCTTTCATTCGACGATGAGCAAACCCCATACATCACTCGAATGTTTGTTGCCATGTAAAGTGGAGGTAAAGCTGGAATATGTAATACCTACACCTTCGGGTGAATTTAATACTGCTTGCAGTCCAAACACAAACTTGCGATACAAATCGAAACTTTAACCGGAGGTGTACCGAAGCGGGAAGAAGATGTCCCACGACATTATCATTTCGCCGAAGTTTGGCCGAATGAGCGGCAGCGTTCAAGGCTAGGGTATTAAAGTTTTCGCTCTTGGGGACGGTCTCATCAACAATATGTTTAGAGTTAAGCTAATGAAAAGCACTCACCGTTAATCCTAAAACATGGGTTCAATTTCCGTCCGGTGGCCGGTGGAGGTTGAATTGGGACATCACCAAGTTTGCCAAGCATCTGCCACTTACGATATCATCTTCTCGGCTCGGTTTTCTTCCAGCCCGGGTTACGCTCAACTCACTGCTAGCGTGAATGCCCTTTCGCTAATCTTACCGCCGTGTACCAGGGGATCATCCTGCAAAGTCTCTCGGCATATCAATATCGCTCTTCATTGCCATTAACAGGTAATTCACTTTCGCAAGCATTTAGAGGACCAACTTCAGTCTCCATTCGCAAGCAGTCACATTGGGGGCTGTTGTCTTTATTTCTGATCTAGATTTAAGCGTTATTCCGGGGATCATATCAAAACTGTCCCGTTTTGTATACGTTACGAACAGAAGAGCTCATTCGTACACGCTACGATGGTTGGCACAACGCAATTCGTTATTAATTTATTATGTTAATTATATTCCCTTTATTAGCCCAAGTTAGCTGTTGTGTTTCGGATACTAATTATACTAATCCAATTCTCCAGCTTTTTTGAAACTATTGCTTACAGAATATTCCTATCTGTTTTAAACAGACCATTATTTTGTCTCAAATATGAGGAGATACTTGAACATCTGGAATCGTTTCAAAAATTAAATGTTGATAGAAATTAAGAAGTTGAAGCGAAAGTACGCGTCTCTTACTGAGTTATTTATTATCGAAAAGTTTGTTCGCGGAAAATTACACCGCAGGCAGGAAGTTGACAGTTGACGATCGGTTTCGTTAAGTTTCGTCAATTGTCGAAAGGAGAGTGCAAGGGGTACTCAAAACAATTATTATAATTACGGGTTCAGCGAAATAAAACATCCTCTTTTAATTACTACTACATCCTAAATATTACTACGAAAGAAAATAATCCGCAAATCCGCAAATCCGTACAAAGTGCTTTAAATAATTCTCGCGAAATGAGAACTTCTTCACTATCAGGATTGTTTCCCTTAAAAGAAGCCAAATAGAATTCTCCAGGCACCTGTAGTTGCCTACCGTGCTAAAGATTGCTGCAGGTTTAGCAAAGGCGTGATCTGAATGGCATCGTTATTCCCCTCGGTCTTATTTCTACAGCCTTTCCCGCGTAGGCATTTATTATTTTCCTGTGAAGCTATGCTTCAGACGGCATAGCATTGCAGTGGATTAGTCTTTACCGATTGGCCATCGGTTCTTCGAACCACAAGAGAGCCATCAAACGTTCCGGTATCATAATTGATCTGCATACTCCCAAACGGCTCCGGCACCCAGCACTAGCGATTTCAATTGTTCCTTGTTTCGTGGCAAACGCTGCTTTTCTTCTTTGGCGCTTCCTTCATCTAAATGTTCCCACCGCTTGAGGGAGTTTAGTGACAGGGGTTCGTTGACGGTGGACGGTCAGTGATGATATATTTTTGCCCCCGGGTTTCTGACAGGTCCCAATTTCCCCAATCTAATCGGTTGGACCTATCCGAAAATCAAGAAATGTTCCAGAGAAAGTGGGAGATTAATATGACGGGTAAATCTTCCTAGCGCGGCAGCGTTCGGCACGTGCCACCCGAAATCACGTATTTTAGAGCAAACCGATGAGTTTGAAAGCATTGCAGTATTTCGTAACAGTGTACTCTAAACAACAACAAAAAAAAAAAGGACGACCGTCTCTCCCACACGGCACATACATCTGGACAGTGCTTCAGCTGTCACGTTCGGAGGGGGGGCTGTGCGAATGTGAGAACGAATTTTCACTCGCCCAATGTGACAACGTACGCCGAAGCATTGGAATGAGCCACCATTGGAAAGGATTTTCCTTCCGTCGTTCATTAAAATTCTACCACGTTCGGAATAAATTTTCATTAGACACACTTGCAGACAGGTCTAGGTCACGTTTTCTTTGTAGTGCCCAGTCGGTGAAAGAGTCCTAGAATGGTGAAATTGCATGCGGTGTATGGGAATGTAGGATGCCCTGGGTTGTACAAAAGCTGAGCAGGTATTATCTTGCCTGCTCGTGCGTAGACGATCCATGGTCGTACAGTTCAAAGCTTAATGGAGCAATGCTCACATTTTTTGTTGTGGAAGTACTTACTTCAGTGTTTGTTTTTTTTTGCAGGGTTGCAGTGAGGAAACTTTGATACGTTAGACTATAAAGGTATTTGGGCTAGAATGTTGGATTAATTGTATTGATTCCGTTTATGGGTCGCTGTGCTGTAGATATTGATCCATTAAAGACGATAATAAAATCAATGAATCTTTCATCCTATGAGCAATGCACTTGATTCATTTTTAAGCAAGCTCACAGATAATTATTTACAATTTACAATCATAATTTTCATTTCTCAAGAAAGCTCTAACTCTTTATCTAAATATTTGAAGAGATTAAATAGAATCATAATTGCTTCCAGTTCTGAAAAATTTAGCTAAAGAAACCTTACCTTACCTGTACTAGTTCATTGAAGGCAATAGGCAATTGAAGTTTAATCATCTACAATGAGCTTTTCCACAGTGGACTGTTTAAAAAATTGATCCATTCTGAAAACTTTTAATTTTGAGGTTTCCTATTAACGGACTTCTGTGCACAAAGTATGCCCAAAGCATTTTCACTCCCACTACATTTCTTCAGCCTAAACTGGCCCAAGGGCAGTGAAAACAAAGCCGCAGCAAAGTTTTCGAGATGCATGCAGTCGGACATAAGATGATGATTAATCATTCCTCGCCTGGGTCTATTTTTGTTGAAAAATTGGATCAATTTGTTTATTGTTGATTAATTGTAGCAGTTCATAGCACGGTGCAATCTAAAAACTTTTTCCATTTTTCAATTCCACGGTTTTGGGTATTGGGTTGTATCAATTCCTCCGAAGCCAGTGTTATTGTTCCGCATTTTAATCAAAGTTGGATGGATCTCTAAACATTTCCCAACCAAACCGAGCACCGAGCAGAGGTAAACAGTGATAATCAATAGGAGGATGCTTTGTTTATTGTTTTAAAATAATAATTATTTGTAAGTTGTAAGTTTTGTAATAATTAACCTCTCTTTAAAATTATGTCTTATTTCCCTTGATTTTTCAAAATACTCTGGATACTGGTGGAGGCGCATGGTCGTTTGTACAATGTTTGTACATTGTAAGCTAAACATTTCCCAAACAAACAGCACCGAGCAGAGGTAAACAGTGATAATCAATAGGAGGTTGCTTTGTTTATTGTTTTAAAATAATAATTATTTGTAAGTTTTGTAATAAAAAACCTCACTTTAAAATTATTTCTTATTTCCCTTGATTTTTCAAAATACTCCGCATACTGGTGGAGGCGCATGGTCGTTTGTACAATGTTTGTACATTGTAAGCTAAACATTTCCCAAACAAACAGCACCGAGCAGAGGTAAACAGTGATAATCAATAGGAGGTTGCTTTGTTTATTGTTTTAAAATAATAATTATTTGTAAGTTTTGTAATAAAAAACCTCACTTTAAAATTATTTCTTATTTCCCTTGATTTTTCAAAATACTCCGCATACTGGTGGAGGCGCATGGTCGTTTGTACAATGTTTGTCGGAATGGAAGACTGAGAGGTTATTAGCTTGATTATTTGTTGATTTTTACGATGGCAAAAGAAATAATGATTTGATAACTATACGAATATATGAAATATGGCAGTCGATGTTAACGGCCATCGAAAACGTCACGTTTTTTAACTCAGCTATAGTATGAAACTTTCAACGTTCAGTTATTTATGTTTTTTGTCAGTAGTTGAACACGCCACCATGTCTTGATGCCATGCTCATAGCCAGCAAAGAATCGTGTTGTAGTAAAAGTTTCCTTTTTCCTACGTGCGTCCTTAAATTCATCATAAGTCTGTCAGGCTCAGAACATTCGACCGTTGGCTCTAGGGCTTTCAACGAAGTTTCGAGTACGCTGCATTACTGCTACAAAGAATAAATAGGAAAGAAAAACAATTAGATTCGAAACGCTTTTGGAGTTGTGGTGTTTTTATAGTGCAATGCTGTTGATGTTTCTAAAAGTAAGAAACACATCTTAAAAACAAGATGGGCCTAGCCCAGCGCGCGAGATACTCCCCATAAGTGGGCTATTGGAACCAGAAACATAGCTGTGATTTATGTTACTTCTCAGTTGGTCATATGACCAGTTCAACTGATCATATCAGTTGCTAAAACCGGAGAGCATTTCGATAACCAGAAGGTAAATAACATGGGTACATTAAATCATTATTAAAGTGATTAAACTTACTATCACTCTTTTCTATGGCTAAAGTAAACAGACTGTTACTCAAGGGTAATATTGATGCTATGAAATAAAGAAAACAAAAGCTAAAACAAACCATCAAAAATTCGTTTAAATCAACTGCCATTTCGTTTCGTTCATTAACGTTTGAAAATGTACAGCTCGATTGAAAAGTAAAACATAATTTGGTATAATTTGGGCATAAATTTAAAAATTTCACCATACCCATCCACTGTCAACCGAAACATGCAATTCACATTAAAAGCATTTGTACTGCCAAAGCGGCCAACGCGTTCAAGCAACATAAATGAAAGCTTATTATTACTCCCGAGGCAGATCTTACGTGCCGAATTTGCTTCGTACACCGTAAATACCTTGCCTTCATTTACATAATGACCAACGGCATTCATTGCGTCCAGTCTCTAATTACATTCTTCCGAAATCATGGTTGGCCCACTTTTTCGGTGCAGCTAGTCGTTAGAAAATTGCTTCCCATCGGTAGTGCGCGTCCACACCAAAAACTCAGCCAGGTATGAAAATTCGAAACAATGTTACGGTAAGTCGTGCAAAGCTCAAAATTTAATTTCAAAGAGTTTCGGCTTGTGGACTTTTTCGGGGGTTCTTTTTTTTTGTTTTGTTTGTATTTATTGCTTTTACCTGCTCACCCACAAAATAGGAGCTGCCGTAATGGAAGGTTCTAGGGGCAGAGGGGAGCTACATTGATTTTCTTTTGGCTCGTTTTGTTCAAATTACAGGATGCTACCACAAGAATGCCACCTCCCCCGAAAAAAAAGATGAAAAACTGTGAGGGACAGTTTCTTGACGGATAGGAAGCGTTGATGCCTAGGGAAGGAAGAAAATGAAATGACAAAAGTTTTTGATTGCTTCAACTTTCGTCTTTGAAGGTACGTCCTAAGATGCTGAGCAGTTTTTGACAGAAAGTCAGCTGTTAATACTCATCAGTTAAGCACTCTTCGGTATAGTGTTGCGTGCTGTAATGCTCGAAAACGATTAAGCGATGAATAGCTAGCCTGATTGTAGATGTGGCAATGATAAACATTTGATACGTGTTTCCAGTACAGGAAACCACCTAATAGCGGGTACTCCTTTGAACTTGCTAACGAGGAAATCTATGCGCTACTAAAACCTTCGAGTAGCAAAAATAGGATGGATATTTCAAAGCGATCCAATCAATATAAATAGATTTTTTCCAGTTTTTTAATCAACTGCTCATTGCTTCTACTCGAGCTGTTGTGCCTGAATTGACAGTTGAATAATAGTTATATTGGTAAATCATTTTTGGTACTTTTAATAAATCATATTATAGTATGAAACAGTATTTTATTTTTAAGATAACTCATATTGGAAGGAGTACGATGAGTTTTTACTCTTGTTGTACTTGAAAATAGTGCCACTAGTAAAAAACTGGATTAAATTAGTAGTAAATGAATTCACTGTCCTTTGCATCGAAAACATACTTGTCGTTATGAATAATGCGTATAATGAAATTTTCATCAAGAATGCTTTCTATCGTCTGATTCTTCTTGTGGTGTTTCAAATTT
Organism: Anopheles moucheti; assembly: GCF_943734755.1. Classification (NCBI taxonomy): domain Eukaryota; kingdom Metazoa; phylum Arthropoda; class Insecta; order Diptera; family Culicidae; genus Anopheles; species Anopheles moucheti. The sequence continues at coordinate 25,566,247 of NC_069140.1, forward strand.
TCGATCACAACATCAACCTGTTTTTCTTCTTAAAGCTTCTCAACTTTAACGAGGTTAGGAACACAAAACCCGTAGCCATGGAATTGATTCAAGCGAACCGGTTTTGTTTTCAGTTTTCTTTAGTCTCGTTTTTTAGCGAGTCCAATGCCAGTTGGAGTAGCGAGCGGATGTCCATAACGTGAAATAAAAAGCTTCCGTGGAAAGGAAAGACTTAAATTTGAAACAACGTATGAGAGCGTAGAATGACAATAAAAAAAAACCCAAACAGGGCATGCGTCGCATTTTTCTCTGATTTGATTTACTATGTGAGAATCCGAGTGATTATTGTTATGGCGGTTCATCGCATTGCACTATTATCCTTATAGCAACAGCAGGATGAATAAGTATTGAAAATCGAACGAAAAAAATCATTTTTAAAATTTATCTATAGGGCTGATATTAAAAATGAGTTTTTGATAATGAGTGCATATAAATGAAGTAATCTCTATCTACCGCTTAGCAACGTTGTGATGAAATGTCCCAATCATAATAAATGATAGCGAAACATTCGGTTTAGAGCACCGAATTTCCGACAAATTGTCATCGCTATTAAATTGTCTCCACAAATTACGTCCCAATCACATCTACCACAGCGAAAGATCGTTAGATTGTGCTAACCGAGGCGGTTCAACACGTTCTCATACCCGTCGTGATCGATTACCCATCGTTCGATTAGAAATAAGTTGACGATGACCAACTTTTTTCTTCTGCGTTTTTTTTTTATACTGGTCCACTCGCTCTACCCACCTTCTCGTAATGCTTCTGGCGACGAAACCTATCGCCGAAAGATTTTTCTTCATTTCACCTTCATTCTCACCGATACGAAGAATTGCCTCGCTGTGTTTTTTTTTCCTTCACTCCATCCTCCTTTTATCCTTTCTGGTGCTTGCCATTTTTCCTAGCACCATCAAACCAAATCATCATGCAGAGCGGAAAAACAATAAATTATTCGGTCCAATTTCATCAATCCTCCATTGATTGACAGGGTGGAAAAGAAACGATGAAATTAGGACGAACAAGAGCGTAACAAAAACATATGGTGAAACAGGGCGAGGCGCGGCAACGCTGTTCGGAAGAAAACCCCCGTCAAGAATGCCGGATTGCCCTTATTCACGGCCTGGTTCAGCTTCATGGGCGGTTATTGGCCGGCCTGCGCTAAATTTCCCCCAATTCATCATTCAACCGCAAAGCTGTAACTGCCATGCCGGGGCTTGTGAAACACACGAACCGGTGAACTATTCCGGTGATCCGTGACGACAGCGAACAGATGAAATACATTAGCTAATTCATACTTGACATAAACGGGCCTTTGCTTCAGGCTATATCCGCTACCGGGAAAGGTGTAGTGTGTCGAACCGGTGTAGAAGTAATGTAGAATGTGATGCCGAACCATGATTTGTGGAAGTTAACACGCTCAGTTATTTCTGCAAATTGTTTAAAATCGATAGTCCAATCAGTGATTTGCTGTGGTGAGATGACTATGAAGCGATAAGGTTCAGTTGATGTGCTGGTAAGAGGCTGCTCGTTCGATGCCGTCACTACGTTTTTATTATTATTATTTTTGTTTATAAACAGTTTGTGTATGTACAGCATCGATAAAAAAGAATAATTTAATTCGAATTGATTTAAATTCGCTGTTTTATTATTCTTAAAGCATTAACAAATCCGTTTTTTTTTCTTAATTTAGCATTCCCGACTCACACCACACTGGTCATAAACATTCCCCAGCATCTGGGATAAATCTTTCCAGTTGCTCATCGGCACGTTGCCTTTAAGTTGCACCCTCTTGCACACCAAGTATGTGCCCTGCGACGGTCGCACGTCCTCAAGTGTGCCGAGCGCTGGCGACTGGAGTGTTTTTGATCGATCCAATAGCTTCCATTATTGTTTCGATCAACGTGCTTCCTCGATGCAGACGTTATTGGAAAATGAAAGATAAAACTGTGTGACAGAAAAATAAGCAAAAGCAGCACCGTTGAAGTAGCGCCGTATTCATGCCGCACCGTCCGGGCGAAAGGCGGTTGGAAGGAAAATCACTTCGGTCAAAACGATGACAAGCGCACAAGATAAGAGAGAGAGGTACGATTCGATGGCACACCACGATGACCCATTCGACGGGATTCTAAAGCGGGTGTTGATTTAGTGCACGTTTCACCGGAACTCATCGATTGCCAGTAGTTGGGGGCAGGGGGGCAGGTGGGGAAGGGAAAGGGGAGGGGTTGTTCAACTGAAACGCTTGCCGTCATGTAGTTTGCTCGCATGCATTTGTCATAGTGAGTATGAAGGGAAAAAATACAGCCATTCCCAGGTGAATGCAATCACCTTCACTATTGTGCAATGCGGGAATGAATTTCGAAAGGTAAAAACAAATGTCTGTATCTTTTAGCATTGCTGGAGCGGGAAGTGCTTTTGGATAGTTAAAATTTCTTTTCGACAAGTATACGAAACAGTTGCTGCTTTGAAGATATACCAAGGATAACGAACTTATGGTCACTGAGATAACAGTTTTTGATTGAGCATGACAGCATAGCATGTTTAACTAATTATACTCTGCTGTAGCTAATAGCTGACTATTGCAAATCTTTAACTTAGTACGACTTTATATATAAATCCTAATATGGCGATCATATTCCTTAAAATGTAACACAGTCCTTTCAAATTGTTTTGTGTTTGATGTTATACGCTACAAAAATGCATCTGAATTCGGGTATTTATGGCATTAGGTGCAGGGCCACGAGAGCTGACAAAATGCCGACAAATTTGTCAAAACGGAGCTTTTGTCACTATTTGTGAGCTTTTGTCAAACTTCATTTTGTGGAAAATCCACGAAAAAAGGTTGACAAAACCCTGACAAAATGCTGACAAAATTTTGCACCGCTTGCTAATTAAGGCATTAAGTTAATATTACTTTTTAATCGGAAAATTATATTTAATTTTGCATTTAAAGTACATAAGCTTGGTTTTTGAATGACCTTTAACTTCATTATTCCTCAAATCTCTTAATATTTACACAAAAAATAAAAATATTAAATCAGTTATGTTTTTAGTAACAACTGTGGAAAGCTGCTTCGATCATGTGGATTTTCTTGTCAATTTATTTTGTCAATGAGTAAAATTGTGTGCGCTTCAATGATATAGTGGTTTTTCGCAGTTGACAAGCTAATTTTGTCACTTGACAAATTTGTCAGCAGTTTGTCAACTCTCGTGGCCCTGCACCTTTTGATTTTTCTATGTTTCTACATCTTCTTCTTTGTCGTCACCTTCAACTCAAGAGGCATATGCCAACCACAATTTCAGGCTCTCTTTGCCATTATTAACCCATAGCTGGATAATTAAGATTTTGGACCAGTCCTGTCGTGTAAAGACCTGAGCCGCTACCAATACACCATTACCAATACGCCCCTTTCTTTATTTATTTAATTCATTTATTTTCTGTATTTCCTCATATTAAAAGCGTTTAAATTAGTTGAATCCAGCAACAAATCCAGTGAAATTATCACAGGGTGGGTATATGCACTTTTCAGCTTTTGTTGGTCTAAAGTAAAAGCTTAACTACGTACTTGTAATACAAACTTCATCGTCCTGTGTTACCGGTCCATCTGGTGTTCGCGCCGTCTATCCGCTGATGCACATTTCCCAACTGTACTGCTTATTTAAACTGTCTACTTTGTAGAACTGCATGGTGCCATTCTAGTGGCATAACGAGTCCTTCGAAGCTTGTAGAGTTCTACCTACCCGGTTACGAAGTTCCATTGCTATGTAGCCAGTACAGAAGAGATTCGATTGACGGTTTACTGGAAATTTGAGCTTTGGAGATTTTTCTATATTTGAAATAAACAAACGTTTATCGACGGTAATCCCAAAACCACGCTGTTTCGTACGTCGACAGCTGTCATTTAGTAATTGAATTTAATATAAAATGTGCACGGTTTCCATGCAGACCCTTTTCTACGTTACTGCCACAAAAATGTCCCGAAAAAAAAAATAGTTCCGAAAATAAATCCCAAACACGAAAAGGTTTCATCTACGCATGGTTCTTATGTGTGGCAGTAGATAAGGCTCTCTAGTAATACATAAATAATAAGAAACGGTTGTTTTAACGCTTTCTTCTGCATAAAAACTTGCCTTTGCAAATGAACTCCTGGAACGGAACGCTCAAACCGGTCCGTATAACAAATAGACGACACTGCATTATTAACTACGCCTCACAGCCGATAATGATGCACTAGCCGCCCGTTCAGTTAATATTCATGACCATCGTCATCATCGTGCTGATGATGCCCGATAACGAATGTACCAAAATGGAACATGTTTCCGCATGACAAATGTTCGTAGTTAACAGCGGGACATTGGAAAAGGCCACCAGTGTCAATGCGTACCGTATCCAATAATTCTAGCTACTTATCCCTACACCCGGGCTGTGCCCACGAAAACAGCCGTTTTCCACATGTGTTCCTGGGCGAGTGGGCTTTGCGCTACCAAGTGCCAAGTGCCGGTGGGGAGGGAAGGAAGGGGAAGGGTGTAGCCAAAAGGGCTATAAATTAGATGATGAAAGTTTTGGGAGCAATAAGGTTCACGTATGTGTATGAGAAAGCGGTGGGCATAAATTTGACCATCGCTAACTAACTTTGCCCAAAACTCGTTAATGTGCCAGTAACGGTTCCAGTACACAATCGTCTCGATTTGTGGAAAACCACCAACCATTATCGTCTATGAATTGGGCGTACAAAACTTACACCCCGACGACAAGCGACTGGGACGCGTGTAAAAGTGGCCGCACCGTGATAAATCAAAAAGTTTTTATCCTCCGGCTGCTTTAAATGGGCCATGCTTTTATATTGCTTTTTTCGGCGGCCAGCGCTTGCTGGGGTTTTGCGTGAAGGAAGATGCACATATCGCCAGAATTGGTTCTTGGGCAGGGCCGGATATAAAAAAGTGGGGCTTTGCGCTTCATTGTCGGATTTGATTAGAACTAAATATGAACAGGATATTAAATTTTGCTAGATAAAGTGATGAAATTCCAAATGTGACATTTTAACTTGCGATTCTTTTATATTTGTTTAGTTTTGACACTGTATTCATTCGTTACTCCCCAAGGAAATGGCAAGTTATTTTATTTCCCTTTAACCAAAAGGTACAATTTTGCACCGATCGTCCATGTGCGAACCCGCCTAGAATCCATTTACCAGCCAAATTGATCGAATACAGTATAGACACTTTTTTGTTTTGGTCCCAAGGTTTTGAAACGAAATCCCTTCATCACAACATGAACTTTCCTGAGTGCGGTATCGTTACACATTGCCCACGTGCGAGCAGAGGCCACGCCGTTGGCAAAGGATTCGTTCGCACAGTTTCCGCTATTTGCGCATATAAATCTTACCCCTTTCGACATCGGAGCAGGGCTCAGACGCTCAGAATCGGTAAATCAATACCGAAACACCACACAGGACAGTGTTTGCAACGTATGTAACGTATGTGCAGTGCGGTAGTATGTTTTGCTTGTTTTAAACCCCCCCCCCCCCCCCCCCCACTCTCATTTTGTTTGTGAGCGTGCCCTTCGAAAAGGGCGAAAGAAAGCTTACGGGTTGTTTTATTTTGCGTTCCGTTTGGCAAGGGCCGCCATTGTGCAGTTTTGGTTTCGCGACTTCCCATAAAACACAATTTCTTCGATTGGACATGGGTTGTGCTAGAAAATAAACGCTGCACACTTCATGAATAAAATGATAAGAAATATTGCTTCTGGAATCAAAAGAACAGCGGTACTGCCAATGTACCACGATGCACTCGGTGGGCTTATTGTTGGAGCGTAATAGAGGAATTTTTAATCATGCCACATGTCAGCAAAGGAAAAGCTTTGGATTGCTTTTCTTAGTATACGAATCTATTCTTTGCCAATTGTACAGTCGCCTTTTTTTTTGAATTGGAGATAAGCTAAGCGCAGTCAATATTATTGTTAATACGTATGAGAGAATTAGAGTGTCATTCCTTTTGCTTGTCTTATGAACGGGTAAGTGTTGATGACAGGTGAATGTACATGTCAGCCTTTCAGTGGCCACGTATACGTCGCCACGATGCTGTGAGTAAAATGGCTGACAGCAGCATTATCGTCCTTCGTGAACCATGATATCCTATTAGTGAACCATGATTATCCATCATGCCCTTCGGGCTGACGGATATGATACGTCGATGATACATCGATCGGTGCACATCGCGTTAAAGTGCTCCCAAGGTGAATGTTTCCGGAGCAAGAAGTTAAATTCAACCATCTTCATGTTGAAGACTGTGCCAGCATACAGAATCGTTACTAAGTACAATGCTACAATTAGTAATGCCCTTTTCTTAAAGTATTCATACATTTAATACATTCAATCGATTCTCCTTTAGCTCATAGTACATATATTTATAGTACATTTATTAATTTATTTAGCATATGTTTATTTAAAAGAAAAAATCGCTTTTGCGCTCTGCTCGAACAGGAATGTTCATTTAAACTTAACGGGTAAAAAAGACACTCAGAACTTTGCTTTGTAAAATGATTCGCATCCATCCTACAAATCGAACGGTAGCTCCATTTCTCCACGGTGCATCCTGGTGTGATGCATTGAGCAGAGCTTTCAGAGGAAAATGCATCATAGCAGCCAGTGTAGGGCTAAGTGTGTGCTCGATAAAGTACACAGTTCTATCGTCCCGTGTGCCATGTGTGCATGTGCAAAAACGTAACAGCCATGCCTCCAAGAGGATGGCATTCCAGTGTCTGCACTTCTTTTGCGAAGATATGCAAACAATTGTTCTCTTCTCCAGATGGCTTCCACTGCCGGGGCAGGGAACGATGCGACCCTGCACACCCGATAAGCATTTGCATTGTGTTTATCAAAGCACAAGTAATTGAAATACTTCCTGCCAGTTGGAGCTGCACGTACTGAAAGTCAATAATTGATTTAAAGATTTTAGCGACTGAATGCCTCACATCAACCGTGAGCTTTTTCATATTAAACGTTTCTGTCATCCGGATCCGGATGCTGATCTTTCATTGTCGCATCGGTTTAACAAAAGGATTGGTTGTTCTAAGCAGGATGTCCGCCATAGAATCTAACACAGAAGCATAAAGTTTACTTAACCATTTCTTTCCATGGATGTGCGCAATTTGGTGTGAAATACGAATGCATTCATATTGCTGCAAAGTTTCAGCTCAATTCAAGCTTCTGGCGTCAAAGCACTACAAATCCCCGTCCATGTCTGACCATTTTAAAAATGCAACCGTTAAAACATACTTTGACGAGCGAGAATGTGGCCTCGCGGCCGCAACGCATCCATACGCCGACACTTTCCCGGGCTAGACCGAGAGAGATATTTCCAAAAGCCGCATTGAATAAAACATTCCCGTACTCGCTAAGCTTGCCACTGCTTATCGACCGGCGTGCCGTAAACTAAAAACCCGATGCACGTCGAACGGCGTACGAGCTGCCGGTGTTGCTGCCGTGCAACATCAATATGCACTAGAAAATCGGTCCAGTTGTTCGCCGGTTTTAGGAAACTAGCGTGGTGAAAAATCGATCCATTCAAGTTTGCTCGGTTTTATGTTGTATAGATGCCAGCAAACCAAAGCTCTTTGTGGGGCGGGGTTGGAGGGAGAGAAATTTTGCCACACTTTCGAAGTTTTTCCATTGACTTTTTCAGGCTTCATCAAGCCTGCAATCGACTTCACCTTCATTCATGTCAAACCATAAATGAAATATCGTTCTCTCGAAACTAAACAGGCTCCGGTCGCTTCGAATGCCTGCCGGTGATAGCGGTTGTTTGGATTGAATTTTCATGGTGCTTTTAGCTGAATTAAGCTGTTTTTTTTATGCTGCAAAGTTGATCAATCAAAGCATTTTGTCATACCACAATTAGATGTTGCTTGATTTTTTTTTTGCAATCGATACCAGCTTTATCGTTTTATTTAGAATATCGTATCCTGTATTTTTTTAAAAGTTATTAGTAAAATGAATACGCCTGTGTGTTATTTTGCATATTAAATTTTCCAATACTGATTCTTTTAGATTAGTGTAGATTAGTTATTCGCGCTAGTTGTTCATCAAAAAATCAATTAACTAAATAAAATTTACTAAAAGCTGCATTAATACTGAAAATTGCTCGTATGTGCTTGACAGTTGAAGAGGGTGTTAGAAGAGGAAAACAGGGAGATGTAAATGCAGGAAAAAGTATTTTTGCCATGGGAGGTATAGTAATAATTTAAAACGTGAAATGGTTGGACAGAATTGTAATTTTTCATGATCCGCCTACAATGCATGTTTCATGTGAAATCCTAAGAGATTTTACTTCCTCTTTTCCAAAGTGCAATATGTATTGCAGCAAGGGAAGAGCAAAAACACTTGGTGACTTTATAACAATTTATCTGAAAGGATTTTGCTTCTTAACTTTACTTAAGTTTACATATAAAAAATTATAAACCCTTCTGATTGAGCGATCATTTTGTTGTTCTCTCCTACTAGCCTACTACGACAAGTATTTCCTTCTCAACTATAATTCTAAACAAATCCTAACCGAATATGCTAAAGATTGGAACAAAAAAACATTGTACTTTCACTTGCGCAGTTATTGCACACGTCAAGAACATTACATTCATTTTTATGTTGAAATGTCACGAAGCAGCAAAAGCCCTGCTGCAAATTACTACATTTAAACACACATTTTCACATTGCCACACCATGATTTCGGTACGAAGACACAAAATCCACAGTCCCACGACTGTTTGTTTCAATACAAAAACCGAACGTCCCTAACGTGCCGGATGTGTTTATGAAACATTTGTTACTTAATATTTAGACAGCAGCTTACGGTTGGATGCAGGACAAACTGCTCGCTTCGTTGTACACGAACATCGCATCGTCGCAACAAATAACTAATCCCTTCAGAGGAATGTGTACGAGAAAATGTTTGCCATTTTGGTCGTAAACCACTTGTTTGTGCTTCGAATTCGTCCTCCCCTGGTGAATATTTGGCGAGCATTTCGTCATCCACGATCGAACGGAACTGGGAAACGGGACGAGCGCGAAACAGGTGACAATTGCTGATGGGGTGAGGAGGGTTGTACTTTTATTGCTGTTTGTTTTTGCAACTAGCCACGAACATCTTGTTCGGTACGTGGAAATCCCTTGTAGCCGATTGTTTTAACAAAGGATGTGTTGTGATATGCTGTTGAGAAAAAAAAGCAAAAGAGTGATGTTCGTGAAAGGCGCACCTAAGGGGAAATGTTCAGTCCGCTTGTTTGAAAACATCGATTCTTTTTTATTGTATTTTCTCGAAGCTTGTGGTATGACGGGTAAAATGTACAAGTCAATAGACCTGACAATTAACGAAGTTACAGCTCAAAGAGTAAACGAAGTTCCATGCAAAAGCGCTCATGTTGTAAGCTCGAATGCACTTTTCCTCGAACAAGGAAAACTCCAAAAAGGTATTTTTCATACGCCAGCAAGCACTTGATATTTCCATCACGTGTTTTCGATACAATTTCCTAGAGTTTTTTTTATCTTAATTGATTCTGTTTTGTTTTGTAGTCACAATAGCACACACATTTTCAGTCGAGAATCGATTTTTACTTTCGACATTCTGTTATTAATGAAAAATTTTAAATCCTGATGGATAAGCAATAGGTTTCAGAATTCGTTCAATACTTCCATGTGCATCTTTTTGTCTACTTTTTGTTTTGTTTGTTTTTATATTAACTAATATTTTTTTAAAGCACTGTTAACCGTTTATGTTGTTTTTATTAAAATATCCCTCACCCAATGTTTAAGGATATTTAACACAAACTCGTTTTTGTTAAAGAATGACATAGAAAGCACTGGTAGATGCTGTTTATATTTAATTAATTATCTTTGTAGGTAAACTAAATCGAAATCAGCCAGAACTCAACGATGGTAGATAAGAAAAAATTCAAATGTAGCGTCAAAATTTCCATTACAACCGGCAAGACTTCAAAATGCTTCGCAAGCAGCATTGATTTGTATGCGCAAAGTGTCTACAACATCGCAATAACGCTCGTTATAATTCAATTTCGTCAAATTTCCTGTACAATTGAGTACCATTTCATCGAGTGCCGCAAGTTTTCGCAAGACTCGTATAATTATCTACGTGTTCAAGAAGAATTTCCATTGCTGTCAAGGCACGATTACGGTGTCATGGAAGTGGTGTTGGTCTAAAATTGCTATCTCCTACAGTGGAGATTCGAGTTTATCTATGATAATTATGAAACAGTTGCTGTAAAAGGCTTCATTCAATGTGTGATATAAGAATGAAATTATTCATGCTGATTGAAGTGTTTTTAATAACACATACGTATATCAACGCATAAATTACCGCCTTTCCACGGAATGGTCTGAATTATGTAATCTACACATTATTTTAATGTGAGAGTATTCAATTAGTACAATTTAATGATTTCCAAAATACTCAATCTTCAAGCAAGAAGATACCCTAACACTATATATCATTTCACCTAAATGTAGCTACACCAAAGCAAATATGTGCTTCAAACAATCATTCGAACCATTTCCTTTTCTGCAACATCATCAGAATGCTCTTCCCGGGTGAAGATTTATGTAGAAGATATTCATTACATTCTTTCTGCGCACCTGAAACCGCACAGTGTGATCGAATGTGCTGTAAAGTTATTTATTACCTTTGTTGCTTCTTAGATCGCTTAGATGATGACGCTGCTGATAGTCTTTAGTCTGCTCTTGCGGTCGGCACTTTTCATTTTGGTTGTGAAGAATAGCTCCAGCACGAGCGCAATTAATTCGACGTTTACAATTTTTACTCAAGACTTGAATTATGTTGCAATCGTAAGCAGTTTCTTGCTGCGTGGATTTTTTTTCTCCCTCCAACACGAAACAAGTGTGCTCTTCTGCCTTTCGATGCTAAAGTGTATCTTTGTGGAAGATGGATTGCTGGATGTAGAAGCTACAGTATAAAGAAAAAAGGTTATTTTATCTTAATGTCTTTATAAAATCGCATCAAGCTGTAAAATTTCGATGCAAGTTAAATCCTCAAAACGAAACAGAACAATAGAAATGCAATCAAAACCTTGACCAACCGCAAATAACTCAATCGGTTCCTGCCAAGCACTGATCCAAGATCGAAAAAAGCTAATTTGCCACCTGCACAATGTACTATTTTTCTCTGTCCAACCCAAACTTTGCACGTGCTTTACTACAGCTCTCAACAGCATTAAACTTCACTTGTTGTTCCTTGTTTCCGGTGGAGGTACAGCTGGCATTTAACAGCCTTAATCATCCTCTAAATCATCTGCTTAATACAGATCTCTCCGTTGATGGATTTTACTGCAATCGTTTTACGGTACAGCTTCACACCGAAATAATCTTTATCTGGCACCTGTGCGCACGAAAACGACCTCCCTGTGATGGATTGTGCTCCACACGATCCGCGCTGCTTATCTTTTAAAGCTGTCCTACGCGAAGAAACAATTGTGTGATATGCTTCCGAATTATGACACACAACAAATTACCCCGGTATTCCTAACTCTCGCAAGATGTCGCAGAAGCTGATCGTGCTCTCACCAATTATAGAACTTTATTTGCATGAATGGTTGAACGCAGCTTCAACATGTCCCTAACCTGGTTAACAATGTGGAAAATTTCAATTTTATTATGCTCAAGGTTTGAAAGGTTAATGCCACCAGGTTGAAACTAGCGGAGCAGTTGATGATTGATAAATTGTTTATTATTGTTGATTTGTTTTTTTTTCTCCCCCTGTTTCGTTTGTTTGTTCAATCTGTTGTAGCTTTCCAATGCTCCAAGCACCAACATTGATTGATGAGTGAAGTTAACTTTTCTTTTGTTGTACCTTTCGTGAGCGGGTTTGGTTTGACGAGGGTTCAAACATCAAGCATCCTCTTGAATTGAATCACTTACGGTTGAATGTGCATTCGAAAGTTAAAATGCCCTGGTAGCAAGGGTCACTTACCTTACATCGTCTAAATGGAAATAGAATTCCTTCGACATGAACTTGCAAGTTACATCATTGAAGTATTGCTTACATGATCATCTATTGATGATTTTTTTTTATATCAGTACCTTTCCCTCTCGATTAATCATCGTTTTGGTACCTGACCGTAATACTATTATCAATGCTAGACAGTCTTGCGAAGAGCTGTGCTGAATTTACTATGTGTTGCTTTAATCCAACATCTGGTCCGCTTTTGTAGGCAACTTTGTAATAATTTTTAAATATGAGATCTATAAGCCTAAAACGCTAAATGAATGCAGCATAAGCCCATGAGCAACTGTTTGAGTTCCGATGGTAACATACAGTGTGTCCCAAACATTTGAAGAATTCTCCACAACAGTTCTCACTATTCCAAGTATTTTCTAGTCCTCTCACCTGTAAACACATGTGGTAAGCTACTATCACGCTTCGGACGGTTCCATCATGTTTCCTTCCCCATGTGAGCGAGTGCGTCGGCGCATGCGATCCCCCACCAGGCAATGGCCCGACAGGAAGCAGACGGTGCACGAGCTGGTCTCGAACGTTGCTGCCGATGGTACTGTGGCTCGCCCGTCAGTCTTCGGGCGTTCGTGCTTCCTGCATGGTAGTTTCAGTCCGTGAGTGATTCTGTTCCGGGATTTCAGCCAACATAGAATACTATCCTGCCTCACCCCAGTCTCACACCTTCCCCAAATACACATACACACTCACACAGACACACACCAGGATCTAGGGGGTTTTGGTGGGTAAGGAAGGCAGCTCGGCGTACCGGTGGAACTGACCAATAGTGGATGTAGCAGATGTGTTTGGTACTAGCATCTACCCTGAATTTCGTGTCGCATCATGTACACAGAAGGCATGCTTGTGAATGAAATACATGATTGTAGTGCATGATTGGATTACGGTGTGCGTTTACGTGCAGCTACAAATGTGATTCTGCTGCAAATAAACCATTTGTCAAATGGGTTGTAGCCAATGTGGAAATGTCAGATGGAAATGACAACATGCGTGAAAGTATCTGCGTTTGACACACCTCAGGGCGTTCATGTGTATGTGTGTATGGATGGTGTAAATGTATTTGCATGCTGTGGGCAGACGAGCAGGAACAGGAATTTCTTCAAGTTCTGTTGTAATATCCGAACGCTACTGCAACGTATACGGTCATCAACCACGGATAGCGGTTGACAGTGCACTTTGCTACAAATGTTGCCATATTGATCTGTGAAAATCAAGTGGAAAATGAGTGAATTATTGCGAGCAGATCGCATTTTGCCAAGCGTAAGCAAAAGTGTAAGACGTGGAAAAATACCAACCAACCGAGTATATCATCGAAATAAAAAAGCTCCCAGAAAGAGAGAGCAAATATCGAAAGAGTATCCTGCGCGATGTGCTCTGTTTGTCTCGTAATGGAAACCTATTTTATGTTGCATTCACTCCTGCGTACGCCTTCGGAAGTGTTCTCTGTGTTTGTGTTCGGTGTGCGACCCGACACGAGAGGGCGCTGGCAGCATATTGTACTGGGAGCTTCAGATAAAATGTGACATTTCCCAAGGAATGTAAAGGAACGGAAAGCACACTTGAATTTTCACCCGTATCAGCATCATCACCATCATTCAGCGCATCTTTTGCAAGCGTATGAGTCACAAATCGTGTGTGGTTATGTTTTATTTTTCTCCTCAAACAAAGGGTCGAGCGTTGAAGCTCGAAAGTGCATGTGGGAATATAAACTGTGCTAATGGTTGGAGTTGCAAATTTGCAACCATGAACAGGTTCTCAACGTCCTTCATGTTGACCCAATTGTTTACAGTGTGTTCAATGATATCACCTTGGATTGGATGTGAAATGAAGTGGAAACGTGAAAACAAATGGCTGCAAACGGAATAATCAAGTGTTAATTGTGCTTTTGTGTGGATGAGATCATACTCTAGGGGAGCTTTAATATTATCTCACCGCTAGACGAGTGACGTGTTCAATGTTGAGCTGTATGGTGTACGTAAGATTGTACCGTTCCCTAGATGATGCAGCTATATTAGGAAACAGTATACGAATAAAAATATTGATGTAATTTCAATTTAAAAGTGTTTAAACAAGTTCCTGGCGTGATCGAACGTCTCGCTCTCCAAATGTTGTAAATACTGAGAGCCAGTGGATTATAATTTTAATTTTTTTAGTGTATTAAGTGTCCAAAGCACGGAAAATTAGCTGTGGTGTTTATAGTTATGTTCTCCAATTTCAGTAATAGTTCAATATACTGACATAGTGCTAAATGATAGTGCAGGTTTATTTAAATGAAATATGGTACTTGAAAAGGTGAGATAAATATATTTTATGCCCCATTTTCCTATTGTGGTTATATTTTTAATTTAAAATATATAGCTCAAAGAAATAAGCAGCATATTTCGAAGACAATGGACCTTGGCTAATGAAGCATGGTTTTACTGAAATAGCTTAATAGTATCTCCTCTGGTCTTTTTTTAATTCATATTTGCAATGGTGACCACTATAAAATAGTAAGAAATATTTACCACCTACATTAAGTTATCAACCACACTCTGGGTATTAGCAAAAGATTAAGTGGCGTTCAAGTTATGACGATTTGCTTTAAAATGTAAGTTGTAAGTGTTGTAAGTGTCGCTTTTAAACGAGTCCGTCTTACACACAAATAGCAATAACTTAATATGCTTTTTATTAAGGCATACCTTAAATTCATATAAACCAAATATTAACTTCATGGCTATTCAAGCATTGAAGAAATCAAAGGTCAGTTTGAGGAAGCTAAAGTTATTATAACAGAAAGTTGCACCATATCATTAAATTAAAATTTCGGAATTTAGTGTTAAATTTCGTAATTTTATATTCATTATGTCGCACATATCAATTTAAATAAGTTTTCTTGCATCTATTGTGCTATAAAATTGTAGTGATGTTTTGGACAATCAATTTTTGGATTTGTGATTGCAAATGATTTCCTTTAACAAACACACATACATTAAACCTTTTTTCTACATCACTTCCTACCTTTGGACTCGATCAATATTGATGATGATCACAAAAGTGACAACTGATTTGTTCAACATACACAAACAGCCTACTCCAATATGGCTTAATCCCCGTACCACCGTAGCGTGCCGGAAAACTGGTTTCCGCGAACCATAATACCATCCCCGCACCATCGCCACGGTTCATCTAATCCCGGGCTTTTTCGGCAATCATTATGTGAAAACCCAATCGAGGGTGGCAGAAAGATAAAGGTACGTCATCAAGCGCACACCTTTCAGTTCGATACCTGCACATAATGGTTATCGGTAGACGGCACGGCACGGAAAGGAAAAACCATGAAATGTTCATTCCATCAATTCATGGTAGCCTACACCAAGTGCTCATTATGCTTCATTTACAACCGCGATGAACTGAACGCTGATGGTTTGATAATGATGGGAGCGTGGCCACCGATTTGCCGTAGCACGGAGCTGTGACTTTTCAAGCGTTCCAACAGGATGATCCCCAAAGGATCAACGGTTTTGGTCGCAGTTGAGTTGTGTTGTGCCTTCTGGGGATGTGATGAATGTCGTTCTATGGTTTTTGGGTTTTACGACTGTTTGACCCGTGGCAAAGCTCTTGTACGGTTGATGTGTGGTTAACCGATAAAATATGTAAAAGTGTTTGGCAGTGTACGGATGGAGCATTTAAACATACAATCGTACCACAGCTGTACATGCAGCAATTCATCGATACTTTAAACACCGCAAAGGAACACACACACCCCTAACACGGCTTATCGAAAATAAATTCGTTTTGTTAGCATCTGAATGCGCGATAAGATGTTTACAAACAACCATATGTCGCGTAGGACACGTGTCCTCTGTAGCATACAGCAAAAGGACGAGATTACTTTAATAAATTCCACTTATCGCCCTAAAGCGACAGATTTATGCGCACGAATGTACCATAAATTTCGGGTTTGCTTTGGACGAGGGACCATTTTCAAGTTTTAATCAGCTTAACTGGCAAAGTCTAGCGATTTGTATTGTATGCCGCTTGTAAAAATACATCATTTCGCCATGATATAGAGCTCGAAGTTTGTCCGAAGGCGTTCAAGGAAGCCCGCAGAACCCTGGGACAAATGTTGCCTCTGTCCTTGCGTATGCGAGCTAGACATGTATTCTGCAAGCAGTAACCTTATCGTTGATGGTAGCCATGTGCTAAAGCAGTGTTGGTTTACACAAAAACCGAAACAAAACATGAGAGCATCTCAAGTTACCCACCGACCCGTTGCCAGGCAACGTGATCGACGAACCACGAAAACCACAGCTACACACCGACAAAACTCAATTTACCTGTCCTGATGAAGATACAATTGGCTTTTTCGGTTTTGTTTTTATCCGATCCCTGTTAACTTTAACGATAATATGGATATTTTTCACCCGCCTCAACACACGCCAAAAGGAAAACACGCTCCGGCGTTTCGGTGCGCGCATGTAGATGTGAAGAAGTGGTTAGATTCTTAAATATGTACGTTGTGTCGTCGTCTTATCAAACATCGCCATCGTTACGCACCGTCGTGGCCGCTGTGGAGATTTTCGTTTTATTGGCAATTTCTTAAGACTTAAATTACAATTTGCATACAATGTGGGTGGGTGAAAAATTATTTTTACTGTTATTGTACCATTAGAACAGCACAGTGTGGAGTTGTATACCCGATAGCACACCATGGGCATGGTTTACCGATGTAATGAGCTAGAAAGATTAACTGGCAGTATCGTTGGATTTGCGCGAGAAATGAAAATTAATGACAGTATTATAAAATTATTCTACATTAATCCATTTACGCGTTTTTTTTTCGAGATTTTTATGCTTTGCTTTGCATTTTAGTTTAGGGTGTTGAACTTTTCTTTTCATTTCTGTACTAAACTTAAAAATTGCCAGCGGTCTGACGGCTGATGTGTTGTACATGATGACGAATGTATAGATACTAGCATGAGAAGCAGAGACGGAAATTTGCAGGTGATCCATCATGTATGAATTGAGATCTGGCTATAGACAACATTGAGCATAACTTTGTTTCATGTCCGAAAGTGTAATAATATCTGACATATACCATCTTCATGTATGAATGGAAGAACTATTGAATGTATTGCTGCAACATGTCATATAGCATGTATGTTAAACCATGCTTACAGAACGACTCTACTCATCTCCATTAATTGCAGTACATTGCCTTTTGTACAAAAAAAAAAGTATCGAATATTTTGAATGCGTAGCATAAAAAGTAATACGTGTATTTTTAACAATCCATTTGTTTCCGTTCCGCTTGAACAACTTTGCGAATGAAAAATTAATCCCTGCGTCAAAATACTTCAAAGCTCTCGCGCGAATCATCTAGATTATCCTTTTGTAGCGGTGCCGGGCATCAACGTATAAGGATAAGGCAGTGACAATCGTCCCGAAAAAGGGTCCAAAATCCCATTGCTATCCTTCCGAAGGGTTTGGTTTCTGGTTGTTTTCGTTTGTGTCCCATCGGCCGTTAGGTGACTTCAAACGCTTTTGAAGGATTGTACGTCTTTTGCAGCCTTCCGCATCGGTTGAGCAGACGAGCATAATGGCAGCATAACTTATCGGAAAGTTTGGTGCACTTCAGTGTGGAATATTTTTATCCAAAAAATGTTAAAAACAACACTACTTTATGTACATAAGACACAAGAGAAAACGCGATAACTTAAACATGATGATAAGTTGAGAAACAAACTGCTTTCAAAAGCGTCTTCGGCTTGTCTCAAACATTGCTATTGCAAAGTTGAACTCACAGTTCCCGGCTGTCTCAGATACAGCAGGACGTTTGGTTCGGTACGGCAAATTGATGTACTGTTCGTTCGTTCGTACTGTGGAGATGATGCTCGTGATGATGTTCATACACGTTAAAGGGACACAATAACAGGTGGGCTGATAATTGTTTGGCCTAACACATTTATCGCGCTAGAAGATTTTTATCCATATCATATTTCGTTTGTACCAACCTTCAAACGAATTCTGTCCAAATTTGACAGCACTCGGGCCACAACCTAATGAGCTAGAGCATTTTGTGTGACGCAACTTTTGTGCTTTGAGTAATCATGGAAAAAGAAGGAATTGCGCGTGATGATAAAATATTAGTTTTTGAAGGGGAAACATATAGTTAAAGCCAATAATTGGCTTGATGAAGAGTCTTCGGACTCTGCTCTACCAAAATCAACCATCAGATATTGATATGCTAAATTTAAAAGTGGTAAAATGAGCCCTAAGGACGGTGAACACAGTGGAAGCCCAAAAGAGGTGGTTACAGAAGAAAACATTAAAAAAAATCACAAAATTATTAAGAACACCCATAATGTGAAGCTGATCGAGATAGCTGACACCTTAAAGATGTCTAAGGAACGTGTTGGACATATCGTTCACGAGTATTTGGGTATGAGAAAGCTCTGTGCAAAATGGCTGCCGCGCGAGCTCACATTTGAACAAAAACAACAACGAGTTGATGATTCGGAGCAGAGTTTGGAGCTGTTTAAGCGAATTTAATCCGAGTTTTTGCATCAGTATGTTACTGTGGATGAGTCTTGGCTTCTCCACTTCACTCCAAAGTCCAATAGACAGTCATCCGAGTGGACTGGACGCGATGAACTTGCTCCAAAGCGGGGGAAAACGCAACAATCAGCTGGCAAGGTTATGGCCTCAATTTTTTGGGATTTGCAAGGAATAATCTTCATCGACTATCTTGAGAAAGAAAAAACCATTAACAGCGACTATTACATCAAATTTTTGGAGCGTTTGAAGGACGAAATCGCCAAAAAACGGCCACATTTGAAGAAAAAAAAGTTTTGTTTCGTCAAGACAACGCACCGTGCAACAAATCAGTGAAAACAATGGCAAAAATTCATGAATTAGACCACAAAATGCTTCACCACCTACAGTATTTCGTAGATCTGGCTCTCAGTGACTAACTCCATTTCTCAGATCCCAAAAGGATGTCCTCTGAGAAGAAATTTTCGTCGGATAAAGAGGTGATCGCCGAAACAAAGACGTTTTTTGAGGCAAGGTGCAAATATTACTATAAAAATGGTATCGAAAATTGAAAGACCGCTATAATTGGTGAATCATCCTTGAAGGGACGTATGTTGAATACAAAAAAAAAAATTTGGCCAAAAAAAGTGTTTTACTGTCATAGGCCAAACAATTATCAGCCCACCTGTTACTTTAAATCCGTTGGTTTGCTTTGGTTTTACAACGGACCCGCCACCACAGTGCACTGCTGCTCCGTGCACCCTTGAAGTGGACCGGTCCTGTGACAACAAAATCCGAGACCCTTTCCGGGTTGATGGAAAACCGCTCCAGACGAAGCGACTGGATAGCGTGGAGCGGAAACCCGACACTGCCGGGGACACTCCAAACAGGATCAGTGGAATGCCCTCAGGATATTGTAAGGCGAAAGGGAGTTCCGTTCTGGAAAAGGGTGCTTTTTTGTTGTATGATTTCGTGTTCGTTTTTTTGTTGTTGTTTTGCATATAAAATACCATGCACAAGCATACCAAACACACAACCCCACAGGGCATCGGATCTAAGCAGCAAGGGGTCTTCTGGGGGGAACGTGTTCTGTGGACTGGAGTGTTTCCTTTCTCGTGCCGGATTGGAAGTGAGAATGGCGAGCGAGAAAGAAAACAGCGGAAAGTGCTTCATTCTAGCCCAACGCTGGAGAATTAAGGATCACTTCACATTCTGAACAGTCCCGGGGGAAGGATTAAACTGATGCTCGCGCGTGACGCCTTCCCGTATCGGCGATGGAAAGCGTAGATGGAAATAGAGAAATACCACATCCAGACACGAACGGGACACACATACACACATAAAATAAGGAAATCAGCCCTATTCATCTGACAGGTTCCATGGTCGGTTCGCCCGTTTTCATCCGTAACGACCAGGCGAATGAGTTGGCACATCATCTGATGTAGCAAAGCATAATCACGTGAACCCTATTATTACCATCATTCAATTTCACTCGGAAAAAATCCCCCCTTCGCGTGGAAAATCCGCCCCGTTTTCCCATCATCCATCATGGCCGGGCCGTGCAGCAATTGGGAGAGAGAAAGAGAGAAAGAGAGATGCCCACTGGCATGCAGAATGGTCGAATATTTTGTTGTTTTCTGTGTTCGGATAAAGCTTCTTGCATCTTTTTGCTGGTATCGCTGGAAGGGCTTCCTTTCTTGGGGACTTTTTGTTTATTAGCCCATAATCTACTTTCGCACATCCAGTCCAAATGCGCATTTAAAGCATTATTTCGTGTGACGGCTAGTCTGTTCTATTGGGTTTTTTTGTTTATGGAACATCAAACTTTTATTTTCAATTCTTGCACGCATTTAGGTACGGAAAATTTCATCCGTATTATAACGATAACAACAATAACGACTTGTTTTTTTTTTTATTTCATGAAAATTGCTTCACTTCTGCTGGGTTACTCATCTCATGCCGCGTGCAGCGATAAAAATCCATTTATCAAACGCGAAAATCTGCACGGATCACGAAATTAAAACATTAATTTACCGCCTATTTCCTGCCCACAGCCCGAATGATTGAACAGTTGCGTTAATCACAAAAGTGGTCTGATGAGAGGACAACATTCTTCCAGCGAAGCATTTGCCGTTTAACAAAATGGCTCAGGTCGTTCCGAGGGAGCGACATAAAAAGAATTTGTCCATTAATAAATGTTGGATAGCGTAGAAGCGAGAAATATTTCCGTAATAGAAGTAGCTTCAATATGATGATTAGAAATTTTATTAAAAGTAAAGATTTTGGGCTGTGTTCAAATCACTATCTGAACAAAGGAATTGCATAAACGGGATCGTATATCACGTAAAACTCGTGTTGTTTCCGAGTATCTCCGAGTATACTACCAGAAAGCTGGAGCAAACGGAATTCTACAATCAGAAATTTGCCGAGAATTTTTTCAGCTTATTTCAAAGATCAAAGCTTCTCAAAGCTTTCGATGGAAATGTAATAAAGAGATAAAGAAATTGGTACAACTCTAGCTATTCAGCTTAACACTCTCTTCCGGAAGAACTAGCAGCAACGGGCATACATTTAATTTCAACTCCATGTTTGGAAAATAGCTGGAAATTTTTATTATATCCTAGATCATATAACAGTTGAAAAGAAATGCTAAGTTATTTGCAATAGTATTGTACAAGTTTTATTGTAACTTTTGTGATAAAGATCCTCTAAATTTCAATAGCAACTAACTCAACTTTTTGCAAGACGGGTAACTGTCGAAGATTCTTCATAAGACAGTGAAATACACTCGTGAATTCATTACCGATCGGTCAGCTCCATAACATAGTACCGATAAGCGGTAGTTGTGCATTACCCATTTCCCCAAGCACATCAAACGTCAATCGATAGTAAAACTATCCCCCAGTACACTTCATTTATCCTTCGTGGGTGATTCCTGCAAACGATGCTGAACCGTCCGACAAAGCTGAACGGGCCTTTATGTGTCTCTTTGAGTAATTGGATTATCTTGTTTATGAGTGATTCTTATCCGTAATCAGAGCCGTTTGTTGTTGTGTCTTAAATGAGCAAGAATTCCGTTCAATACCAGGCCAAGTGTGTTCTAGTTTCGATTTCCTTTTCCACACCCACATCTGTACCGATGTCTTCAAAGCACATGGACTGATGGACGATATGGTGGAAAAGGATGCTCTGTAGTTCATGAACTATCGAGGCAGATAGTCAAGACAAGCCAACCATATGTCTGTACCAGTGTCGGGTAGCTTTTTGCCAGCAATACTGTCTCCCAAGCATCTGATTATAGTGATGAGAAGACAGTTTTTTTGTTTTGCTTTTTTTTTTCTTCTACCAAATCAACCAACTCTGGACGAGGTTTGTCTAGATAGTGATGGAAAATTTATCGCTTCAGCCAAAGCCGAACAGACCCAAACGGCAATTGGTTGTCTGCAAATTGTGTCACATTCTTCAAGCCTTCCTAAATAATGTACCCAAGCGTTTCATCAACATCCGTCTAGCCTTGGCCAGAGAGAAATATCGTATCAACTTTTATGGTCCTAAAGTGTCAATTTACTCGACCTGGTAACCATTAAACGTCGATGAATGTGATGTTTTGTGATGCGATAAAATGAAATTAATACAGTTTGACAATAATTCTTGTATGCAACATAAACATGCTGGGCGCCTTTTCCGTGGTGTTTGAACTCTGGTTATATTTGAACGTTATAGAGTTGACTTTCTTCTTTGCTGGTAATGTATGCAGTATTTAAGGCGACTTAACAACTTCAAGAATAATATAAACATATTTGTTATATCGAATTTAAAGACATTTTTAACTAGTTTACTAGTATACTTTTAAAATAAAGTTTTGTGCTATAAAATAAGCTATAAATTGTCAAAGTCTATGCATTTCACGTCCCGGATATCTTGGGGCACCACATGCACTTCAACTGGCTCTAATGCTTAATTGGATGTCAATGTTGGCAAAGCATGTCACAAAATTGCTAAAAAAAGGTAAAAAATAAATAAAATAAAACATTTCTGTTGATTCTCCCACAAACCCGCAACATCCGCAACGCGTTCTTTCATGCTCGCACAATGTGCCCATCACTATTAACAGATAATCTACCTGGCAGAAGGCGAACGTGTCACTGTGTACCTTTCGCTCCGTATTTTTAGACTTGATATACTGCTAACGGCCATGATGAGACCCTCGAAGTTGTGCAATTACTGTACTCGTCGTCGTTTCTTTGTGCCCCGGGTTTGCCATCGTCCGACCGACATCTTTGTACGATATCGATAATGTTTTCCGCACAGCACTGCTCTTATACGCAACCTAACACGGTTAGCAACTGGCACCAGATTGTGCACCGTGGATGCTGCCACGAATAGGTGATGGATGTTTCATTCACCGCGTCCCAAACCCGGAACCGAAGCAGCAGCAGCACAAAACCGTGCTGCGAAAGCAGACCCAAAGATGCCATGACCGGAAGCCATTGGACGGCCGCCGTGCACTGTCTGCCAGCATGGAAATCGTGAGTAGTGCTGAAAGCGAACTATGGATAATACTTTCGTACGTCAGCTTTGCAACGGTTGTGTAGGTTTTCGTGTGCTCGTGTTACGATCCAAAGACTCTTTACTTTCCCGACCGAGGGACGCTTCGGTGTGGGACAAACACTTGCAATCAATTATGCATCAGGCGATCGTTGCGAAGCAACACAGGGGATTGGAACGGTAGGGCAAGAAGATTGTTTGAACAGAAGTACTACAATACCAGGCACTCAGCTTCCCCGTACGGTAGCCACTTTAGCATATGTTTTAGAACAACCGTACCTGCCTCATTTACGTTCAGCAAAAAGGTGAAACCGTTTCGCGTCAACGATATGAACGCGAAGCAAGGTACCGGATGGTTTTATGTAGCTAACCCTCTCCAGGTGGATGTAAATGTAGATGTGGGTACAGATCCCTTCACGAAGGTTATGGAACAGTGAACAATCCTGTACAGAGCTGTTTGAGTTTCGGGTTAAATCTATTGATCAGTGTGATCAGTTTTTGAACGTACATCGTTGCAGACAGATAGCGAGCTTCAATCGTTCGATTAAAATTAAATTTTATTTTTTCAAACCAATCATTGGGGTTTCTTTAAAAGGACGCTACACTGTACTGGATTAGTTGTATATTGTAATATTTTTTTCTTAGTTTTGTTAAGCACTCATTTCTGAGCTTAATTATTGTACATTTGAACAACCTCGTGCTACCGTTTTGAACCGGTTTGAAATGTCTTTCTCTTCCTCAATTCAATCTAACTATTACTTTCGGTTGAATAACGCTTTGATCTTCAGAACAGGGACAACAAGCTTTCCACAAACTCACATGCGCTCTTAGGGACAGAAAAGATCCACTTTGAGTTCTTTTTTTCTTTTTTGTTGCCACAACGGTGCCCGTCCGAAATCAATCGCTTCGCTTGTTGCGAAAAATGTTCACTAATCCCATCTGCCGATGACACGTAAGAAATATGGCCGCTTTTCAATGTATTGTATTATTAACAAACAGAGAGTAGGCGAAACAAAAAAAATACAGCTACACCCGCAACACAAGATGGTTTCTTATACGGCTATTTTATTTTTTTGCTTACCTCGGCGGTACATGGTATAAACACAAGAATGCGAGACGATGAGCCTGAGGCCTTACGAAGGTTCGCATATTTGTGATGCCTTTGAAAATCAATGGAAAATGTTCATCTTCGATTTATACCGTACGTACTAATTCCTTTTCGTCCTCCGTATCCTCATATTGCCTCCAGGGGTGTTTCGTTACAATTTTGTTTTATCTTTCCATATTTCGAACCGGTGGCCTGAGGGTTTTTCATGTAGCAGATAGATTGAAAAAAAAAGAAATGTCGTGAAATATGGCGAGCTTCAATTTCGAAGCAGATAAAAAAGGGCACGATTTCTTCTTTTGTGTATTGCAAAATAGAAAAATGTTACACTTTAGAATCATCCCAGTTTTACACAACGATGGAAAACCCGCCATGGCTGAAAGTATTTCAGAGGCTATCCTGAAAAAAAATATGGCTTCCAGGAAAACTATATATTAGTAGGAAATGTACATAAAATCTAATTCATGTCCATACGAAAGGGTTGTAAAAAATACCTCAAACCAAAATTGTGAAGAATTTATTTGTCTTTCATTGCCACAAATGCATACAGGAATTTGTGTAAACATAATTACATTTTCCGAAAGTTCTCACACCAGTCGGCAACAAAAAACCCAAAGCAAGAGCCCTCAATCCACAGCAATGGCGCTCAAATCAAAGACGGATTAGTAACTGAATTTACTTTAGTAAAAGCTTTTTCCGGTTAATCTAAACATTTATCAAGTTTCTGCGAAGCTTCACTTTTGTAATTTTGCACGGAGCCCCATCGGTGAATAGTAAATTTACTTTGTATCCCCAAAATATAAGGCTGAATAAGCAAACAACGGGACGGGATTTACAACACTCGAGCAGCAGGAAGATGGCTTTCTCCGCGTCAAGCTTCCGGCCCCCCGATTGCTTAAACCATTTTAACGTCCATTTCAATTACATTTCTGCAGCGAAGAGGAAAACGTGCCAGCGTTGAGGATTGAAAATTTCCAGAAAACCAATAAGGCTTAATACGCCCGTAGTGTTTTGCTGGCAAGCAAAAAAACGGTGAACTGTTCGAGATGGTTATTGTTTTCATTTCTGTTTTTAACCAAATTTTACCTTTGGACACTGCACAAAGGAACCAACTTCAAAGCGGTCGGGCTAGACACGTTTCCTGGAATGGCAAATTTTCGTATAGATGGCAATTATTGTTCAAAGTTACTGATGGTTTTGTTGGAAAAGTTAGTAACGTTTTAACGTTATAAATTTAATTTAAAAGTAAGCTGAAAGTTTAAAGAAAATAAAAAATACAACCCTGGAAGATAATCAATCATTACAGTATTAACATCAATAACGTCAATAATAATTCATAACACAGTTTGCATCAATGTTCACAAACACGCTTTCCGCATATTGCAATCATTCCCATTATAATGCGACTCTAGTCAGAAACTATATATTTTCCTTCATTTAATGTGTTGCTGTTCTTTTTTGTTTTTGTTTTTCATAGCAATCTTTGACCAATTATTCATTACTGTCACCGGCACCATCACACGGTGATTATTATTCATTTCACTTAACCCAGACACATCGCTCGGATGTAATCCCAATCAATTCATTGCTGCAATTTTAGTCCTTCGACAGGCGCTACAGGGCCAGAGGCGAAATGCCGAACAGTGACAATTAAAAATTCGACTACCTCGCCCCATGCACGGTTCAACGGTGCGTGCATTTATTTGAAATGGATATCATTAGTGACGTTCTCCGTTTCATTGTGGAAATTAAAGCGAAAATGAAACCCATTTTTCCGAAGCTTCACTTTTTTTGTGCGTGACGAACATTGAAGCAGGGGTTTAAAAATTCAAAACTTCCTGGAAATTGAAAAATTTTCCACCCAACATTTTGCCGATCCGTAACGAAACTTTTCGTTCCAGCTAAATGTGCTTCGGTTACCATCGTCACCATCTTTGTCGACAAACAAACCGAACCAACGGGAACCCAGCTGCATTTGGGTCGGTTGTGTGTGGTTTGCACGGCCGGAGGCGTCTGCGGTTGCCCGTACCGAAAAGCATTCCCAGGCCGTAGCGGTTCTCTGGAGGGAACTTGCATCGTTGGTGGTGCAAACTATCATGGGTTTGGCTAGCCGACAGCACTGACCTCCTGCAAATGAGTTGCTTGAGCGTGTTGCGGAGTGCAGAGATTTATGAATGGTAAAAACGCACTCGTTATTTCTTGTAATTAATATCCTTACCCCCCGCCCGGTCAGTGTAGTGGTTGATGTATACTAAGCCTCAGCCTACGGTTTGCGTGTTTGAAAATTTGAAAAGTTGAGGTGGGTTGCGTACGTGGGGCTTAGTAAATAAATGACCACACTATATGACAACCGTGTGACATGTTTTGCTAATGGTGGGTTTTGATGTTTTTTTTTCTTTAACAACAGATAAATATGCACAGCATGGTACGGTTTGACCATGACCAGAGATGCAGGGAACAAGATAAATATTCATACCATATGAAAGTAAATACAAAATGGAATGCGCTTTGCATGAATGATGAAGTTTTAATGTGTGGAATATTGTTTGTTCATTTTATGCTAGTTATTTACGGTTGAACTCCTTAATTAATATTTAAAACATTTTTTGTCACTAGAAGTTTGTCGCACAAAACCTAACCGACTGTAACGGTGAAGAGATGAAATTTTGGAACAATAATCTGTAGCTAGAGTAGCGTTAGCTAGTTTTTTGTACAAACTACTTTCTAGTGCAAGTTTGCCATAAACTGTGTCATTTGTTTACACACAACAGGAGAATAAAAATCACGTAATGCTTTAGGGGAATTAATTGAATCAAACCCTCTCTAGAATGGGTAGAATGTTTCGTACTAAGCTTTTTTAACAAAACCTTGCCCAGCTTTTTTTTTATAACAAATACAGAAAGTGATAAGGATTCCTCAGTTCAGAAATCGACTTTGCCGATTCATATATAAAATAACGTTGTATCTACTGAATCTTTTGAGAAGAATCAATCATATGATTAATCAGTGATCGATCATATGATTCCTCACATACCCTTGTGGTGACCCTAAACGAGTCATGAATCATCAAAGATTTCGGATTTTCCGAAGATTCAACAGAATCTTAAATTCTCAAATCAAAGAGAATCGAGGATGGATGATTCGTTGGAACGTCATGAATCTCATGGTATTCATGAATCTTTGAGTATTCAAGCATCTTTAAATAATTATAATGCAGAGATCTCATGGTTATGTTCCAGTGCGAAAATGGCATAGCATCCAGCATTGCGCATAACTCGAGAAGTATCCATCGAACAAACGGATCTCGAAATTGTGACAGGAGTGTTGGACTACTTCATCGATTCCACATCCCCAAAACAATAGAACAATTTCTTGGTGGCTCCCTGGTGTGACCACTTTGGTTAGAAATATTGTAATGTCTTTCTTTTATTTCACGTAAAACGAGCTGGGACAAATATCTTATATATAATGTCATACAATTTATTGGAAATGAATGGCATAAATTTCAACCCATTGCGTAGTGGGCTTGATTGTTACATGCGTTTGTTAGCTGTCAACGGATAAAGGAATTACGTTCAATTTTCATTCGGTTTGGTCGTCCTGAATAACCGTAATAATCAGTTCCGACCATCGATTTATCAGGATATAAATAATATGCATACAACTAAATAAAAAATAATTTGTTTTTCATATAAAAACAAAGCTTTGCACCACAAATCAAATTTGCTCCAATCGTTTCATCCACCATCCGTTTTATCATGCTGTACACTTTTCACAAAGTTAAAACACATGTGAACCTTTTTGTCACCCTTTTCTACACGGACAAATTCGTACGCAATTGCTACAATGTAACGAACTTTTTTTTCTTTCTTTCTCTCTCCCTTACTTTCCAATCATTTCAGCATCATCGTACCCAGCCAGTAACGCTGACCGTTCGCACTAAAATATATACTCCGGAGAATGAAAAACCAGCAACCCAATTAAGTGCGAAATGAAAAAAAGGCTACAGCATCGGTACCAGCCCTGGCCAGAAAATCCCAGCGCAGAGACAAACGTTCGACCGAAGTCATCGATGCCGCACGATAGCCATCGTGGTCGCAGTAGTAGTAGCAGCGTAGCGCAAACAATCGTACAGTAAAGTCCGAGCCGTTTCTTCTGTGTGTGTGTGTGTGGGAGCAGAGGAGTTTGGGCTGAACAAACGTACGAACGGGAACCTGCCGGAGCACCAGCCATGGACGAACGATCATTAAGTATCACTGTTTATGACGGTCGAGACTGGTAAATGATACATACAAACGCGCTCAAACACACTTACACACACACACACACATGTACGGAGCGCTATGTTCGATGCGGTGCGTTCCTGCAATCAGTCCATGCCACTGACCCATGGGTTTCGGGGGGCACGGTGTGGAAGCGGCACGCATGCAGTGTACCGTGCGAGGTGCTTCGTTGTCTTTGTCACGGCAAAAAGAGTCGGTCGCTGCTTATCTGGTTGAATGTTGACAAAATGTTTTCCACCGTTGTGTCCGGCGAAAGACGGTTGCAAGATTATTGCCTGGCGATTTGTAGCAATTTCTTTGCCAGCGTAATGGGAATGGGCATCATGGCGTCAGATGAAAGGCTGGCCTGCGTGCTGAAGGTGCCCGGATGTGGTCGGTGAGCGTCGAGCGTGCGAATCAATACTCGGTCAAGCGCGGCGTAGTGGGTGCCCCCACAGGAAAACCTGGGATTCCTGCTATTAGGATCATCCGTTCAGTCACAAACTTTTCCCATTTTCCCCGGTTGCGGTCGAGCAATCATAACTCTCGGTGCTAATGAGACAGTGTGTGTGTGTGTTTGCGTGTGCGTGTGATGTTATTGTGTGCGGGTAAGGGCGTTTTCCGGCGACAGCGAAGGAAAAACAAACGGTGCATTTCCTAATGAACGGTGCTAACGGACGTTAACGCTATTGCGGTGCGGGACACAAACAAACCGCAATGGTGTAGCAAAAAAAAAAACCTCCCGGAATAGTTTTCTACGTGGGGCCAAGGTGAAGCGAAATCATCAACGATGGGCCAACCCAGTGTATCTGCGGGCCACAATCGCTGGCACTGCAATTAGTTCTAGTGCACCAATAACGGACGAGTCAATAAATTGCAGCCAATCGCTTCGATTTCGCCGGAAAAAAAGATGCACTCGAGCGGGCAATGTAAACGACCGCGCCGAGCGTCGGTGAGGTGAGGCAGCTGCAAAACGGTAGCGAAAAAGTGTTTTTTCGACGAGCATAAGTGGCGGCAAAGCGTGAATAAAAACGAGATTCGCGAATGGTAGTGAACGAAAACGATTTAAGTGTGCAAAGCATCGTCATAAAATGTTGTTTTTAATGGTGTGCACCGATGGTGGTGCCTAGTTTTTGCTGAGGTTTTCTCAAGATACTTCCCTACCTGCCGGGGGAGAAGGAAAAAAAACACACACAAACACAGCGCGGTGAATCGAGTGCAGTGCATATTCACTTCGAAACGTGAACGCCATTAGCGATCTAGTAGTCGGATAGAAACTTGAAGGGGAAAAAATCGTTGCAGCATCAAACACATTTTAACGTTCGTCTATCGTGGAAATAAAATTTAAAAAAAAATACCCCTCGACCACCGTTCGATAACACGCATACAATCGCTTCCGGAATGTTTATTCGTTTTATAAAGACACGTAAAGCGGGTAAACGTGCAAACATTAGCTCAAGTGCACAAACACTGCCACCGGTCGCTGCAATCGCTGCTGGATAATTGACACAGCAAACAGCCATCTCATGTTAGCTGAGAGTTGAATTAATGTTTTAACGATATAAAAAGGAAAGCAACAACAACAAAAAAACGAACAATACAGTGCGATAGTAATCGTTTAGCGAACCGATAAAGCAAACAAATAGGCGTCCAAATAGACGAATACGCTACTGACACCGTTTGCAGCAGGTCACCGTCCGATTGTACATAGTTTCGCAGTAGTCACGAGCATCAAACGTTCGTGAAGTGACGGCAAGCACAACTTATCGTAAATTGCACATACACACACAACACAACCACTTCGGCTAAGGGCTATCTGTGAAAATGGTGTTCGTGAAATTTCAATACTTCTGCATAATTTACTTTCTGCTGGTGCGCTTCCTGAACGGTGCCACGATGGATCTGTATAAAAATTCGCGCCTCGGCAACCGGATTGTGCAGACCCGGTACGGGCGTCTGCAGGGATTGGTGCTGCCATTGGACGGCTACAAATTTCTCAAACCCATCGAAGCGTTCCTTGGCGTACCGTACGCCACACCGCCAACTAAAATGAACAGGTACGTAAAGTGCCGCCCTGTTGCTAGCAAGGGTTTATAAAACACCATTACTTAATGCTTATTTTAATTAAGCTCATTGCTTTTAACGACACAACTTTACCAGGTTGGGAGCGAAGTACAGTAAATGAATTGACGAAGCGTACAAATGACCGGGCGTCTCCATTTGTTTTTATTCCATGCCTTAGAAAATGATTTATTATTGGAAAGAAACTTATTTCGTTAAAACTTAAAGACAGACTTCACTTCCTTTGTTCTTATGTTAAACTTTTTGTTTACAATTACATTTCTAAAATAATTATAACGTGTTTGAATGTTAACGAGTATGACAACTTTACCAAGTATTTTCCTCACTGGAGCCTGTAAGATGGTCGTGCATAATTAAAAAAAGCCTTTGGGAATTGGATCATTAATAAAATATATGCTATGTTATACGACACTATTTGATAATTTGTCAAGGTGTGATACCATGTATCTTGCCTAATGACAACTTGAAGCTTCTGTACAGTTTTGTTCCTCTTGCATAAATATTTAACATACTAAAGTTCTGGTGAAGCGACAAACTTGTATGATCGGATACTTTATGAAACGCTGCCAATTGACAAGGTCAAGAATGTATTTCAAATTTATTTTCTAAAATCTCGATGCATATTTAAGTATTAATGTATGTTAAAAAAGCTTGCTATGTAGTAATATGACAGGGAAATATAAATATATAACATTTATTTCCACATAATTACTACTTTGTCTTTACAGAACATCTCCAAATCCCAGATAAAACCGTGTGTTATGAAATGAGTAATCCAAATAAACACGGTGTACATCACACAATGTGTGGTAATCCTTAAATCACTCGAAATAAACCATCACCCTGCTAAAGTAAATTATATTATTGTTTATCAAAAAAATATATTGCAGTCCGTTTTGTTTTCGTTGTTGCTTTTACTTTCACACACGGCCTGCCGGCCTGCTGGCAATCTTTCATGAAACTGTCACTTTTATTTTCCCAAACTGTTATTAAATTAAACTAAGCCTCGTTTGCCTTCCCGACCAACAAAGCAGCGGTACTTTCATTTTGACATAGATTGAAAAGGGTTTTCGTTACAACGTTGATGCAGTTTTTTTTTTCGTTGTTTTGGTCCCCCTTTTTGTGTATCTTCATATTTTCAGCTTTACCATATTCTCTAGCAAATATTCCATGCTGTTTTTTGGGGGGAAGAAAGCTGTAGTGAGCGAGTTTATACGTTTTGTTTTATGTAAAGCCGGAACAAAAAGTGATAAATGATGTAATTTATCAATTAACACCATTCGCGGTTCCCCTTTTGCTTTTTTGGTGCTTCAAGTAGAAAAACTTGGTGGAAAGTAAAACGGCACAAAAAAGTGCACGAGCAAAGGCAAGAAAAAAAAGGCTTAGAGCAGGAACGTTTCATCGTTTCAGGCCCAATTTTTATGCAAAACTGACGCCTGCGACGGTAAGTCGATTTGGTGAGCATCGAATAGCGACGGGTTTAATTAAAACTTGTGCCGCTGAATTGCTGTCACATAAATTATCCATTGTATTTTGATTGTCAGTCGTACGAACATGGTGACGGAAGTTCGCACAATCGTGCTGGGCACTTGGTTAATCTACCACAGCATGCAGCATAGTGGGAGGTTTAAACAACTCCATTCATACCTGCAATTCGAGCTCGATTGATTGGGCTTTACAATATTAATTGATTCACAGGTAATGAAACGAGACAAAAAGGGTGCAAGAAACAAAAAACACTCCATCACACCGCTTCCATCACACGGCAGAATGTGAATATCACGCTTGGAAATGATAAGATCCATTTCATTCTCTGCATGGAAGCGCATCCAACCATTTTTGCTGTACAGACATAACACACGTCAGCAAACTTCCGATGAATTCATTAGGAAAGATAAACACCGTACCATTTCGTGCTAAACCACTCGCTTATCAATCGGAAATGTGAAAGCTAAACACAAGCTTAGCATGAGTTTAGCAAAAGTTAGTCAGAGATATGCCAACAGTTGCTCATTTTCCATTGTACCTTCTGTTCACCGTAAACGGTTGGAATGTAATTGCCGCAAAATATTTCCCATCTGTATATAACATAATAAAAAAGCGAGAAGAAGTAACAAAAAAAAACCCCTGACATACCGATCACTTTTCCCACCTTCGGTTACAGCTGTCAAGCATGTTGGAAATGTAATATTTAGCAAAAGTTTAATCCAATCAATGCAGTCACACTGCAGCTAATGTTTCCGAATACCACCGCTATAATCATATACCACTGTCAAGTGAATCTTTGCGGTAGGTGAAACATGGTTTCAGCACCATTTGTGAGAAACCCTCCCCTCCTCGAACACACTGATAACTTTGTTACAGTGGAAAAGCAATGGAAATCTTCGAAAGTTCGAAGTTCTAGTGCGCAACACACATACGTCAGCTTTCCCCAGGATGGCATGAGTGAAGGGCAATACTTTTTGCACGTGAAAACCCGGAAGCAAATCTATTTATAAACTTCTTGCCAAAGGGCAGAAGCTGATCCTTCATGGTGAGAGGGGAAGGTAAAAAGCTGCCGAACCGTTGTTCACATTGTGTTGTACAGATACGCACGGGTATGCTGTCTGGCTGAAACTTTCCCAAGCAGCTGGTTTGCTGTATCAATTCTGAATCGGATTGCTTTTTCACCCTCTGTATCGGGTGATATTGAAAAGTTGGGTGATAGGTTTTAAATTATGGACGGGAACCGGTGTGTCATTTCACACTTTGATGCAATTTTTCGATAAAAGTATTTCGTGTTTTTCCTCTATAATTTTATTACACTACTCTACAAGTACACCACAAAGAGTTTTTTGATTCGCATATTTCCATAGTCGTGCATTGTGAGAAGATATATTATTCCAACCCGATACAATGTCATCAAAACCAAACCCGAACCCAGAGCAAAACCCTAGAAATCGATAAAATATCACATAAAGTAGTTTGATTGACGATTTAGTACCCCATTTTCCGAACGGGAACCACGGCACAAAGAAGCGAAAAAAAAACCCACAAACAAAATTGGCAAACGCTCGAAGGGTGCCATGAAGCATGAAATAAAAATATGCCATGTAAAGTTGGGCCAGGAAAACTGCAAACCGCCAAACATCGATCGATTTGCATTCGCGTTTCCCGCACCTTCCGTCTCCGGGCACGCGCTAATCCCCCCTTCCTCTTACCAGTACCGCCCACCCACAGCACCGCGGATGGTGCCACTAATGCGAATCAATCGTAGCATTCCAAGGGTAGCATTGATAAAGCTAATGGAGCACGTTTCTTTTATTTGTCAAACGCACGAACATGGCATCGACATTTCGCACAACACGGGCCTTATTTTGACTTACCCTATGAATGCGAAACACTTTGTATCGGTCACGTTCGCTCACCTTGCGTGTACAAAAATCAGCGCATGGCAGCGTGCTTTTGTTTTGTTCCACTCTGTATTGATCTAAAACGCGTAACAGAAAAAAAAACATGGCAGATTTGGGGCGCGAGTCTGCACGGCGAGGACACTTTCAATTTTATGCTTGACGAATTGTCGCTTACGCAATGTGCTGATTGGCATTTATTACATCTGCACTCTACGTCGCTTTTTCCGTGAAATGAACTGTTCGTATACGGAGTACAGAGTAGTTCAAAAACAGTGCTTCCATGCTTTTCAAAAGTTAATCCAAAACCTGTAGGATGTAATCCGCTTCGTGGTTTTTCGCTTTGTAAATATATACTCAAACGAAAAGCCTTTTCTGGTGAATTCTACGAAACACCTTTCACGCAGGGACACTTTTGTGTAACTCTCGCACAAGGAGTCTATGATTTCATGGGCTAAAGAGCTTCAGTATTAACAACATATCTATTAAACAACCGAACAAATATCGAATCGATAAATTCAAGCTCGATACTGAAGGCTTTCTTTGGTTTGGTTCGCACCTATTAATCTACTGTTACTAATTGTTTCGGTGGATTTTGTGAAAAATTTACTTAAAAATATCTCGTAAAATTAAACTATGTCTTATAGAATTTTAAAGCAAGTAGTTTTGGAGCAAACATTTGTAAACATTTTTTTATTTATTGAATCGTCGAATGAAATTTCTGCCTCACTAATTGTTTCAGGAATGTATGTGAGATTATAGTGAAATGTAACCGAACGATAATGTTAAATGAGTTGCTTGCTATAATATGGATGCTTACTTATAATAATAATGGATTGCTTGCTAAAATTGTTGTTTGACATTTTATAGCAAACGGTAGTCGATGGACAAATTGAAATAATAGTTATTCCTTTATGCATATAAAGACCATGACTTTATAAACTCCCAAAAGGCTAATGTATCACTATACGATCACATTCAATGTTCTAAATCTTCCAGTTATGTTTTGTTAATCATCAAATAGAGGAATTTCTTGGACACTTTTTAACATTTTGACTTGTAGTTTTCCACAGCTCACATGATTTGCGTATAATTACGCTCACATGATTTGCAAGAAATTATTGTAAGCTTTCATTTTCAAAACCACATTGTTGAACACTAACTGGAAAATCAGTGTATCTTTTATACGCAAAATACCTTACACATGCACACAAAAAACACAAACATACACACAAACACAGCATACACAAACTAAAACTAGTTGAATCATATATCTGTAACTTGTGCTGGGAACAAAAAGAAAAGACAGATTGACAAAAAAAATCGTTTTTGTTCATGTTCATGACCACTAATTAGGATTATGTCTACGATGTTTTATGCGAAACAGCGAAATATCATTTAACAAAAGAACGGTCATAATTCGACGAAAACGTGGGTTTTCTTGTACTAGCTCATTATTACAAGGTGTCTATTTTTAGTGTCAACAATAGAAGTAGCAAGTGGGAAAAATTCTCAGAAAACAAATCAATTTCATCATGTTTAAGTGTGTTCAAATTTTCCTATCAACATAGAAAACAACCTCACACGAAAACTCCCATCGAATAAACTCATGCACAAGCATCTTGCGCATCCGGTAAAGGAAGTTGAACAACACTTCAATATTGTTCGCTTGACCATAAACAGTTTGTTGTTATCACTGTTCAGCTAACAAACAAACGAACAAACAAAAAAGTACATCATGCACTGTGAAGCGTAGCATGTCGTAAGGAGCAAAGTGTAGCAATTTCCCGTACGAACATTCCTCTCAGGCCAGCTGCAGCCGGCACCGTGTTCAGGTCTCAAATTATTTCCAATGTTTCCCCAAACGGCGACTCACAACTGGACGCGTGGCCATACCCACAGTACTGCACGTTTATGGGCCTCACGCTATTACCGAGGTCGTTCAGTGAAAAATCAGGCGCCTTACTTTCGCCCGTAATGGTTTGCCGGGGACCGATGCGCTTGTTACTCAATGCCGCACGGTTCACTTGGATTGCTTTGTTGTTTTTATTTTTATACAAATGTAGCACAAGGAAAAACTGACACTTTTGTGTGTGTGTGTTTTTTTTTCTTTCGAAGCATGTAACAAAACTAACCAACGTACCATCGCTATTATCAGCGCCTCCTATAGACAGCGTTCTACAATTTCGGTGGCAAAGCGAGGAAAACCGATTTGCTGCAAAATTACGCGAAGCGAGGGCAATAAAAAATATGAGGCATTTTTTATGCATCATTTCTTGCGCGAATATTATTCCGCAAACCACTTAGACAAGTTTTTCAATTTTCCTACCGATTGATTCTTCAATTTTCGGTAGTCTAGCCGGTAATTTCAGGAAAGTTGTTGAACGGTGTTGAACTACATTTGGCTGCTAAAATGTTAGACTTATCTTTATTCTTTTGATAAAACGAGAATTTTCCTTACCTTGCTTACCTTATCAATGTGCTGAAATAAAATGATAAGTTTCAGTAGGTTTATCAGATGTTTCCCTAACTGTTTCGATTGCAAAACAGACGAACGTGCCCGGTTACTTCATCCGAGCGCTTACATATGTTGATAACATCTTGCCTTTCTTAAGAACATGAAATCCATCCAAAACCAACTATCTCACGTTTGCTGTAAATTAACATAGAAAATTGAATCCAATGATGGTGTATACAGAATGTACCCAAATATTGATTATACATAATAAACTCGATCACACAAAAAAAGAATGACGAAACTCAAAACGAATCTTAGAAAGCACACAACGGACCGTCGACGGACCGGCCAAGCAGTCCTCGCTAGTTCCTCGGCTGTTGGTAGCGCGGTCAAACCACAGAGCCGTTCGAATGCCGCCTATTTCATCGACCGTGAAGCACTCTTAATAGCGATGGCGCCAATGGCTATCGGCAATCACACGAACGAAAGTGGCACTAGTAAGCCCCAAGTTTCACCAAATACTCACACAACCACTCACACACACACACACATACACTGACATCTAAATGGGCAACATTCGGCAACCAAACAAAGGAAACGGAAAGCACGAGAAAGCTAAAGGCTTTTAGCTGGAAAAGCTCACCGAGGCTTACAGGCGTGGAAAAACAGAACCACTGTAAATGGTAAACATTGCCGGGCACAGCGCCCTGGGTGAATGGTGTTTCGACGCGACGAAAAAGCATTTAGCCTAGTAATGGTGTAGCCCGTACCCCAGCATCGACACAAACTGGTACTGCTGCTGTCAGTTTGGTGATGGGAAGGCAGTTATTTCCCTTGGGGTGGTTTCAATGAAGCAATTTTTCATTTCATTCTACGTCCGTGCAATTTCTTCCGTCAATAGCTGTAACCAATACTGCTGCGGAAAGAAGATGGACCATGACGGCACAAGGTCAGCGGCAGCTTTGCTGTGCTCTGTGCTGTGACAAATGGTAGAGCGGGATCATTAATTTTAAGGAATCAAAACAAGCGATTGGGAGGAAAAAATATTTAAACCTCATAGTTTTTATTATTTAAAGAATATTTTGTATACGAGCACATATAGTGAAACTATTGAATTTGAAGAAAAGCAAATGAAAAAAGTGAATTTTTTAAAACTAATGGAGACGCAAGGTCTTTCAGGAAAGCTTTTTTATGAATATGATTTTTACTCCACAATGCAATTGTTGATCATATGTGTATTATATATGTATTCCTATTGTTCAACTATTGTTCAACTATTGTTCACAACAATAGTTGTGAAACTATTGCTCACAGCAATAATTGTGAAATTATTGCTCAAATTTCCAAAAACTAATGGAGACGCATGGTCTTTCACGAAAGCTTTCTATGTGTATGAGATTTCCTGCTCCAAAATGCATTTGTTGTCCATAAGTGGGTTGTTTATTCATTTCTATTGTTCCTCTATTGTTCAACTATTGTTCATAACAATAGTTGTGAAACTATTGCTCAAATTTTTAAAAACTAATGGAGACGCATGGTCTTTCACGAAAGCTTTTTTATGTGTATGATTTTTTCTGCTCCACAATGCATTTGTTGTCCATATGCGTGATGTATATTCAATTCAAGTCTGTGATCTAAGATAAAATGGTCTTTCAGGTTGTATCTTCAAACACGACAAATCTCCATCGTCTACTGGCCAAAACAAGCTTCATGTCAGAGCTAGAACTTTGCAGCACCGGCGAATGTCTAATGAAAATCTTCCATTATGACTAGCTTTGTTCCCTTCGGATGAACCAAACATACGGCGTCATTTAAAGAGGAAACATTTTGAACTCAATCTCTCTCAACTGAGACGTGAGAGTGTTTCTCAACTTACTGTGTTTGTTAGTTAAACACTCACAAAAGCAACGTAATGATAGCATTTTGGGAACTTGTTTAAACAACGTCTAATTGTGCTTTTGTGTGAGTTGTTACTTCTAACGAGCTTCTCGACTGGAGAGATGGTTCAATATCGAGTTTAAGCATCGAAAAGAAACTCTAACTGGAATTTTAAGCATCGTTTTGTTTCTTTTAAAGTTAACTCTTAAATTTAATAAAATGTTTAATTGTTTAGACATTTTACCAACGAACTACATTTTTAAAGTATTCGGTTTTGTTACCAAAAAAAAACTATTTTAAAACGCTCCCAATTCCCAACGCTTCAATGATTGTGTACTACATAATTGAAAAAAAACCAACAATTTTGCAAAAGTTGTAAAGGATTCCATTCGCGAGCGGTTCAAAGCACATTTCTTTACAAAATCCTAGACAATGCCCATGCATTATTAAAATATTCACGAACAAGCACCGGCACCGCTCGGCAAATAAAGTTCACTAACTCAATTTTTTCCTCCTTCTCTCCACGTTCGCTTCCAGGTATGTGGAAAATCAAACAAAATCCGCCTGTTGGAAAGGTAAAAAGTGCAGCTTCAGGGGGAAACGGCGTCAAATCTACGGAAAACGGTCTGACGGTAAACTTTTTTTCCCCTCATATTCAATCTGCAGCGAACCTACGTGACGAGCCCTGGCGGTAATCGAAAACTTGACGCATTGAAAGTTTGCGTGTGTGTGTGTGTGTGTTTGCTTCCCTTCCATTTTGAGTGGCTTCTGGGATCTGTCAATCCCATCGAGTCGGTTGCAATCGATTTGGAGCGGGTTTCAGTGAACCGGTAAAAGTTGAGTGGTTTGGATGAGTGGAACGAATTTTTCCAATGAAGTTATTTGACTCTAGCCTTAAGTCAGGTTGATGTGCTGAGGCCGGTTTGTGGATTTTTCATCCTATTCTTCGTGCAGCAGAACCATCAAAACTTTTTTCGTTTAGAACAGTTTAGCAATGTTTGTACCATTCAGCAGCTTTTGTTCTCAGCGCCTGAAGGGCTGCAGCA
The DNA here is from genome assembly GCF_943734755.1 of Anopheles moucheti. Taxonomy (NCBI): domain Eukaryota; kingdom Metazoa; phylum Arthropoda; class Insecta; order Diptera; family Culicidae; genus Anopheles; species Anopheles moucheti. The sequence goes on from NC_069140.1 coordinate 25,605,597, forward strand.
AATTGAGTTTTATCTTGTAACTATAACACACTTGGGAAATTATTAGCCTGTTTGCTGAACATGTACGGTTTACTTTACTTGTTCGAATACTCGGAAAGTTACTTCAATTTTCCAACAAGTTTCTTACATTGAGGACAATAGTTAAAGCTCAGATATTTCACCGTTCTAAAGTTAAACGAATCGTTTTGTAGCCGTAAATCTTTAAGACGTTATGATGAACTGATTTACACGAAATTGCTTGAAGTGAAAATAATAAAAAATACAGCTTAAATACAGAAATATGCTCTTCACAGCACTACAGGAACCGTAAGGCAGCAAATAAACTCTTCCCAAAATATAAACATAATTTTGACAACCATAATTGAATTAATAATTTAACTTACAATAAATTTCACTACAACAAACAAAGCATACATAGAAATTAAATTTCATCCTTTGAAGTTTTAATGGGATATCTCTGTGCTGTGACAAATGGAAGTGCGGGACCATTAATTTTATGAAATCAAAACAAGCGTTTTGAGGAAAAATATTTAAACCTCATAGTTTTTAATATATAAAGAATATTTTGTATAAAACTGCATGAGCACATATATTGAAACTATTTAAATTTGACAAAAAAGGAAATGAAAAAAGTGAAACTTTTTAAAAACTAATGGAGACGCATGGTCTTTCACGAAAGCTTTTTTATGAAATGATTTTTATTCCACAATGCATTTGTTGATCGTATATGTATTTCTGTTGTTCAAATATTGTTAACAGCAATAGTTGTGAAACTATTGCTCACAGCAATAATTGTGAAACTGTTGCTCAAATTTCCAAAAATTAATGGAGACGCATGGTCTTTCACCAAAGTTTTCTATGTGTATGAGATTTCCTGCTCCACAATGCATCTTTACCAATCCAATGCATAATTATAAAGCCATTTTTGCCCTAACTTAAGGAACTCCGTATGAAGTATCAATACTAAAGAAAGCAACAGCTCAAACAAGAATATGTTATCCCACCGTACAGTTTCGATTCGAGTCACTCCCGACATCGAAGAACAATTACTTATGGCTTCATTTACATGACTATCTTGAAATAATTCCACTCTAAAAGGATGCGAAACAACCCAACATGCTAATCACACTCCCCACGGAGCGTTCATTGATCCGGGTTTATCAATTCACCTTCTTATCTGGCGCGTCTCGCCAGTGTGTTTGCCGCTACCCGCAAGCACGATTAAACAGAACAGCAACTATTATAAGCATGAGTACGTCCTGAAGTATCTACCCAAACTTCAACCCCCAGCACCCGGCGAACGTTGCCAAACGAGCCGAAACTGTCTCGCAGTGGTTCAAAACATAATTAACGTCATGTTTGCACATAAATTAGGACTACTGTGAGCGTGTTTGTAAACATGGCACATAGCTTGGAACAATCATCCATCCACGTTTTCCTCACACCAAAATCCCCTTTATTCCACCCCTGCTACCCTGGGGGAAGCTTTTGGGCCAGGAGACGTGGAAAGTGTCGATAATGTTTCGTGTTGGGTAAGGACACGCTGGACTGTAAAATAAATTACCATCGGAATCGAACTTCTCAGCATTGTCGATAAATCTCAACCGGCAGTGGGACTTTGCTGCGAGGCAAAACATACACACAACAGGCACAGGCACACTGGCCGGTACGGCTGTTTGAAGCGCAACCCGCCCTAAAACCGTAACCACTGTGGCAGGGGCGTAATAAGCCACCGACCGAGCGTAGTGTGTGCGAGTCGTAACGAGCGAACGCCCAAATGATTTCATTCGGAGATACTGTAGAATTAGCAATTATACAGTCAATCCGGGGAACTCCTGCCTCGAAGGTTCCGAATATCGAATCAGACCGAGATTCCGCAAAACCCCACCATTCCAAACTACCATAGCATGAACACACATGAACACGACCCACGGCACAGAAACCCGTGCTAACTTCTAATGTCTGCTACCTCGAATATAATGGCATCGGTATGTAAATGCTGCCTCGCGCTTTACTACTATCGCTTCGAAAGCGCTAACCACCTTCCCCCGCCGTCCGCCATCTTACTGCTTGCTCCGCTTCATTCCACTCCACTTCACTTCACCTTCCAATGCCCCACCTCCACACCGCAGTCCAAAAGTGGCCAATCCGCGGGTACGGTTTTGCGGGCGGGATATGTCGAAAATTATCGCCCCTGTTAAGCAGTGTGACACGCAATCTCCCATTGAGCTGGTGCCAGGTCCAGGGCACGAGACTGCTCGAGAAAAGGTCGTGGTCGTTTTCGATTTATCAGAGGGTAGACACCCTGCGCCACACTAATGTACGATTGCTACGTGATAGCATCTTTCGCAGGACCCGGTGCGCTGGCACAGTTTTGCGTGAACCCATTTTCACGTATTCACGTCCCAAATGGTTCGCCGGATTATTGCCAGGCCCGTACGGATGCACGCACCACGCACCAGGCTGGCGTTAATTTTGGGGAAATAAATTAAAGTTTAATAATCGTACAGCGAGCTAGCGCGAAGGGTTGCACAGGAAACTGCTGCCGATCGTGAAATGTAATGGAACACATTCCGTGTTGTTTACTGTACGGGTAATGGGGGGGAATTTACCACACCAGTATGAGGCAACGAAAAGCTGTTTGAAGACATTTTTTTCTTTGTTTTTTTATGAAAATTTTGTAAAATTTAGGAATGCTGTTTTAATAAACAGTTCTTTTTAAAAAACATTATATTTTGAGATAGGCCAGATCGGTTATATTGAGCGGCTATTCTCATACGCCATCTAAGACGTGGACTTTGTCCTAAAACAGACGAAACCCTCTTGGGCATTTTCAAGAAGAAAATGCTCAAAAGGATTTTTGGCTCAGTTTATGTGGAAGGACAATAGAGGAGCCACTATCATAACGAACTCTATCGAGCTGTACAATAAACTCACGATCTACAGCGAACTATACTCACCTGACTCCGGTGGGTTGGTCATGTCATGAGAATGATTCCGGACGACCCAATCTGTAATTTTCCTTTAGATGGTCCAATTGGACAGCGGAAGCGTGAGACACCCAATTGGTGGCGGTGACACAAAAGGACCGATCCAAAATCCCACCCGAATTTAATCACCCGTAGGCAGGACTGACTATCCAGCTACGCATATTTAAAAACAACGTCAAAGAAATTCAGAAATTCAGGTTGTGCCGTTAAAGCACTACAGTGTTGACCTCGTACACCCGGGATAAGGTGCCCTTTCACTGTTTGAAAGAAGGAGGTTCCTCCAAACTGATGTGAATTGTACTTTACATCAAGATTCCAATAAATTTAACCAATTCGACCAGGTCGTTCTTTATGATTAGGGAAAGAGCACTACATTATAAACGTGAAATATTATATTTTATTTTACTGAAGCACTTTCACAAAACTGACGCGTAAACAATGCGATAAATACTATTTTAAAATTAAACCTTGCGCGGAACCATTATGCTAAACGTACGGCGAAACGTTCCACTTCATTAGTGGATGCACTCCGGAGCAAGCTTTCGGTCCTGGTAATACCATTGTGCAGGGTACCGCAGCTGAATGTAATATGGCTTGTAGTAATGAGAAATGTATACCATTCAGCATCGTAATGTCGGTGCTGTATTGCTTTTTGTTCTCAAAAGGAAGCAAAAAAAAAGTACAAGCAGGGCATCATCTCCTTTCACTAATTAATCCACCACACATGAGGCAGCAAATTTTTGTTTACATCCCATCCAGGCAAGGTGTTAGCCTTGGTAATTTGTGCCAAACCAAACGAAACAAAAAAAAACAGCGACAAAATAAGGCAACAGCAACAAAAAAGGCACCATCTTCTGTGCATGGACCGCTTCACATATTGCAGCCAGATGGCACACGAAACAAAAGATGCACTCGCCCCGTGCATCTGACGCACCACCGAGCAGAACCGGCGCTGATGGGATGCATTTTGGTTGCAGCATGTTTTTATCTTATTCCTGTTTGTTTGTTTGTAGCGACGTGAAGGGGCAAAAATGACAAAACAAAAGCATTCGTCCAAATGAATGGAAAGTTTGCGGTGCATCAGATCCCGCAGGCACAAAAGCGCCCCGAAAGCCACGGCTGGATGGGATGCATTCAGGGTGGGCTCACTCCGTACGAGTGCGGGAAATATGTGAAAAGAACTGACTGGAGTGTGTGTGTGTGTGTGTGTGTGTGTGGGGGGGGGGGGGGGGTGAGCAACGCAGCAAGAAGAAATAGTGAAATTCCTGTATTGCGGAACAACCAAACAGAGTTTCCATCACGGTTAGTCGGCGTTGCTATAGAAACGAGGTCATCAGCTAGCTGGCAGCAGGATGGTTGGGGCGGCACTGGGAAGTTGCTAACCTTGAATGAATTGGAGCGCGGACCAAACTGGGCGAATCGTGGGATGCTCCAGATACTGCATTCCCCTTTGGGCAAGCGCTTAAAGCACATTTTTAAGGATGCTGTGTGTGCTTTTTTATGTTGATGCTTGGCGTACGTTTGGAATGCTCTTGACACTGCACTGAACAGGGCGAAATTGACAGGTCGCTCTGGAAATTCCGAGAATTTTGAAAAAAGCGCGTGGTAAGAAAACGAGCAAAGTGTGGAATAATCTATTGAACTTACGTTCCATTCGTGTTTCTTGCAAGATAGCAGCCTGTTCCACACACCTTTTCTCGCACGGCAGAACGTGCATACGGGCAGGTGTTCGTCTAATCGACACATGACATTCACCAGCAAATGTTTTCAAATTCAACACGAGCAATAAACGTAACATGATTGAATGCTGCTGTAAAGAGAGTGGAGATAAACGTTAAAGAGTGTGATTTGTTTGCAAAACAAATACACATCGTCACCAGGACTTTAATAGCTTTGGTAAGCTTTGGCGAAATATTGTCCTTTCTTTAAGGCACACACACCGACACTCCACCCGGTGTGCGTCTGTGGAAAACGTGACTTTTACGGTTCTGTAAGTGTGTCTAATGAAAATTTATTCCAAACGTGAAGAAATTTTAATGCTTTCGCTGGAAGAAAAATCCCACTCCGTGTGCGACGTTGCTTTCTGCCGGTGGAGGCGATAAACACCGGAGCCCATCTTCCTATTTACGTTTTCATAACGTGTGAACCGCAAGTCTCATATCCGGGCCGGCTCACGCTTGCCGAGCGACCGTGTCCGTCGTCAAGACGCGCCTGGACGTGATTTTGTCCCGGCACGTGCCCAACCGAACTCTTTCGGCCCCGAAAAAGGTAGCCATGTTTTTCCTTATCATTCATCTCGCCCTCTTTCGCTCTTTTCAGCGGTTGGGCGGTAGTTCTGCCGATTAGATCAGGGAAATTGGGACCAAAACCCCCACCCCCCAACCATGTGCGTCTGTCCGAACCGAAAATAAATCGCCGTTGACCTTTACGTCGTGCTCGTGGTGGGTGAGTTTGCTATCCTCCGGCTGGTGGAAACAGCGTAACCAATGATTACGCCGGTGCGAGGAGAGAAAAAGTTCACAACAGAAATAAAGAAAACTCGCACGTACGCGTCGAATCACGCTAGGCAAACTGTTGAAAGTTGAATCTAGGTTTGGCGAAATACGGGCGAAAGTGCGGATCAATTATGGAACCACACAACGTTTGATGGGTCCCGGGTGGCCACCGCGAAACCAATGAATCTGTCCAGGCGCACCGATCCGTCGGCCCACGATAGCCGTCAAACGTGGAACGCCAAGTCGTTACGGGGCTTGGCGTATGCATATCGTGATACCAGCTCCAATATCCATTGCCGTGGTAAAACGGTCGACGATGCCGCAGTATCATGTGTCTGATTTTGCATTCCGCACACACACCGAACGCCGCCGTTATTGAACTGCGGAGCGACTATCGGCCGACTGGACTCCTGGTCTGGGCGAAATCACCAAGAGGATTCCATTCAATTGTGCTAAATGCTGGCCACACATTTCATCGTACGCAGCAACGAAACCGTTCCCGCACGGGCAAATCCAGTCCAATGAATGGCAATGGATGGGCATTTGGTGCCGTTGCTGTTGTTCGCTGTTGAAAACAGTTTTGATATCTGGAATTCATTTCAATACACAATTTGCAATTCGTAGAAGCGTACATGATCGAGGGTGTTTTTTTTTCTTGTTTTGTTACCCTTTTGGTTGCACGCTGGCTCGAATCACCGTATGATAGGACAACATTTCAATGTCTTTTGCACTTGACAAGATATTGATGGAATTGTAACGAATTTTGCGCAGCGCCCATTCTTCATCTTCACACACAATTTAATCATGAATGTTCCTAGTAATATGCTTCAACTGACAGTTGGAACACCGGTGGTTGCAGCATTTCGTTCACTTTCCCGTTAAGCCATCATCTCTGGCAATTGGAAGCCATCGGCGCTTAGAACAGTCGACAGCACCCAGTCGCTTCTAATTTATTCGTCGTCAGGAGTTTTGTGGCACGGGAGAAAAATATTATGTGTGCGCACATAAGCGTGAAAATGCTGCTCTTTCGTTTGCCATTGGCATCGTAATCAAGACCCCCCCCCCCCCCCCCCTCCCCCTTTTCGGGCCCACTACACCCTGCTGCCGCGTTGGTTTCCGTGGCAAAGTGTCAGAAGTGTCATCCCGGTTACCATCTAACGGGTTATCTTCTCCTTCGTTAAACCTCGGAATGCTAACGCACAATGCAACTTGAGCTTGACGATGTGAGTGGGTGCCTGCTTTTTTTTCTGCCTGGCTCTTCTTCGCCTATCAAAGCTCCTCCACGGGTGGGGGGGGCGGTGGGTTAGCTAACTCCAAAGTTCAACAGTGGTGCGCATACATTTTCTGATACCATCACCAAGCCAGCCGACAGCAAAAGTATCACCACTGCGGTGCGATGTAATGTGAGCGTTCGCTAGTCTCGCGGCGATGTACATAACTTGACGATGGTGGTACTACTATTACTCCAGATTACATCCACACACACACACGCACACGCACCCGTCCGACATGTGGGTGACATGTGACCGTTTTACATTGCGAGCCCACCATTCAGGGAAGCCCACCCGATTTGGCGTGGTTTGATCTTGCTGTTGCGCTGTTGCGCGACACAACACTCCACTGCGCGGAGCAGCACTCACCCGCATGGAGTTGATGAACTAACCAGCTACCAGGTCGGTGGGAAAATAATGATGGTTTTCGGTGAATCCCATTCACCAAATCGCTCTTCACCACGGTGCGGCATGCTGGTGACGCTGGTAGTGTTTCGATGAATGTTTGATAAGCCCTGGGACATGTGGAGGGTCGGCACCCTAATGAGGTTTACAGCGCTGTCACATCAAGCCGTGGCCGCAACGGTAATGGGTGTCTAGTTAATGAAGCCAAGCCTCTTTGTGTGGTGGTCTTGGTAATACTGATCAATGATAAAGGATCGCGCAATGGATCGGATGGGAACATTAAGGAACATTATGTGTCTTTGATGTGTTTATGAACTCAGGACATTAAATGAAATTTGATGAGTACACTCTTAGCTATTTTACAAGAAATAGTAAAACAGATTTTGCAACTATCTTAGGCATGCAGTACATCAGAAATTCCAGCACACAATATTCATCCGATTAGTGCAATCTGTAGTTGTATCTGTGAATTTCTGGATAATTTCCCATCACGCAACACCTGCTACTGATGAAGCTAATCATTATAGTGTTAGCGGGTTAGCGGCATCCCGATTTTCCCCAACACAAGTCCGTTCCCGAACCATCCTCAGTCGAGGAAAAAAAGGCTCGGCAAAGAGTTAACTTGCTAAAACTAGACCTGCTATTGGATAGCAGCCCCAACCTCACGTACATTCAGCTTTCGCCTGCGGAACGGGCCGTACTAATGAAATACGCAGCTGGTTGGATAAGCATTACAAGGGTGTTGTTGTGCTAAAGTTTAAATTTTCAAACGAAAGAACATTGTGCAGTGTGCGCACGTGTCGGATCAGCCGCTCTTGAAGCTTCCCGGGGCTAGAGTTACCGTTTGCGTGGATGTAGCTGAGCTTCCTGGCCAACAAAGCGGGCCTGCCAACGAAAACGGGGGGGGAAATATATTTGATCTTTTACGCTGGTCGTTGCAAAAACGGGGTGCAAAAACAACTGTAACAGACACCACATACACGCGCACACACCGTGCTCGTACATCATGGTAAATGTTGCACCTGGGTACAATATTTTTAGATGAGTTCCGGGACCAGGCCTACGACCTAGACAAAACGCAGAGCTTCACCATCCGACCGATGATTACGAAGCCGGAACAAATTTAGGTGAGAAAAGAGGTTTTTATCCGCTCCTGTCCCGCTGCAAAGGATTACCATGCAAGGACGAACCACGAACACGCACGGGGTTGGGTGGGAAATATGCTATCATTTCGACCTTCTTTTTTGCACCTACCAGAAGCCGGGTGAAAATTATGCTTAATCGCTGTTGTTCACGTGTTCACTAATATGCAAACGGTTGGACGCTGGTGCCGGTTCGCTGACGCTGTTATTAATCGCTGCTTAAAAACTAACCACTTGCACCACACGGCAAGCCGCTTTGCTGGGGATGAGTGGACATTACGAGGATGCTTTTTTTTAACAAGCATACGACATACAGCTCCCGCCTATTTGGGTCGGGCTAATCCAAAGATATGATATTTACAGAAAGCGGCAAAATACACCTTATTCGTTCTCTGGGATTTTTCCTACCATTTTTTTGGCACGGTAAGTTGCTGACGAGTTAAACCTCTCCACTGACGTCCACTACGCCATTCAGGCAAAAAAGGTGTACGTACCAAAAACCGAAGTTTACTTTGCAAAGCATCACATTCCAGATGGACGGGGGTTCTTGTCTTTTTTCCGTACCTTCGCTTTTGCTAATTGAAATGAAAGCCCGATGTGTGGCCAGGCAAGGGAAAGGATTTGCCTGTGGGTAAGAAAAGTGTTACGTGCATCAGAATGTTTGGCTGCAAAATGTAAATTTAGGCGGAATGGTGCAAATCGATAAGACCGAGGGATTAAGTCACCATCCGAACAATACGGATCACGGATTGACTTCCCATATGGTTGCCCGAAAGGCTAAAGGGGAATAGGGAAACGGAGCCAGCACACCAACGGAGCAGCGAAATTTCCCGCTTCGAAATGGTCCTTAATCCAGCAGCGTTTTTAGCTCTGCTGCGTGTGCGTGGAGAAAGTTTTGCCCCAAAAGCTTTGCTAAAACGTTTCAGTTTGTTTTCGGGGGTGGCTTTTCGAAATTTGGGTAATGCTTTTCGAATACTTTCACCGCAAAACATGGTTCAATACATTTCCGATTGTGTACGTTGTCTACGCGGTAAGCGAAGAGCAGATGTTATGCTTTAGCAGAAGCACGAAGTAGCAAAACCCATTTAAAAATTTTGAATCTGTGGAAGAATGTTTTTAAGTACTTACTTACTTTTCAGGCTTCACAAACATTGTGGAGACTCCGCTTGCTCTGCTTTCAGTCAAAAATCCTATTCTTCCGAGAGCACGTACGCCATTACTCCATCTTAATTTAGGCGAAATTGCGCCACCTCTTCTTCATGTGTACGACCTAAACGGACTTTATGGGCTGATTCGAGCGGTGTCACTTTCATGACATGACTTGCCCAAGCATGACAGATACGATACACGATCGAGAGTTTATCGTAAAGAGTGTCATTTTTTTCGGAGGCCCAAATGGGACCAAAACCATTCTAAAAATCTTTCTCTCAAGCTACTTTGTGACTAAGTGTCTATCGGAACTGTATTTAACTGTATAGTTTTATTTACTCCCATTTTCGAATGTTTTGTCAGGTGTTTTCAGAGAAGTATTTTTCTCAACCTGGGAGCAGAATTAGCAAAAAAACGGTTGACTGCCAGCTCCCTCCGTAACCTTTAGCCCAAGGTAGATGAAATTTTAAACGACTGAAAGGCCTATCTAATATACTTTAGACAGTCGAAGTCTGAATAGAAGAAACGATTGTTTGAAGGTCGCAGATTAGACAACAGACAAAACAGGATACATCCTTGAACACAAAAATAATTAAAATAAGAAGGAGGGCCTGTTCGTCACTACTAGGATTATTCAGTATTTGTTAGCAGAACCGCTGAAGATGCTACTATCAATTTTGTGTTTACCTCTTTAGTCTTCAACCCGGAGTTTTCTAGCCATCTGATCGATCCTCTGTTGAGCATCCGTTAGGTAGAAGATACATTAACCAATGATGTGTATGTCAGCAGCGTATGCCAGGATTTGGATTGACTTATGGAACATGGTTCTCGAAGTTTCCAGCTCCGAATCGCGGATAAACTTCTCTAGCTTAAGATTTGAAAGTAGACCAGAAACTACTAGCAGGCCCATGGTGTTCCTATAAGTGATCTAACTAAACGCTTATAAAAATAGTTTTTTTTACATGTTTTTATTTAAAAAAAACTTTCAATGCAGCTACCAGTGCAGAATTTCTCCATTTTTTTGATACAAAATTTTTTTTTTGATATTCTTAACACGGCCTTTTGTTAATTTTTGTTTTCAAACTGCATATTCTGTTCTTTTACAGCTTGGTTAGTTAAATTTTCTCTCAAACCTAATTGAAACATAAATTTTGTGTCTTTCGATAAATGCAATTTTTCGTAATTTTAATTATTTGAAATCCGACACACCAAACATTGAATTAAAGTTGTAAAGTTGCGCTTCCTAGAAAACTCCTCAAATGTCATGTATTCTTGCTTTTTTACAGTTCTTTTGACAGTTCCAGTTTTAAGTAATGACGAAAACGAACTTTCCTGTAAGCTTTTAATTACATATCTTCTCCTAATTTTAACTAGCAACGCGACGCAACAAATCGTTCCTTCGTGCGTCACACACTCATTAGCAAGAAATTTGCAAAACGTCCCGAACAAGCGATACATTTTGATTATAATTAAAACGGAACCTGCATCTGAGCGGTTTTAATTGTCCCCCCTCCGTTCCTGCATGCAGTCAGCTACCCGTGTTATTTACCAACGATTACCAACATAAATAAAAGCATGAACCCATTTGGGACTGATGGAACATGGTTATGAGGAACGTCTAAAGCACCATTGAGGAATACTTCTAAAAAAGGAAAAATACCTTACAAAACACAAAACAAAAAAAAAAACACGAAACGATGCATTCTCACACAAAACGTTTATTTTATGGGCTGATGTTCCCGGTGCCGTTTGCGGGTACCCCGCGTGTGCGCATCCCCACCGGCAAAGCATTAGCTCCCTGGTGGGAAGGTGATAATAAAATGCGCTTCCTCTGTCGGGACACAACAGCATCACAGGGCGGCCTGCCAAACGTTTTGCCGTAGTAATTGATGAATAAATTTACTTAATCGTTTCAACTTTTTAATTTCATTGCTGCCCTTTAGTTTCCGCACGGCGCGCGGCATTGCGCTGCGGGCGGGGGAACCGTTCCGTCGCTGGGAACGCCTGGCAACACTGGAACCGCCATTCTTCTCATGCAAGGTGAACATTTCGCTCGCATTTCGTTTTGCTCTATTTCGTCGATTTTCACCAGGCGCAAAGAAAGGTTGGAACCTTCAAGGTATTTAATAACATATGACCCGCTCGTTTTCTGCTACTGCTGCTGAAGTGTGGGTATTTTTCTCACATCCATGGACGATGTGGACGAATGCTGCACGGTATATTTTAAGTACCAAATAAACATTACGACTATAACTGCTTTCCTCTCGTTTACTTTTACCATTCCCATACCAATGGCAATCTCGGGCAGATCGCGTTTTGATGCGCAGAAAGGGACAGCTGCGAAACTGGCCAGAAGGATGCAACCCCGCAGAGGAAAACTAAACTAAACTGAATAAAACAATAACTCGCAACGCTTCACTGAACCGTTATCTCGCATTTCCTTACCCATTTTGCCGTGCTGCGCCCGGTTATTTCCCAGGGTGACTGTGCGTTTTCCTGTGGCCACAGCTTTATGCACGGCCGAGAAAATAAAACCCCAGCACCCGTTGAAAACCCTTCAGCGGGGACGAGAATGGCGAGCTTAAAGAAGCATCCCTCAGTTAGGGACGGTCTTCCCGGTTTTTTTTACCCACACACACACACTCAGTGTCGCTCGGTTCGATGCGAATGCTTCGACAGTGCGCAAGATTTTATGGCATGGAAAACGGTCATAACACAGGGTCCCGAGTTTTTTTTTTCGTTTTTGTTCTCCGCTTTCGATTTTCCTCTTTCCATCCGCTAGTTCCAGCCGGGTCATGGCCAGCTCCTGCCAATCTGTCGGTCGGTGTGCCTTTTCCCTTTCGGGCCGCAATTTCAGTGGGACCAAAAATCCATATCCTTTCCATCGCTGGCGCGTAGCGTACACTCGAGCCGATGTCGTTCTAGCGGTCAATAAAAATCGGCATCGGTCCGGTAGCATCCAGTGTGTAAGGGAATTTGCCACGAAACACGAGCTGTGAGAGATAAGGGCAGTAGGGGAGGAGGAGGAGCGTAATAAAATGGTCGTCAGAGAAAATTGTTTGATGGATGTTGAAGTTTCATTCGTCACCATAAAACGATAAGAAAATACCTCCAGTGTATGCCGGGCTTCGCGGTAGAATGTCTCAGGGATGATGCAGTGCGCAATCGAAATTTGCTTTTTATAGCTTTAATGAGAGGTCAATTGGAGTGCCAGAGCAGGTGTTCAATGTAGGGTAAGGTCGTAAAAATTTATACTGCAAATGGTCCTTTCGGTGGGAGTTGCCCTATGCCGTGATTTAAGTACATCCTAGGGCATCAGCAGATGGGCTTTGCGTGACTCAAGCATACAGGCATGCATACTAGCTGAATATTCAATGCGCATCCAAAACCGATTCTTTGCCATGATCGAATGGTTTTATTTGCCTATATATACTGAACGAGGTCCTACGTTTTTTACTGTACCTCAAATATTACAACAAAAGGTGCAACAGACGGCATCCAAACCGACAGGAAACCTCCTTCTGGGGAAAAATCAATTTCATAGGATTAATATTTCCGTAAATTAATTACTAAACCTCACCCGGCGGTATTGCAATGGTGCCCTCCCCCCGGGTGGAACTGCACTGCACTGTGCAGGAGGTCTTTCCGAGCGTACCTTCCACGTACACTCCAGTCGCACATAAAATGGCTCGTTGCGCTTGATTTGCATTTCATATTTCACAAGCTTGCGGCACCGTGCTCGTGTTACTCGCCCCCTCGGGCACACGAGTTTGGTGCACTGTTGGCTTCTTTAATATTGCTTCATCAAGCTGCATAGCGTTCGGACCATTCTTCAGAATTTCAGACCACTAGAAACGAGCAATTCTGGAACAAAAAACCCACCCCCTCCTTAACCACCGGGCAGATGGTGCCCGTGAGATCCTCAACCGCAGATCCTTTTCGTGGCAACACCTGACGAAGAATGTTTCGTACGAGCTACTTCTCGCACTCTTTCTCTCTCCTTCACAAACCCTGCTGGTGTTGGGAAGTTGTGGAATAAAATTCCAGCACGCTCGGTTTTAACGTAAAATATAACCCACAAGTCCAACACACACTCACACACACAAGCAGGAGAATTGGAAATCGTCTCGGAACGCGTCTCGGTACAAACTCGGTTGACTGGGAAGGATGCAGGCGTGTACACCTGGTTCCCTTCCCTCCAGGACGTGTTGCCGTTTGCCCGTTGCCGACGGTTGATTGGAGCTGCCCGGCATGCCATTTCTCCTTATCGTCGCAACACGGGCAGAAATGCCTGCGTGGAAAGGTTGGCGATGTTGGGGAAACGAGGCTGGAACGAGGGCGAGCAGTAAAATTTTATTAGTTACCCACTAAAGCTCCGCGTGGAAATTCATTTGCCACCCACGGAGGTAGCAAGCAGGCACCAACCATAATGGTAACGGGCCGGGCCAGTGGGAGGGAAACGAACGTGGCAAAAGGTAAAGACCGATACTAAGACCGCATAAAATAGAGTGTTCTATTTATCTTGCCGCTTGGCGTTATGCTTTTCCCGTTTTCTTCACCCACACCCTGAGCGTTTTCGTTTGAATAATGTTGGACAAAAAAAAGTTGGTTTAACTATTTTTACACCAATGGAAAAGTGATGTTTTACGATTAAATGTTTGCTTTTGAATACAGTAATCGTGGAATTGGAAATGACTTTTTGATGAAAGTTTTAAGCTTTCCCAGAATGTTGGGTCGGATAATTTAAAGCCCGGTTGCGTACAATTGCAGTGATAAGCTGTTGCGAATGCAGCACTAATTGGACATCCTCCCAAAACTAAACTTTGGTTAACCCACTTGTTATCGCAATTGAAAGTAGTGAGTAGTGGAATTTAGTCGCAATTAAAAAAAATATAGGAGGATGTTAAACAACAATTTAATATTGCACTCTTATTTTTGCAAATATCTCTCTGTAATATGTCGAATCTACCCCCATATGAATTTTCATTTTCTCATTTTCGTTGTAGTTAAGTTTTAAAACATTAAAATACAATTTAACCTCCATTTTGCACACTTTTCCGGGTTTGTTTTCGTTGTTTTTCCAACGACATTTTACAATGCTGAGCGTGTGGAATATATTACTGTTGTTTGTATGAATTGCAACTGGAAAACGAAGAGCGATCCTCAAACCTAGCCCTTTTTATCCCGGCTGATGGTGGCGCCCTCTTTCGTCAAAGTGACTGAAGCACCGTTGTTGATTTAGACGTAGGTCAATTAAATTCTTGGACATTTGCCTATTCACTGCAAACACCTTTAAAAAAATGTTGTTTTGAATAACCAATCAATATTTATTTAATACTAAAATTTCGAATATCTTTTCTTTCCATAATACTCGCTTCAATGGCTGCGCCGTCAAACACCCCACCCAATACCTATTTTCTTCTTCCTTGTCGTTAAAGTTACGCATACAAAACACGCTAATCTAGCTATTTTCGTTCATCGCTTGCAATTGCAATCCTGCAATCCTACTAAGCTAGCTTTGCAGCACCTGAACTGCTACAGACATTGCATGAACGATAGATATAAGTTTGATGATGAAAACGGAAAATCTCTCCCCATTGCTGGCAAAAGTATCTTTGCAAAACAAGCGGTCACCCCTTTTTTCCCTGGGCACCGTACCGACTCAACGACACTGGATAACGCTTCAAGATACGATCATTCTGGTTTTATCGCTAACTCGTAAAACTTACCGACTGCATTCGCTCGGTAAAGATTTTCCACCCCCAAACGAAGGGACACAAAAGAGCCGACCCTGTTACACGCTGGTAATTTTGGGTGGGGTTTTGTTGCCTGTTCTTATTTCGCTCATCCAAACCCCGTCCGGCTCGGTTGTCCCACCGCAAGGACGCACTGTCCGACGCTGCCCATCTTTCAGTAGTTTCCTTACCACAAAAGCCTCTCGAGCGTAACGTGAAATTACTCGCACAACTACCGGCACTAGTGCATGTACTACCGACTGCCTATTGGGTTGATAATTAACGTTAAGGCAACCACAGGCTAGAGGCGAAGTCGGGAAGATTAAGCGGCCAAGATCAGACAAGGCGGTTGGGCAAATGCTGCAGCCATAAGGCAGAGGTTTCATCATTAAATTTTTCTAGCAGTATAAAAAGCAAGAAGACTATACAAAAGGCGAAATATTATCGGAACGATATCTCGTGCTGCTTGGCGAGGGCTTAGAGACTGACCCTGGGAGGGTGGTTGTGCTCATAAACGACACAGCACAAAATGTATTTGTCTACTCAAACCTTTTGTGGCGCTCAACGCAGCTTCGGCCTTCGACCGGGTGGAGCGTAATGATTCACAATCAGTATAGATACTGATAACCATAAAGATGTTTTATGGTTGAAAATCCCCACTAACTCGTAGCATTTTTTCGTTAACTCTGTTTCGCCCGCGTTTCAACATGTACGAGAGTTTTGCAAATGGAGCGTTGAGCCAATTCTTCGGAATGGGTTGCTGTTTGAAGACAACTAGAAATTACGTACATTTTCGGTTAGTTTGGGAAAATAATGCATATTCCCTGCAACAGCAGAGCCTTTCGCAGAACAATCGTCCAAAACTTTCATTATGAACACCGAACAGAACAGTCATCCATCCAGTGGTTCCACTTTCACTGATAGTAATGCCCAGCATCGTTTTGCATTATAAATTCAGCGAGCGCGTCATCCGTGATGCACAGGCACGTTCAGAACATGAACCACTGCAGCACAAAACAGCATGCTCAGCAGTTGCTTAAAACCATTTACGTCAGTCGCCACGGTTCAGCAGTACGCAACTAGGACCGAAACTTCCGCCTGAACAATGCCTGCACATCAAACGGGTGTGGGTAAATTACCTTTTTTTCTCCCTCAGTTGGCTATGGTTCGTGGCCTTCATTCTATGGCCGCCCCAACACAACGCTGTTCGGCCTGATTTTTCCACCAGTGTGCCTTGGCTCCCGTTGGTGAAACTTTGCCGTCTCACTAACCCTGCAGCCACATGCGAATTATTTTTCAAAACCAAAAGTTCCACCTAGACCACCCGAGTGAAGTTCCGAATCTCCGTAGGAGCACCGGCACCGTGGATCTGTGTGCGGGTTTTTCGGGCGTACATGCGGTAATGCATGGTTTTGACACACAAAACCCAGCAGATGATGCCTGTCGGTGTAAGAACGCAAATGTGTGCTGAAAGCAACCGTAATTAGGAGTGCTGGTAGCCGAAAGAGCGAAAGAGTGTTGCGCACGGGTTAAATTAATTTCCTCATTTTTCTTGGTCAGAATTCGGGTAACCATATGGTTACGACACCTTTTCCGACACCGGATCGATATAACCTGCCCGGGCCCGGGTGGGCTCGCTGGTATTGAACGCTACACTACCGGAGGTTTCGCTTACAATCACGCGCCAGGTGTGCGCACAACGTCGTAGATGGGATGGGAGCAGGTCGTAAAACTCACCACGGAAGATCTTTTCGAGCCGAACTGGACACGCTATTTTGCTATGCAGGCGCACTGGAAACTTCGTATATAGCACGGTTACCATTGTGATAGGGTTTTAATTTATGCGGCATCTTCATGTCTTTCGGTCAGCTGCCTTGTCCTTCCCTGTTACAGCACTTGTACGCGTTAACACGATGACAAATGTGTTGTGCACTACTGCACTCTTGTGCGCCGTGCCGTGGGGTTTGTGAGAATTCCCTCACAAACTCCTGCTCCTGCTGAGATGGGCTCGAAATTCCTGCAACTATCAATCAAACCGGGTCCGAGTGCGTAAAAGCATTGCCCTCCCTCTCCCCTCTCGAATGTAGCATCCTGCAGCTCTACACTGTGGCATCCCGTACCAGGATAATTACATCCATCCTGCACACATTCCGATCCATTTGAAAGATTTCAACAAGCTCCGTTCAAAATTGGTTGGGACTAATCACAGAGTGTCCGTGCGCTAGAACACACTTGCACGTCTGCGAAATTACGCTTCCATTTCGATGCGTCCGATTCACGCAGTCACTCATTAATGCTACAGTACTTGCACCAACCAAAAGGTGCCTGGGCCGTCCGTGCATGGGATAAGCCTTAGCCGGTAAACCGTACCATCCCTAACAAGTGCAGTGCAGAAGAAAACAACCAATGGAATGCAATCTCTATGTCAACTGTAGCATTAAAATTCGCTACATTAGATAGCCGAAAGTTCGTCCCTTTACCCCAGGACGATAAGCAACACCACACCCATGCAGAGCAAAGCACTTTCACGCAGTACAAAGCCGTCGGCTAAACGGGTGACCCTTGACTGACGGATCCCTTTATTTACTTCGAATACTGGTTCAGCAAGACGTTGGTCTGCTATGCTGGTCCCTCATTCCGTAGTGCGGTTCCCATTGTGTCACCCATAAATCATTATTTATTTGTACAGTTGCACAATCGTCCTTTTGCTGCATGGTGTTTGGGGTATGGGAACGAAAAATGAGTTACTCCAGTGGGTTTGGATAAGTGTATTGGAGAGTTTAGGGGGGTGTGGGTTAGAAAAAGCTTAGCTGTTACAATAAATTCCGTTTGCTTTATGTTACGTTAGCATGCAATTCCAGTGGTCGTCAAACTTTCCACAGCAAAAAGCTCCAAACACCGTAAGAGTACATATATGAATTAATTTTCAATAGTCAAGTTTTGAATATTTTTTGTAAAACATATATCATGTCTTGAAAATGTAGATTAAACTGCGGAATAATTAAAAAGCAATGTAACAATAACGAAAGGTATCATAATTTTATAATTCTATAAGAAACTATCTTCTCATTTACTAATCAAGATAACAAAACCATTAATGGAATACAGTAACAAATAAAACTAACAGAAAAAGAATTGTAAAAAGGAGGTTACAATCATTAAAAAAATTTAATTTGTAGTCAAATAAACATAATTTATTTGCAATTTCTTGTGAACTAGTTCTTTTATCAAATATTGTTGACTATCAGCAGCAAATTTGTTGAAATATAATTAAAAAAATCCTCAAACCAAGTATGTATACACGAATAACATATACGAAAATCATGAAAATTAGGGCATCTTTAACTATCAAATTGACTTGCACTGCATAAAAACACGATTTAGGAATACTCATATTGTTTTCATAATTGCTTAGAAGACTCTCAGATTCAATCACCTTTAGAAGTACATATCTAATGAACCAACTATGTAGTTCAAATGCATCTGTTAGGTTTAGGGAAAAATGAGCAGTACTTGGGTTTTTTTACTTGGGAATAGAATAAAAATAGAAAAGCCATACAACATGATTCATTAGAATGTAACGAATGAATGAAATTGGAATGATGTTTTTTCCAACATTCGATATTTAAAAGGATTCATCTTTTTTAAACGATTAATGATTCATTGAGGATTAATGACATAACTCATCATTTGGATGACTATGCACGACAATGCATTAGAATGACTATTCTCTAAGAATGCATTAGCGTAAAGTGACATTGTAGCAAGTTTGCAGAAAATTAGTTATTTTCAACAAGGCTTACGGTCTATCGGCCTATGACACCGCAAGTGATGGAATCCTCTAACAACTGGATGGCTTCTTCCCTTACAGAGATGGAAAAGCTGATTGCGTGGTAGGACTCGTAAGCCTGTTATCTGTAAAAAATCTTATTCAAAAATATACATTCTTCTCCAGAAAAGTCCAACGCTCGCCTACACCGTCTCAGCTCAGCAGCATTCCCAACCAGCAAAGTAAACACGCAACACTTAAGCAGAACAATTCCGACCGCATTGTGTAGGTGTAGCTACGTGAATAACAAATCGCACAATGTCGTCCCACGGCACCGGAATCGAAAACAAAAAAGGGCAATGTAACTCACACGCACACTTTTCCCAAACCTGCCACCCGGCAGCCTCTCCTACCACGCACACGCAGCAGAGAGACTTTTGTGTTTCTCGCTAACGGCAGACAGGGTGTAACATATTCACCGTAACGCATTGGAAAGCTTTTTACGCAAGAGCAAAAGACTTGCTGATATTCACAGCACACGAATTATGTGCATGTGTGTGTGGGTGTGTGTATGTGTGTATGTGGGCAATAAAATTTGGCGATCGTGATCGGAATATGTAGCGTTGCATAGCATTGAAAGGATGAAACGAATTTGCCCCGGGGTGTTCCTTACAACAAATAATTCCGCCACAACAATCGGATGGGAATGTAGCATCGGTGAGAGTAATTGTGGTGAATTGTTCCATTATTATTTCATGTGTGTTTTCCATTGCATAATGCGTTTGGTTTTGTGTGCAAAAATATTCCACCAGATTGTGAACCAGATAATTAAAAACCCTGCATAACAAGACGATCGACCCATACCGGTATTCTCATGAATGGCATTATGCTTCCCCAAAGAAAACATTATTACTTCCACGTTAGCATTCTAACTTGAACCCGCAGTGCTGCACTTGCACGCCACAGGTTGAATGCTGTTTTAAAGTTCGAACATTAACAACTCTTATCAACCGACGACCAGCTTTTAACCCACCCATTCTCACGCACACACTTCCGTATCACGGTGTGGGTCCATGACTTTGGGTAATCTTTAGAACATTATACCCAGTCCGCTGTGGTACATCGATTTCGCAACAGAAGTTTCATCAATATTATTGCTTCGCTACCTGGTGCCGCATCCGTTAGGCCCCACGTTAGCCCCGAAAACTTCCCATAACTTTATGCCCATTTAATCTTTTGCATGAATGAGTGCTGCCGGAGCGATGGCTGCTAGGTTTGGGGGCGACAGAAACTTTTCCACTATATATCGTTGCCTCAAATCAAAGGCTTTTGGTGTAGTGTGCCCACCAAGCTCACGGTAAGTCTTGCGATGAATATATCATCAAACTTATGATCCCTTGCCGGCTGGTTGGTACATGCGTACTCGATCTCTCGATTAACATTTTCCGTTCCGTACAAAACTTCTCGTACGTGCGCAAACGACGAGCAGCGTAAAGTTCTTGCTCCCGTTTTATCTACGTTGCATGCTGTCATGCGTCATGCTTTACAAATGTTGCATGATATGTTTCATCTCGTACGTCAGTGCGTGCTACGTAATATATTAGTTTCAAACGGTACCACGTAAAACTTCAAATAAGAGCAGAGAATTTAAAGAAAGGTATAACAAAATTAAGCCAAGCTAAAATTTTTATTCCATCTTTCACCAACAACACATTCGCAAACACAATTTTCAACCTCGCCCCGAAACACAATACAACGCTCGAATAAATATTTATCAAAAAGCCCTCGTTCGAGCTCGACCGCTTCCACACCGCAATCATTTTCCTGCTTAAACCGCAGCTTTCACCGATCGGTTTCCCGTCCGCCGTGCGGACGGCAGCCACGCTAATGCTATTATGCTCCGGTTTGGGGTTGAGGTTACCGGGGTTCGACGAGTTCTTGCAACCCTCCGGTCAGAAAGTTCAGCACTCGCTTCAGCCGGCTCGATCGATTTCTTCTCGGGCAGGAATTTTATTTCGCTTCTGCCTCGGAACCGCAAACGTCTCGACATGAATGTGGCCACTGGGCATCGCCTCAATAGAACCATTAAACCGCAATCCGATAGAGCAATTTTAAATCGATCAAAAGCCGAAGAAAAAGCGTCCCCGAGCTACCGGGCCTCGGAACGGATGGATGATTCCATCTGAGCTATTTCTTGGAAATCGAAAAAAGTTTGTTTTGTTTTAGGGCTAAGTTCAAAAATTCTAGGTATTCTTTTCTAAACTTTGTTAAAACATGCTTGTAAAACATGAATTATATTTTTGGGGTTTGTTAAATTTTCCTCTCTAATCAATTCTAATCATCGTAATTTACTTTAATTCACTAGAATCGTTTTATTGTCACACACTCACACATGCTGTAAGTAAAATTCCCTGTTCGACTTCAGCTACACCAACAAACACAGTACTAAATCTTGCCCGGCAGTAAGTTATCAGGGGTTTTATTGCAGCTCTTGAAAAATAGCTCGTTTGTCTTGTGATTGAGCTAGAAACGTAACCCCCCCACACTAGAACACACCGGAGATTGGTTCAATCGGAGAACGAGTTGTAAAGTTCCATTAATTATTGCACAACCCAGCGCTGGATTACGATCAACATGGCTGTTGGTCCAGGATTTGTGAAACACCAGTGGGGTACCGTAAAGTGTCAGCAAATCCCGACACGTGCTACCGGAATGGGAGGCCACACGATCAAGCCTCCCGTGTACCTATCACACCTGGTCTCTTGGGGTTGGCACGACATTCACGCACACATTCTCTTTCACATTATTTTTCCTTTGCTACACTACACTGTGACGAAAGCAACTGTACGCACACATTCCGAGGTCCGCCCTGAAACAATTGCCATGCTTAACGAGCTGAATGAATTATGGGACGCCGTACGAAGTGTGTACTGTGGGGGCTAATGTACTTGGTGAAATCTACCCTGCGAGTGACAGTTACTAGAGTTTAGTACGTTGATGTTTTGAATATGTTGCGGGATTTTGGAGAAATAACAGAGTTTATATGTAATTTATAATTTGAAAAGCTTTTAAAGAATAACAATCAATGAACAAAGTTTTTATAATTAACATCTAAAAATACTCCAATATTAATGAGGTAGTACATATATAGAATATAAATATATTCTGGATATTCTTAAATATAACTTTACAAAACTTAGACAAATTTGGAATTCACATACTTCATTTACAACGTTTTTTCCACCAATTTTGAACACCTGCTGTTGACACAATCACATTTGAAAAGTTTAATCCCTTCGACTGTTTCGCCCTTTTAGCCTTTAGCTTTGAAATGGAGGATTACATGAACTTTGGCTGAAACTTGTGATAAGAAGAATTGTTACTGGATTAAAAAAATTGAACTTGTACAGTGTACTACCCCCTTTATATAATTTTCCAGCATCAAACTAAGCCTTTCGGAATACTACAAACCATAAACTACCATCTCAGGGTAACCTTACCGACAACTGTAAACCAGTGATTTTACGATTTCAGTTCCCAAACATCCAACCAATTTCGCCTATCCTTAACCACTCAATGGCGTCGTACTGATTGTGCGTTTTTTCTGCATTGAGTTTAGTAGATCATTGTTATCGATGGGCAAAAATTTAATCATTCCTGGAACTCGGAATGCCTTATGCTACCCGCTGGAAAACTGCTGACCAGCGCGCGTGTGCTGTTTTCTAGCCGCACAGGCCAGCGATTACACAGATTTCCATTTCACTTTTCCGACCCAGATCGATCCCGGTTTGCTGGTGTGGGTGTGCCAAAGCGCTGTTGAACTAATTTGAATTCGGTGCTGCTAACCATCCACCAGCCGGCGGGGATTGTGAGTCCATTTTCGGTCGAACTTTGGTTAAAGCTAGCGAACCATCGTTGGGCCTGGTCCCATCCGGCGAAGCTTAGGCTAATGAAACGTTTCGTTTATTTATGCATCACGAATTTTTGCAATTCAAAGTAAGCACAACCTGAACTGAAAGGGCAGCCACATTTTCGCCTTTCTTGAAGCTAGCCGTGTCTGACTCACTTTCTGATGCGTACTGTGATGGCAGCTGGGTAGAAGCAAACAGAACGCTTTTGAACGGTTCTGTGCATGGTATTAACCTTTAGGACTTGAATTGAACGAGAACAGCAATAAAGCCTATATAACATGATTTGCGGAATGCTGTAGCAGTCAATGGTGTTAATTTACATTTTCCAATAATTTGCAACTGATGTTGTTTTTTTATTTTTATTTTCTATCGACTTTCATCTTTTTTTTCATCATTTTTTTTTCATCTTATCGACTTTCTCGAAGAAGTTGCCCGTTCTGACAGTATATTAGAAGCAAAAAATTAACTCCAGTAACCCTGCCCTTTTCGTGAAGCAAACAAATGGCGGGAAAAGAACAAACGCCTACTTCAACACATGATGGACGGCTGTCACTAGCTTTCATAACTAGCAAGCGTCCCGTGCTGTAAGCCTAGCCCACTTCCTGTCACCCGTCCGCACCGTGTTGACTTATGCGGCTTACGTGTGTCTGCGTTTAAATATTCCTTCGGCAAAAACTATCACCTCTCGATCAGGGAACCACACACGAACAAAACGTGCGGAAACACGCACGCCACGACGTGGTGCGACGTCCTCCGAATGGGGCTTTTGATGTATGAACTAGGCATTCTTCCATCAGCATCCCATCGCTCATCGCGTTGATGAGTCCCCGAGGGCGTGAAAAGCTAATAAATACCTGTCTGTTTCCTAGCTGCTCCCGTACCGTAGGCGAACCACAAATGGTATCTTCGGTGCGGTAGAACAAACGAGCTTCACAATGGTGGAGTTTTGTTGACGATGATGTAGATGATGGGCGTGGGGAGAGGGCACGGGGGAGAGAATGTTCGCTCACATCATTTTTCCAACGTCACATTGAGGTTGGGGTTGAGTAAAGAAAAACAGAACAAGATGTCGGCAACGTGGCAAGGAAGAAAGATTCTTTAGCAGAAACTCCATGTGGCTTGGGCTTTGGGTTAAAGAGTCATGTGTCTTCTTCTATACCTGAGATACCTTAGCACGTGGTTGAGGCACTTTTGTATCATTTTTTATACCTTTTTTAACTTAGAAACCGACATTTGATATAAAACACATTTATCCATAGGATTGGCCTATTCGAGCGCTTGTCAAACTTTTCGGAGCAAAGAGTCATTTATCATAAAACTTCACATGGCATGAGAAAAGGTCGAAAAGACTTTATTCGAGTATTGTCATAAACGAGTAATGAGGTTTAAATATAGCTACGATTTGTGGTAAAATATTAACTGGCCTTTAATTATTGTCCATTGGTTTATTTTATTTAGATCTTGTTTTAAATGATAATTTTAAAAAATGTTACCAAACTCGTTACGGTCGCGTGGACTTTGAAACAAGATTCCATTGATAATAAAACCATTTTCAGCTCGTTATGATTTATTAGTTTGCAAATAAACCACATTGTGGAAACCGTGAACGGATGCAATAAACATAAGCATGCAATTCTGTTCATAGCTGCACCTATGTTGTTGTTATTCAATTAAACAGCATCTGCCAGCCATCCCAGCCAGGAGAAGTTTCTTAAGTCCTCTGTCCGCGCTACGCGGCACCCAAAACAAGCCACACAGTGTTGCTGTTCATCAACATCCAATAAAATCCGATGAGCACCCGGCCAAAGCAGAGACGTCAAAACCATCGAATCGTACTTCTTCATTACGAAGGAAAACTTCGGGCTGGAACAATCAACGGGCGCTCACACAACCGTAACCGAGACACACATTGCCGCTGTCACTCGACGTCACATCGACGAGAAGGCGGTGTTTATGCTGATTCTCGCCGCGTATCTTGCAGTGGATGTGAAGTTTTCAATTTAGCTGCCCGCCCACCACCATGCGGCGTAGTGTACATTCTCAAGACGGAATGCTATCATCCGGCTGCTGGCAGTACATTTCGACCGTGCACGATTCTCTGCGGCTGGCTGGAGCTGCCAAACATGGCCAGCGCCAATTCGCAACGAAACCAAATTCCACCCTGTCTCATCTGTATCTCATTCGGCGCACAATGCGCCGTGGAGAATGCGGTGCGGATAGTGTTGCTACCGTGCGCAACGGCAAACTAATGCCGAGGTTCACACATTTTACGACACATGAGCTAAATTACATCTTTTCGCTGTCACGCGTGCCTCGACGCGAAAATGGCCCTTTTGCGTTCCCGCCGGTGCGTACGACCCCAGCAGCGCCCTGGAGGGCGCTTTTAGCGGGAAGCGAGTTGTATATTATTTTCCTGGGACCGAGGGCCTCGCTCAAAACCCGCGTGCAAGATGCCATCATTTATCGTGTGCACCGCACGGGCGGCGCACGGAATGTCGATGCGGGTGGGCGCACTAGGAAACATGAAACTATTTCCCGCCAGCATAAAGTGTTGTTCGCTCGTTCGATGTTTGCTTAGAATTTCTAACATGGGCCATATTGTTTGCACGTGCTAACAATTCACCATGCGCGCCCGCGTTTCGTTGAATGAATTTCCGAAACTGTTGGAAACTGACTCCTGGCTCAACGTGGATCCATTCATTTCTGGAACAGGGGCTCCATGCGGGTGTACTTGGAAGTATGTTTATGCTATTTGAAGCCTAAATTACGTGAATTTTGCACACGTCTCGTAAGTGTTATTTTCAAACCCTTTATTATTCGATGAAACTCATTCTCGCACGCCATAACTGTATACATATTATTATATAATATTCTGCTTAATCTAATTTTCCAATATGATTCTGAAATTCACACAGGTCTTTCAATTCACCTTTTGAAGAATATAAATGTACATTAAAGTCCGATGTAACTTGCGGGAAAGCATAATTTGCATGAAATGTTGCATTGTATTGTATACAGTGGGAATGTCACTACAGGCTTCTTTTTCATGTATCAATGGGGTTGTCATTTATTGCACCATGTTCCTGATGCCATGCCGAGATGATCGTCAGACAGGCCGATCCGATTGGACCAATGAAGTTCTCTTGAACAGTCGCCATTCGTCTATTGTCGAACTTACAACAATTACTATAATATCTTTAACATCTCATCATATACAATAGAGTAGCACAACCGGTATATCTTCCTTAAAAAAATAGTTAGATGGCTGTAGAACTATTTAGAACTACTCACGTTACTACAATCATTTAAAAGAAATCTTCAATTATCGCATCCTGTATATCTCAACTCTAGGGAATGAGTCCATAGGGCACTATAGTTTAAGTTATTTAGCGCGATTCTTCTGAAGTCACTGACTATACGCGATTTGCTGCTATTACTACACCTTGATTTGATTTACATGCGTTTCAAGCTGCTTATTGTATTGATTTTCTAGAACCTTTCCGGTTTTCCTCGGTCCTTAAACAGCGTTTCGTATGCTATACACTGTGATATTGAGTTGTTATAATAATAATAATCCTAATAATAATCCTAATTATAACGTTATAATAATAATAATAATCCTTCAACGATATATTCTTTTCTCTTGGATTTGCTACGCTATCCTTGCTTTGTTGTCCTAAATTCATCGCTTGTTCACATGTACCGAACGACGCAGGGTTTCATCACAACACAGACGTATCTACTAATTATCTATTACACTAATCTAGACGCATGAAATTATTATCACAACAGCTGCAACCTTATATGATGTGAATCCCAATGACAATACACCTTGTTCAATCATTCTTCATCCATTTTTCTTTTCATAAACATATTCAATTTACTATATTACTGTAGCATCAAGGCAATTTTTCATAACAATAAATTAAAAGCCTTATTGAGCTAAATTTCAAACACCAAAATTTCAAATATATATTGCATATATTTCTATTTTAAACTCTTCAAGGTTCTCCTTCACGTTACAGTATCCATTCTTTTCGCCTAGACAAAATGTTTCCCGTTGAGTAGATTTCAAAGGGATAACGCTAACCAGCGGCCCGCTTATCGCATTTCTTTATCTGCTTAATACCATCGGTTTACTTCTCTATTTGTTCACATTCTGCCACGTTTACATACATTATTACCACTTTGAACAAAAAAAAAAAAGGATGTCGAAACACCAGCCCACCCAAATAGAAGCTTATGTTAGATTGAGCAAAAATCGAAAATGCACAATTCAAACGTACATAAACCGTCGTACACACCCCCGACACGAGTGGTGTCCCGAGACGCTCCATTCGTGCCGGGGGAAAAGGCCTGTTTTGCCGTGACCCGGGACCTGGATGGGTGCTTGAAGTACTTGTGCAAGCAAATCACCCTAAATCCGATGCTGGCCTTCGAAGCCGCTCATACGGCATAAACATATGGTGGAAAGGATATAAAACGCTTCCCAATATGTTTTACATACAAGATCAATCTCCCCATTGGCCTCGAGGCCATATGACAGGCAGCACGGTGAAGATGAAGAGATAGTATGCGCTGGGCTCGCCAAACGAGCACCGAACCAGACGAACGCACATAAGAAACTGAAGCAAAAAGCACCAGTAGCACGAGAAAGTTTACCCCAATTTAGGGGCTGATTTTGATATCGTACAACCAGCATCCACTTTAGCTGCTTCAGCCTTGACTTTTCGCTTTCTTCATTCTTCAGTTTTATGTTAAACATTTCTGCCGCTCTCCCGCAACGCTTTGAACTGTGCCAAACGATTATCTTACCCACGGTGGACCACTTTGGCCACTTGGCTGCCCCACATTGCCATGGCAATCTTTTAAACCTAACGAACCCCGGACTGACGGTTTTGCAAGAAAAATGATGGAGAAGAAAAAAGTAATGCACGATACAACGAAGAAAAAAAGGGAAAAAACTCTTTTGTTTTCCCGCTGCACCCGAAAGCATTTAGTCCAGAAATTTACCAACTCCAATCAAAGCGGGATATTATCTTGCCACAAAATACCATCTCAGGGCAGTAGCGAAACGGAACAGCGGCCAAAATGTATGTATAAAAACACAGTTCACATTTTTGCTGCCATTGCTAGGTAAAAGAAACCTCCGTCAAAATATCATCCAAACGTGGCCAAAGTGAAGGCAATTTTATTCCACCGAAACTTTCGCTCATGCCCGCGCAACCGGGGACCGGTGAAATGTGACGTGGGACGAGGCTCGAGAGGTGGCAACAAAACCAGTGGCAAAAAGAAAAAAAACACGCACACACACACCCACTCACATATTTACGGTCGACCCTTTTGCGCTCGTGCTGCCAAAATGATCACGATAGGAAAGAGGAAAGCTTTCCACTCTCAAGACCAAAAAACAATAAACGAAAGCACTGACAGCGTACAGCGTGGCAAAGCACATCCTTACAGCAGGACGGTCCCCGGGGAGGAATAAGGCTGAAATTTGAGAGGGGATTTTTTTTTTCTCGTTGTTGTTATCACACCCTACATCTACATCCACACCCAACGGCCGAATGCAATTATTGCTTTCTTTGCAAAATTTGGTACATTTTATATTTCTTTCGTCTTTCTTTTTTTCTTTGAACTGTTTACCTTGCGCCAGTGCTGCTCGATGTGCCACTTTCGAATCACACAAATTCCCGAATTCACACACACACACACAGCTGTGTCCCAAAATTATTTACTTCCTGCCTCGAACAGGCCGGCATTTGCGAGACTTTGCAAGTTTTGCATTTATTTACGAGCTGGGCGTAGTAAAGCTTTTCCGTTCCTTTCTTCCTCGACTTCAATTTCCGGGTTTACGCTGCCAGTTATTCGTTATTGTCTTTCTTTAATCCTTTCGGCAAGCGTCTCAACACTGCGGGCGTCACCTTGCAGTATTGACCGGTGCTATAAGGTTGCAGGAACGTGTTTCCAACGTGGTGTTGTCTGTGCGCAGGGAACTCGAAAAGGGACGCACCGAAAAACCCGGTGCCAGATCGAATCCGTAACGGGGTCGTAAACTATCGTTTTTCCCGAAATTCGAATGTCTCTTTCGACATATCCTCCATGCAGCCGTGGCCTTGTTCCGAAGGGAGCATCGAGAAAAAAAAACGACGAACGAAGAAAAACCAATCCCAGCAACACTGGTACCGGTCTCTTGGGTGTGGATCATCAATTTCGGGCTCCAACTGTGGCAGAAATTAGAGATTTGGTTTTTAGTTTATTGGCACACGCTATTCGATGCCAGTGCTGTTTGCTGGAGGCATTGCATTGGGATAAGCGATGCTAACAAGCAATGGGTTGGAATTTAATATGCGCCACATTCCTAGCATCGTTGCGCATAGCTTTTATTTAAGACTTCAAAGACTTCGCAACTCAGCAATTTATATTTGTCAACACATATCGACGCCATATTTATGCTCTGTAGAGTCTGGTGTAGCTATATTTCTTGAAGAATTGGTGTTGTCGAATACTTCTATTCTTTTGGATTGTCGGAGGAGATAATCTTCATAGAGAAACCATTTTCTTGCCAAGGAAGCATGCTCATGCTGGAGGCACCATACTCAGGGAACTGCCAGATTCGCCGAAGCTTCTACGGATTAACAACTCCTCAGGCATTAGAATCTATGCGGGATGGTCCGTTACGACATTTACGTCAGTAATAGGTCTTTTGGGTACATTTGCTCTTAGTAAGAAGCCAACAAAACCCCCACGGCGTCTCACGTGTGTTAACTCGGTCATGACACCTATGACTGACATTTAAGTCACACAGCAGTAATCTTCGCACTTCACTTCATGCAAATCAAGGTCGTAGTTGCGTGAGTAAGACTTCGGGTACTCACTAGCCAGATGCTGGAGATACGGCGCATTGGCACACAGATAGCCCACGTTTACCCCCAATGTTGCATTAGCCCCTCTCGACTGAGGAGACACAAGAATTACTAGTTTATGCCCCGGCTGGAGCCATGATATGGCCTACTTTAATGGTTCATTGGTCAACTATTATTTCGGCCCCAATTCGTACTTTGCAGGTCGCAACGGATTTTAGGGTTGAACTGTATGACCGAGTGTTGGCCTAGTGAGGCTTAATATGTCCGTATCCAGCAGGGCCACGAGAAGACTTGGGATCGGACTTCGCCGATGACTGCTCTTGTTAGGTATCAAATCGTACGAGCAATTCACCGAGAGGATGTTTAGGCGACCCCCCCTGCCGTGTTGCCTTATATTTAAAATATTGTATATTACTATTTCTGAGGGCTCTTGGCATATATCATGACACTCTTTGTTGATGGGAATATTTACCTTTGCGTATTAATTCTTTGAATATTACTACCTTCCCACGAAAAATCAGAAAACGTGCCATAACCTAGAAAACCAAAACACTGCTGCCAGATGCTGTATTCTAGCAATTTAAAAATAATTACAACATTGCGTAGGTTGGTTTGGTTTCTCCAAATATTCTACCTTTAGCACCGTTAGGCCTTAGACTCCTACGCTTGCAATTATTGCAAGAGCATCTATTTCAATTACTTGCTTCCTTTCAGTTCAATGTTAGCCGGCCGCTATTGAGTTCCTCGCGCTCTTACACGTCTGGTGAAAGCTGATAGCGCTTAATAGTATTTGAAAAGACTCCATATCCATCGCGGTGTGCAGTGGTTGGAGCCGCATCGTTTAGTCAGTAATCACATTTCTTTTCAATCTCCAAATACCAACTGTGTCCCTCCAAAAAAAAAGAAGAAAACACCCTCCTAAGCTGATAGACGCAAACGCCGTTGACACCCAAGAATGTACGAAATGGGAAAATGAAGCTGATGATAGAATAAAATAAAACATCACCGTACGGGGCCGAAATTGTACCGTAAAATGCTGGAAAAGAAAATCCCGACGTCCAAGCGTTGGGCACATTCACCACCGAAAGCCTCGGGGTGTTTTGCGAACATGGGTTTATCTATCAATTCACCGGGCACTCACGCGGAAGGTGCGTTAGGGCAACACTCCCGTGCGGAGTGTTCCCACACTTGTAGCCTGTAGCCCGTGGTCTGCCATCTTACAGACGGCGGATCGTTTGCTTTCTTCTTCCCACCATAATCATAATCATAACACGGATGATAGCAGAGAGACATCGCGGCCCAAATCACAAGCGTCCCAGCGCACGGTTCTTCCGATGCCGTGCGAAAGCTGCTGCCTCGGTGAAGATTGCCCCCGGGGCGTTGTGTTGTGTTGCGCTAATTTTCTCTTTGATGCAGGTGGCGCTAGTGTCGCCCGTATCACAAAACACTTACCCACCTTTATTTTCCCTCAGCCCGGCGTCCGTCAGCCGGCCTATGGACACGTCTAAATTACATCCCAGCCCGGGGAGGGGGATTGGTTTTTGATGATGGATATAAAAAGTGACTTTACCGGTCGACATCGACACATTTAGGTGGCACTAACAACGCCACCACCACCACCACCAACTAGCATGACACGAAACCGGCCACAACATCGTCATTTCACAAATAACATCCTACTCGTTTGACACTCGTCTCCGTGCTGTCATGTGGGCTTTAGCTTCACGGTTACGGGATTTGCTCTGGTCAGCAGATGCTGATGATCTTCACCGACCGGTCCATTCCACCGTGGCCTCGCCCACACACTAATGATGTACACTCATGTCTCTGGCAACTGCAGCAAAAATCCACCCAGCAACCCCGAGTTCGCGTCAGCCCGACTAAACCAGAAAACCGCAAACACTCGCACGCGGGTGTTCGCAAAAACGAGGCAAAGCCTGACTGCGTCCCGGCAACCGGATGGTGACGCCACCGATGACATGCGACCTTCGATGTTTGCGATGGGTATTATCATAATGGTAATAACCGTATAAAAATAATTATTTGTCGCCCAAGAGTAACCTGCCGGTCGACGGTGGACTCGCAAACCACGGCAAAACAAACGATGAGAAATAAGAGGAAATTATCGTTATTTTTGTTCTACAGAGTGGGTCAATGATTTAGAACTATTCGGATGCTTATTCGCTTGTGTATCACACTGCGGGATATGAATAAATGACGTGATGTTGTCCACAGGAATATCGCAATCCATTTAACACGATCCGCATCATGATCCTAATGTAGGTGATGCTCCTGTGCACTACGATAGTCGATTGCATTTTTGATACAAAAGCAATGGAACAAGCTTTGTGGTGTAAATTAGAAATTATTGAAGGAATAAGTTATTTGAGGCTTTTAAGATAAGTATTGTAGGTTGTAAAACATTTCTTGTCTTATGCTTTTGTCGTACGATGTGAAAACAATCTGTTCCAATCGATGGAAACTCAAAAAGATTTTATCAA
This sequence comes from Anopheles moucheti, assembly GCF_943734755.1. NCBI lineage: Eukaryota > Metazoa > Arthropoda > Insecta > Diptera > Culicidae > Anopheles > Anopheles moucheti. Next base: position 25,637,831 of record NC_069140.1, read on the forward strand.
GCTAATAGTTTTGTATTTTTGTTCATTAAACAATTTTCTTCTGCTATTTTTGTCATATTTTTTGCTATTTTTTAGAAAAACCTAACGCAAGAAGAGTTTCTTTTCTCTAACTCTTTCTCTTGTTTCTCTTGTTTATTTTTGCGATAACCAATCTTTGATAATCATTTTATGAAAGTTTTGTATCTTGATGTGTTAAAACATTATATATTACAATTTAAATCATTCTCCCAAGCAATGAATGCAAAATTATCAAAATATTAATTTATTAGTTTATTCTTTGCATTGCAATAGTGAAATTTCAATCCCACAATAATGACATTTGCGCTAAGCGTCGAACATGTAAGCTCCAAAAGGTACAACAAAAAGCGATTATATGTTTTTTTTGCTTTTGAAATTATTTCAAAAAGCCTATTGTTAAATAAACATTAACAAAATACATAACATACAAACAATTATTATCGCAAAGCTATCTCTGCATCAATCCTCCGGTCGGTTGTCTAGGTTGTGGTTTTTTTTCCCACCCGTCCATTTTGTTTCCTACTTCCGCCCCAAATCCAGCAGCAAACAGCGTACAGAGCATGTCAAAAAGCTTCATACACTCCATAACACTCCATCAATTTGACTGCAGTTGTATCCGCAAAACCGGCCACATATGCAGCAGATGGTTGATTGGTTAACAATGGTGACGCGTGATCGTTTGTGACTGCGCGTAAATATTCTTTCATAATCACAACTGGCAACACCACGGTGCCAAACGGTGCCACAAAAACCCACAGCGGGAACACATAATCGCGAGTGGTTTGATGCTAAATATAAATCGCAATATAAGTATATTCCTTCCAACCTGTGGTACGGTGTTTGTGGGCGAGAATAAAACTATAACTATAAATCGTGTTCAATTCCTCTTATTTTATTACACTTTTTCCACTTGTCACGGTTTGTCGACAACGCGGCCGAAGCGAGCGCTGTATTTTTTTTTTTCGTTAATGGAATTGAAAAATAAATTCGTTATACCAAATTACTCACCATAATGTACCATGCTAATAACATGACAGTACACTATAGCAAACAAAAATACGCACACACACACACACACAATGCACCCCTACAAGTGCAATTGATTTGTATCTATTCAAAGGCTGGCCTAGTTGAATTTATTTTGATTGTCCTCTTTATGCCGCAGCCAGCATTGAAACGGATGGAGAAATAAATTCCACATCCAAGCACCCACTCACTTTTTTGTTTATTTTTGTTGTTGCAGTTGGCTTTCAATCAATTCCTGGTGAAAATAATTCATGCTATTATAATTAAATAAAAATAGCGGGTTCCATTATGTTGCACCAACGCGTGCATCACAACAAAGCAGCAACATCTCATTAGATGTACGTGCTCGAAGAACGCCATCATTCGATTATAGAATGCAGAACATCAAAGAACTCGAATAAATGAATGGCACATATTTAGGCTTTTTTGTTTTGTTATACAATTTGCGGAATGTATTATGGATCAGCAATTAAAAATAATGATGTGTAGTTAATTGCTTCGGATTAAAGATCGAATGCAACGCTAACAAGCTCGGTTGGAAATAAAAATGTTGTGTGGTCATTAAATTTTATCGGCAACCACATTTCTACATAATTTCCAGCATTTTTTTCCAATAATTATGTACTTACATAAATTTAATTATTTTACCACACTCGATCCGCATTGGATCAACATTTTATACCACATTAACACACTGTATTAGTTAAAAATGATGTCTCAATTAACACGTTCACCCAGCCATCTTATTCCTACCCAAAAAATACCAGCATGTTCCATACGGATTGTGTGATCAACTTAAATCGATTGACTATTTTCACCCCAAAATGACCGCATCAACCTTCCGCAGATGGTGATTCCATCCCAAAGCATACACACACAACGCCTGCAGTAGCTTTTTAATGATGTGCCATCCCTAGCACCCCAGCGACAAAATGCGAACCCCGCTTAACAACACGGACCAAAAGCCTACCCTGCCCAACGAAGGCAACATTCTGACAGCTTCGGAAAAAACCCCGCTGCCCCATGCTCGTTACGAACTCGTTCAGAAACAAATTCCAAACCAATCAAAACTACTATTTCGGGGTTTCGGTGGATGTGATTTCTGTTTATGGTGCGATATTCCGCACACCCAAACGGTCCCAGTGGCCCCGTGCTAGGGGGTGGGGTGGAAAGCATTTTCCGATTATAATAAACCGAAGGAACCGATCAGGACATGGTGCCACATACGGGGTCTATCTGCTGCCAGCATGTCAGCTATGTGCGACAAACCGAATTCCCGTCCGAGTTGCACCGAGTTTTCTTGTTTCAAATAGATGTCCTCGTTCAATTCGTACCAAAACTGATCCGTTTCAATCCCAAACAGTCCCATTCTCTGCGCATGTTTCATCTCCCTCGCACGAAAACTTTCTTCTAACGCTGTACGCTCTTTCACTCTATCTCGTTCCAGATTTAGTCCAACTCGTACGCCGTCACCCTGGGACGGCATACGGATAGCGGATAAGTTTAGTCCGGTGTGTCCCCAGCGACTGCCGAATGTAAATAACGAAACAGCAGCTTTAGATAAGATGCCAAAAGGACGACTGGAGTACTTGAAACGTTTGCTACCTTTTTTACAGAACCAATCGGAGGACTGTTTGTATTTGAATGTATTCGCTCCAGTTCATGGTGAGTTCCATGGAGGTCGGGGTCGGCTTACTGCTGCACCATGCGTTCTATCACCATTAACACACACACTCACTCACATCGCATATCCTTCTTCTTTCCATTCACTCACCGACAGCCACTCAAAGTGACAAGAAACTGCCTGTTATAGTATTTTTACACGGAGAATCGTTCGAGTGGAACAGCGGCAACCCGTACGATGGAACCGTGCTAGCCAGTTACAGTGATTTAGTCGTAGTTACGTTAAACTATCGGTTAGGTATATTGGGTAAGTTTTGCTTCATGTGAATAGTTATAATGCGCATGCCGCATGCCGAATGCCAATGGTCCACTTTCCACGGACTAACTTCACCGCTCCACCCAACCATTAAAAACCACTCCGAGCAAATGTATCCATTCATCAATCATGCAGAATGATGAATAACCCCGCAAAGTTGATGCCGCCTTTCACCAACATCAAGGCTAACCGGTGGCCGTCAATAACAACAACAACATAACGCTTATTTGCCCAATGCCAAAGAGATGATGGGAAGGAATATTCTCATCTGATAATACAACTCACTTTTGAAAAACCGAACTCTCATCGAACGGTTTGGACGATATGCACGTTGCGAGCACGTCATTGATAGACATCAAAAGAAATGGCCACTGATTTGTATTTCATTTGCAGTTTTCGACCCATCATCGTAACCTCTCATTAAGTTAATCGATTATTCATTTCTTATTCATACGACTTTACCGATTTCTGCCCTCTCATAGCTGTGAGGCATGAATTTGGCTAATGGATGCTCGGTACTATCGGTCCGAAAGCTTAAAACTATTTCCCCTTCAAAGCGAAATTGTTCGGCTTCTCACATCCCCCGTGTGACTCATGCTAACCACCATCCACCATCTGACTCGTATACTCGACAGGTTTTCTAAATGCCAACCCCAGTCCACAGCTGCGGGCACGCGTCGCCAACTACGGCCTGATGGACCAGATGGCCGCACTGCACTGGGTGCAGCAGAACATTGCCAAGTTCGGGGGCGATCCAGCGACGGTGACGCTCGCCGGCCATGGTAGCGGTGCGGCCTGCATCAACTTTCTCATGACCTCCCCGACGATGGTGCCGGGGCTGTTCCATCGGGCGATCCTGCTGTCCGGTTCGGCCTACTCGTCCTGGGCCCTGGTCGAGGACCCGGTCGTGTATGCGCTAAAGCTCGCCAAGGAGGTGAACTGCTCCATCCCGGAAGATCTGATCAAGAACCACGAGCAGATCGTCGACTGTCTGCGGGATGTGCCACTGGAGGAGCTGTTCGGGGCTGACATTCAACCGCCGAGCTTTCTGAGTGCGTTCGGCCCATCCGTGGACGGGGTCGTGATACGGCCTGGGCGCTCCAATCAGGACATCGACGAGCTGCCGGTGCGCGGCACGTCCAAACGCTCGCAGGGTGCGGCCGGTCGGTACGATCTACTGTTCGGGGTCGTCACCGGGGAGGCACTGTGGCGCTTCAGTGCGGTCGACATACAGAGCGGTTTTGAGGGCGAGCGGCGCGATAAGATCTTGCGGACGTACGTGCGGAACGCCTACACCTACCATCTGAGCGAGATCTTCTATACCGTGGTGAACGAGTACACGGACTGGGAGCGTACGGTGCAGCATCCGATCAATATGCGTGATGCGGCCGTGTCCGCACTGTCCGATGCCCAGTTCGTAGCGCCGCTCGTACACACCGGTGACATGCTGGCCCCGCCACCCCCACTGCCCGGCCAGGAACCGTCCGGACCGAAATGTTTCTTCTACGTGTTCGACTACCAGACCAAGGACGGTGACTACCCGCAGCGTATGGGTACGGTGCACGGAGAGGACCTGCCGTACGTGTTCGGTGCACCGCTCGTAGATGGGTTTAATCACTTTCCGAGAAATTACACCAAGTCCGAGGTGGCACTGTCCGAAGCGATTATGGTGTATTGGGCGAATTTCGCACGAACCGGGTAAGTGTAAATCCGGACCTGCACCGAAGTTGTATGGGGCCTACAACAAAACTACCCTCCTGTAGCATGCTTCCCTTTAGGGCTCATTCAATTATTACGTAACGCAACAAATGTCAATCTTCGACCCCCTCTCTCCCTATTGTAACAAAACGTCACTCTTCACTCTAAACAACCACGCTTTTGCATACGATACATCTTTAACAATATTTGTTTTCAGGCTGGCCTTATCTTTCATCAATATAATTGGGAATAATTTGGATAAAACACAGATGAAAAGGTTAAAAACGAAACTTAAAAACTTGGCCATGCAATCACTGATCATGATGCCGAACATTCTACTTGTCAAAATCTGATCATTGCTTCGAAAATGAGTATCCGAGCACTGATCTGATGCATGATGAAAACTGAAGTTCTTTGAGATAGTGGAAATCTTAGATGCATCAAAAGGCAATGTTTTATTATTTTGATCATTTATTTTAATAAATTTAATTTATTAGCTAATTAATTTATATTTTATTTATTTATATTTCAATACATTAATTTTAATATATTTCAGTGAACTTTAAAATTGTTGCTGTATTTGCTTTAACGCAAGAGAATTCGAAGACGTTTTAGAGCGCTTCAAACTTGTTCATTTCATTTTCATTAGTAAATAGGTTTCACCACCTGAATTCAAAGCCACCATTTGAAAGGACATCAGAAGGTATCAATGGGTGGTATCATACGATTCCAGGAATTTGTATTAAAAAAACCCCTGAAGCACATTTTTTTCTTAAGACTCCGAAGCGGGAATCTAAGTCTCATCTTATTGTATGTTATGTAACAAAAAGTTACATAACTCAACCACCTTCCTTTCTATATAACAAATCGTAACGCTACTACTAACCCCCTCCCTCTCGTCAGCATTACGTAATAATTGAATGAGCCCTTAGTACCTTAAATAATTTTGTCATAATTCTCCCTTCAACATCACACAATTCCATGATCCTATTACACCTGGCTAGACAATGTGTTACACGTCCAACAGCATCCTTTAGAAAAGCGACGCGAATGTAATCGATTCCACAATTCCACCGATGTAATGAGAAAAATCAATTGAATTTGTTCAAATAATTTACCCAACCGAATGTCGCCTTTGATAATATGGAGCCTGTGGAAAGGTAATACCCTACTACCTCATTTGGCAATCGTCATCAGTGTCACCCGCCGCTAGCATGGTCGTGGGAATTCCAATTCCAATTTCCAGAGCAAAATTCCTGCAAACCTTGCATCGTTCCCATTCTCTCCCTCCATCGATGGGATAGCCAACCCACCAAACGCAATAACAGGTTCATTTCCCGGAAGGTTCTTCGTTTGCCCCGAACCCCGTTCAAAATTAGTTCAATTAACATCATTAAATCTTTTTTCCTTTCATTTCCCAACGTAATCCAGCAACCCTAACGAGCACCATCGGCAGGACTCGATTCTGGCAGCGTCCCGCGAACGGAACCGGTTCCGCAGCATCAACTGGGAGGAGTACGATCCGGTGCATCAGAAATATCTGGAAATTGGTAATGCCATCCAGCACCCTCTCACCTTCCACCCGCGAACTCCCAACCCGTAACATTCCCGTTCCGGGTTTTAACGGCACGCCGTACTCACACCACCCATTTACTCCCTCGGCAGGTATGAAACCACGGATGAAGAACCACTTCCGAGCGCATCAGCTTTCGATCTGGTTGCGGCTAATACCGGAGCTGCACAAGGCCGGCATGGAGGACGTGATAGCGAGGCACAATCTCTTCAAAAACCACGACGACATGGACCTGTACGAGGGACTCGTCAAGCCGGATTCGTTCGCCGGTCGGCTCAACTACCTGGAGGACAATCTCAAGCGGCGAGGTATGCTAACGGGCGGCGAACTAGGGCACGCACTGCACGCCAACGGTACGTTTTGCTAAATTTCGCACGCTTTCTACAACAACATTGTAGTGTTTTATATGACCGAGGGGTTTCCTGGGGTTTTATTGGGAGGGAGATGGCGGTGAACGGTGTCAGGGGAGTCAATATGTGGTGCTATGTCAGGAACGTTTCGCTGACCGCATAACACTATGCGAGCGAGTGGATGAAATTGTGCGTTGGAACTGTGTACGGGCGAAACGCTTACCATGAAACGGTCGGTTGTAATTTATTTGGAAATGTTGAACATTCCCCATGTCAAACCCGTTTTCCTCGGAATTCTATGTGCGTCTTGGTGAACTCACTGTGTTGCGCTATGTCTCTGTGGTAGTTCTCTGTTAGTCCAGAAGAGTTCCAATGATTGTAAATTGTTCGGTCTCACAATACAAACTTTAAGTAGAATTTTCAATTTGTAGCAAAATATATAGCAAATACATGAAGGAGTGATGTGAGTGAGGAGTGAAGCCATGTTATAAGGACATTGTTGTTTCCAGCATCATGGGACATAATAAATAAATAGGGTAAAGAGCACATTAAGGATATTTACCGGGTGATCAAGAACGATGACTGATGTTTTCTGCAGCAGTATGCTCCATCCATAAGATATCTTGGAACACTTAAGAAATATGTGTCCTAGGATCTCTTCAGGAGAGAGCATACTGATGTGGCCGTGGATGTTCCATTCAGCACGAATCTTCGTTCAATCTTCAATAGTCGGCAGTTGTTTAAATTTGTTCAGATTTCCACAGCAATCTTTGCACTCGGAAGTTGAAGGGCGAAGTTCCAGATGTCATTTTAACGTGCTGGATCACTTTTCTTGAGCATGAATTAAATATCAAACTGGAGCTTATGTTTTGGAGGATACCAACTCAAGATATTTGTCGCCTCCTTCTTCTCAGACACCTTTTTTGTTTTGCAAAAACGGACAACTAACAGCTGTTATTGCTATTTTATTCTATATTGCACATGGTTTGATGAGTTACATAAGCTTCAACTGGTCTCTTGGTCTCTTTGGTTTGGATAGAGACTGTCTTGGGTTGAGTAATACAACGAAAATGATAGTATTCTTCAGTCTACAATTACCTTACCTTACATAACCAATTATATCAGTTATCTTCTTTTGCTACTTGGAGTTTGCTTTGAAGTAGGGCTCTGCATACTATAAACATACTCCATAATCAATTGAAGTAAATTAATCAACATCCTTTTCTCGCTTCGATCATCCTTCGTTACAGTCGTCATGACAACGGCGGAACCAGTCCTACTAACGACCTGCATGCCTGTCGGTAACTACAGCGCGCTGGTACCAACGGCTACCATACTGAACGCTAGCACGGACACGCTGGCCGGGTTGGAAGCGGCCGGCTATGCGGCCTACTCAACAGCGCTCAGCGTCACCATCGCCATCGGTTGCAGCTTGCTCATCCTGAACGTGCTCATCTTTGCCGGCGTGTACTACCAGCGCGACAAGACGCGGCTCGAGGTGAAAAGCCTTCAGAAGCAGTACCAGCAGCGGGGCGGCGGACTCCACCAGCAGGGTCCGTTCGATCCGATCAAGCACGCGCACTACCATCTCGGCCACTCGCAGTCGGCGAACGTGATCGTGGACGTGGAGAACCACGATACCGGGGCGCTGATCCTGGCCGGCGACGTCAAGTCGCCTCATATCTGTACGAACGCGATGCAGATCAGCGTGATGAAGAGTGGTTCGCCCGGTGGTGTTGGCCACGGTATGGACGGCCGCGGCAATGGTGGTAATGTCGTCAGTGGTGTTGGTGGTGGTGGTGTTGGTAGTGGTGGTGGTGGTGGTGGCGGTGGTGTTGGTGGGGACACGACCAGCTGTAACGTACCGGCACCGAACGTGACGAAGATGCCGCTGCAAGCGAACAACACCTCCTACGGCACGACGAAGCTGCCGCCACGCAGCGAACACATCGCGATACCGATAAAAAACTCCACCTTCATCGGTACGGGCGCTAGTACCGGCGGTGGCACGTTTGTCAGCGGCATGATGACACTGCCGAAGCCCAGCACACAGCAACAGCAGCACCATCAGCAGCAGCAGCAGCAACATCAGCAGCAGCAGCAAGTACACATCCCGATGAGCTACAACCGGAACGAGTGTATGACGCTGCCGCGGAACATTGGCGGAACCGGGCACAGTGCAAACTCCGCCGGGCCCAATGCAGGTAAACCGAGACTAGATTTCATGACCACACCGATATGAAAACGGACCACCACTACTACCACCACAACTAAACACCATTGACGTATCTCACCTATTGCACACAAAAACCATAATGACCACGAAGGGCACCGCTTATCACCATCGAAAGAAGATGCTTCCGGCGTGTCCTGGCCAAGCCTGTTCCTTGTTGTTTTCTTTTGTCACTCGCTTTATATCCCCTATTCGCTCGGACACTTTGGTTATGGATTAGTACACCGAATGGTCCGTGGCACTTCAACCCAATATTCTGCACTATTCAGATCTCCTTCGCCATAATCCCCAACAGCCCTACCGAGCACTAGCTTCAGTGCGCCCTTTCCTTGTTACCAATTAGGGACAGGTACAGGTTGTCAGACCGGTAGGGTCGCAGGAACGGGCGAGCACACATTAGGACGATTATGATTCTTATTCGATTCGCAGCAAGAAAGAACACGATTCTAGCAGAAGCTCCCGGGCCGTACCGTTCGTTGTGTCGGTGGGCTTTGTATTTGCTGCATAGTGTCCTGTCTTTCCCATCGTTCGTAAGGACGCCCCATTGTTCCATTCGTTATGCTTTCTCATTATCCGTTATCTGATTGATTGTTAGTGAGGATGTCCGAACGCTAGCGCTAAGGGAGCGTGCAAGGTTCGCGCCTCGTGCCCCCATACTCCACACTCCGGCAGGTTATTCGCGTACTTCTCCATTAGCGCGAGCGAAGGTAAACACGTGTATTCGATTGTTAGCTAGTGGTTCGTTAGGTTGTATGGCCAGAATTCGTTCGCTGTTACGTTTTATTTTTTGTTCGTTTTTGTGATGCGGGTTTTGTGTGTAACACATTCGGGCATCAGTGTTTGTAAAGATGTAGCTAAATGAGACAGTTTAAAGGGCAGCGCAGTGGAAACAAGTGTCCGATCAGGTCCGTAAAACCAAACGTCCCATTGGGAACAGAGGGGGGGCGAGAGAAACAAAATTGGACAAACGTTTGTTACAAAAGCTAGGGAAACCGTGTATCTATACCGGGAGGAGGACGGAAAACTATATCAGTAAATAAACACGAAGAACAACAACCGTTTCAAATCTTACACTTTGTGCGGAATTTTTCTCTCATTTCCGAAATGAAGGTTAGGAACAATATGTCCGTGCATCATCCTCAAGGGAAGACATTTGTAGGAATCCACTTTTTATTTATCATTTTTCTTCTAATTTTTTCGACACAAACCCCTTAAGAGGTCTAGCCCTGTCATTTATGACTTTCTTTTACTATATTAACACGTAGCTGGATAGTCCGTCCTGCGTATGAAGGAATGATCCGGATGAGATTTTATACCGATCCCTGTCGTGTGAAGACCGGCATCGCTACCAAATACACCACCGGGTCCCCTCCTCCTTTCTTCATTACTGTTGATGCAGGATACTGCTTTCGGACTTTCTGGTGTTTCTTATGCTAAAATTAATAGCAAAACTGCTCCTTTTCGTGTTTCCTTTTGTGTTGTTTTTTCGTCTCTATATTTCACGTGGCGCTTGATGTGGATCCCTTTGCGTTTGTGACGTATCTCTTTCTTCTTCTTCTTCTTCTTCTTCTTCTTCTTCTTCTTCTTCTTCTTAAACTGTCACAACAACAATACCCAAGTAACCCATACTTAGGTACTGGTCTAAGGCGTAAACAATTACTTTTATTTTATTTTATTTTATTTTAATTAACTATTGCATACAAAATCAACCACATTAAGCTTCAACATTTAATTGAGCGTATTAAAAATTAAACAATGCACAAACAAATTACATCTAATTGATTCCAACTAGCAACATGGTGCCACTGCGGAACTGTAAAATATTTATTCAACACTCCACAACCAATAAACATTTTTGTTTATAATTTTTTTATGTATAGAAATGAAGCGTATGAATGCTTTCTACTCTATTATGTGCATGATTTATTGTATGCGAAGGCAAACAATATCACTCACATTATTGAACCGTTGATATTCAACGCGATCAGCTACTTTAATCTTGATTGATTGCGGAACCACAGCAGGAAGGTCCCATTATCGTACGCCCGTGTTCATATTTTTCAACCCTCCCCAACCCCCCCCCCCCCCCCAAAACGGTTTCTATTGTGCGTGGCTTCAAGTATGTCCATCATGCATTCTGCCAGCCGGTTCAATAAGTTGCCGTTGTTCGGGTCGGTCATAATCCGGTCGTTAAAGAAAATGTAAAAAAAGAAACAATACTACAGTGCAACCTAGTTTAACAGAACAATGGTGACCAGTTTTGCAAAAGCATTACGTTACAACGTACCACATGGCTCCCAGACCAATGTTCCGTGTGGGTACTATTTATTAACAATTCTTTAACCTCAAAGTTGTCGTCTCACCGCTTCACAGCGGGCCGTTGATCGTTGCACGGTAATATCTTCTACAAACGGAGCCCACCACCCATTACACCTGCTGCGTGCATTACAAAAAGCATTAAATGGAAGTCCTTCTCCCTTCCCTTCGCCGGGCCCGGTACGTCCCGGACGCTTTGCAGAACTGCTGCTGAATGGTTTTTCAGTGTGCGGCAGCCGTGTTAAACAATCTACCCCCGGACGTTGAAATCAAATTAAACACCGCTTAACACGCAGCCCGCGTAGTTACAATTGTCGCTTTGCGAGGAGTGTCATGATATGTGTGCCCCTCTCCTTTTTTCACCATCTACCCGCTCCCGCTCACCTGCCCACTCCTGTAATGTGAAACGACATCGGGACGTGGGAACTTCTGCGTGCCTTACACGCCAGTCAAAACCCTTCCCCGGCCGTATGATGGAACGTCACCCGTTAAGACGATTATTCTGTATCAATTATTCGCAATAATATACACTTTCCGGGCCCGAGGCGGGTACAGTTGTCAACCCACGTCATACCAGTTACGGTATTTTCCATTCTTGCGCAGGATCGCGAAAGAAAACAATTCCGCAACAGCACCGGTTACACCAAGGGGTCGAGTGCGCCGTTGCCTTGTGCCATTAAAATCACTATTTCACTACAATCGTGGCGTGTGGCATGCACACAATGCTACCGAGAGCGTATTATTGACTAACAGCACATACGCGCCCGCATATTCCCGGGGTTCGAAGGAACGAGGGTGGGCACATTCCTAAGCCAGGCGAGAAAAGCCTGGCGAAGTGGCGGGTTGAAGGGTAGCGGCCGGAAATCCTTAAACGATGCCGCTTCCGCTTCCGGCAGCTTTTCCGGCGACCGCGAAAGATAAAGTGATTAGCGAATGGCTTCGTCGACGCCGGAAGCGTACGAAACTCGTGCAAAAGGCAAATTAAATACATCCTCCCTCTCCACCCCTCTCTCAGCCTAACTCCCTTCGTAATTTACCCCTTTTTTCTATATCACTTCAAACTCTAGCGTTCCCCCTAATGTCCCCATCTTCCTACCCAGTTTGCCACCTTCGCCTGTACTGCCACAACATGACAGCAATTTTTAGAAGTGGTTGCGTCTCCCATCCTGCTCACTATCGCCAGCACAATCCAGCTGGGAACTCGGGGAAAAACCCAACAACAGCAGAAAAAAACACTTACCCGACATCTGTGGCCTTCTCGTGCTTGTCGTTGGGTTTGGTGTTTGGGGGGTAACATTTGGCTGTGCACCCAGCACCCCTTGTGTTACTACAGGCACTTGGCGGCTAGCCTTGTACAATTTTAAGCACACATAATTTCCTTTTCCGGCCAAAAGCGATGCTGGCAGGAAAAAGTAAAAATAAGCGTTGCTACAACAACACAGTACCATCTAAAACATGGTGTATGCGAGTGGAGCGCCACGCTTGGCAATGACACATCTTCGTTCTCTCCCTCTGGTTCTCTCTCTCGCTCTCTCTATTGGTATGTCACCCCTTAGTGTATGTGGAGCCGGATTAAGCGCGGCACACAAGGCAAGCGAAAGTCTCTCGAGGGCTTTTCTTTCCCTGGGTGTGGCCGAATGTGTACGATCGCGACGAATGTCGCCCGATGCATGTTTTTGTTTCTGCTCTCTTGTGGTGAATTATAACTTCTCGCCGCATCGCCAGCCAGCCATTCGCCTATGCTAAACGGTTGGGGGGAGTTTTTTTTTTTTGTTTTGTTTTGTTTTGGCTGTTTTAAATACTTCAAGTACGATTAAATCGAGACTCTCGAGGTAATTCGTAAGCATCCGTTGGAAGCGTTCGGATGGGTGGTCGGTCGGTACCGGGGGCTGATGGGTTAACTTGTTAACTTTAAACGGGCGAAAACCCCCCATCGAATGGGAAAGGTGCGGCTGTGAAATGATTGTGCTTATCTTCAAGTACTACTGCCAGCTCGTTTGTTGGTTTATATGTAACAAGAACGCCCACACACACAATCAAACGTACCTTACAACCTGATACATATGTACTTGGTGTGATATTTGTTGCAAACCTGGGCTGCTGAAGTGTACTGCTACTTTTGCTACTGTTGTATTACTGCTGAAATTTCATTCGTTACACGATCATTTCCATCATTGCGTAGCAGACAATCCCATGTTTCGCGCAAGAGTGAAAGCTTTTTTATGATTACGAACGCTATGGTATTATGCTTTCGATAAATGATATCCACCCTGAGGCAAATGAATGTATTTCGATGAAATTGGATCATTTTAAGGCTTACGGGGTTCGATATGCTCTTTGCTAAGTATGCTCTTTTTTGTGTGCCACTAAACTGTGTGTTAAAACTGCTTCAAATGCAGCATTGAACACGTTGTAACAAAAACTTGAGAAATGTAATCGAATCATGAAACTACATGTTATTTGTTTTTACACTGCTGATGTAACAGAAATTTTATATTAAATTCATATACATTTGAATTATTATTAGAGCCGTGAACACTGCAGTTTAAACGGAACGAACTGTCAACTGGTGAGCTGTTCAGTGGCGACGCTTGTGAGACGCTTGCTTTTCTTAGTTGCAGGTTTCCGGAGTGATACGTTGTGCATTTTTGATAATAATATATAATAAACGATTGTATTACAAAATACAACAATTATCATAAAATATATTTTTTAACGTGATAAGTACACCAAAACTAGATGAAATACGGGTTTTAAAAAAATAAAAGCATAAGCACACTTGTAAAGAACATTTGCTTTTTTTAAGTGGAGGCGCCTAGTACTTTATAAAGAACATTTGCTTCCATCAAGTGGAGGCGCCTAGTACTTCATACTAGGCGCCTCCACTTAATGGAATCAAATATTCTTTACAAGTAAATGAAGCTGTTCGTGTAATTTTATTAAACATTGAATACTCAGTAATTCAATCGGAGCATTTTTCCCGTGTCAAAAACAAATTATAAACACATTAATTTGGACCATTAAATGAAAACCAACTATTCGTCTTCCGGCGGGAAAACGTTATAATCTCATAAAGCAAATAAAAATCCCCGTCGAAAGGAGCGCGTGCACGTGCGCTCACATTCCCCGGGTCACTGGATATGAAAACATGCTGATATATTAATTAATTACTTTATCGAAAAACTGTGTAAACACGGACTAGCATCGACATAAGCACCGGTGATCTTCATCAGTCATTGCACTGGATGTATCAATTAATTGCATCGTTTAATTTGATATTATTTTCTGGCTCAACAATCGCACTACGGATATAACTTCTGTGTGTGCGTAATCTGTGTACACGTGAAACACAAACCTGCCAATGCCGCGAACCCACAGTACTTCATTATTTTGATTGATTTATTGATAAGCATCCGTCCTGCTCAATTAGCACCCGGCCAATCGCTGCTGTCGCTCTGTAGCGTACAGTTCGCAGTCCAATTATCATGTTGCACTATTTGCAAAACCGGTACCGATTCAGTCTAACACCCAAAAACCCTACGGCATTTCGTTCGTTTCACCAAACTATCGTAGTAATCGAATTTGATAATTACCAATTAAAGATTATTAAGTTTCCCTTTTTGCACGCATTTTACATCACCAACCACCCATCGGCTACAACCATTTCCCTTCCCCAAACACCTAGCTGGTTGTGTTAGTTTTTATTGTTAAGCCCAATTTACATCAGTCGGATTAGTACGGGCGGTTGTAAACACAATCGAACACGGTTTATAAATTTGTGGCACCGACTTCCATTTGAAAAGCGGCAAACACTATCCCCACCGCGCCGGTGGTGGTGTACTTAACCACCGTGGAATTTGACGCCTTCTTCATCGGTTTTAATTCGCAGCGTAAACAACCGTAAAAGCGGTCACACGCTAACACGAAACTAATCCTATCTGATCCGACAACAAATACAACACACCCATGCCATCCCTCGTGCCCGCTCCCTTCATCTCTCTTCGGGAACAATTTAAACAAACATACACATCCCCCGACGGAACAGGACGGAACAAACGTGCCACCAATTGGCCAAATGGTACGACAAACTAAAATTTTACATTTTCCCATTATTCGATTGCTTTTTCTAGATCTGCAGCAAATTAAATTACCACCAAACGGGACCGCCATCGGCATCCATATGCGGGCGGCCCAAACCTGTGCGAGCGGTTCGCCGGAAAACCGTCCCCTACACACACAAATGACCGCTTCCGGTCACTCCCATCATCATGCCCATCACGGTCAGCACGGGCAGCAGCAGCAGCAGCAGCAACAACATCAAGATAGTCTAACGCAATTAAAATCCCAAAATCTCAAGAACAGCGCCTGTCCCCCACAGTTGCCCCATGCCGCAATGAGCGAGATGCGGGTCTGATTGCATACCGATTGCGGTGATTTGGTCTGAGACGATGGTTTGCGGCTTTTCCGCTAGTGACCCGCACGGCCGGTGAGCTTTCAAGCCACACACACAAACACATACGCGCGCACGTGTGATAAATGGCACAGATAAACCCGTTGTGCCGTGTGGCACTCTGTTCACTAACACAGAAAAACAACCACAGACACATGGACTGACATTCGCCATTCAATTTTGCATTGCACTGAACGCCCTTCTCCGGAAAAGGGATCGATCAAGATGGATCTGCCTACACCGATCTTGACGCGTGGTGCTAGTTCTTCCAGCATTGATCCTTCCAGGATTTTAGGATACGTGTACGGGAGATATTAAAGCAAAGAAAACACACACACCCTTGCTCATCAACCCGACCGGGTACTGGTAATGCTTCCACGGATAGAAAAAGCCCCCCAAACAACACATGTCACGCGGACGGGATTAGCATAATTCCTTCGCCCTATCAGTCATCAGCCAGTTACGGGAACCAGCCGCTCAGTGGGTGCGTATCGCGTCAATCAATCAGTCTAAAGCTTTATTTTCTTCCGCGAATACGGCTGCACGCATAATCACAATCCCCAACCAGACCACAAAACCACGATTACTTACCCCTAATTGATTATTGTGTGTTTATTTTACTTTACTATCAAGCTACCCGCTCTGCTTTCGTTTATAAGCTTTCGTATAACTTCATCATAAAATATCCCGACACACACACACACACACACACAAAACACACATTAGTTTTACCTTGTTCAGCCTCACTGGAACACCACTCAGTTGGCAACGGTTTTACGCTACAAAACTTCCACTGAAAAGCTACTCTAAACTTTGCCACTTAAAACTTGTCACCTTTAGAAACACCTACGATGCATGGCAAACTTTACTGCAAATGATTTGACAAAAGTTTCAACAGGCTCTTTGGACAACAACTCTTCGAATCGAATGGTAGTTTCGAGGGTGAGAGAATGAACACGTATAATTGATTTTGTCAACACTTATTATACAGGTTAAACATGCTTTTCAAACTATCAAGCTGCAATAAATATGCTTTTGTGTAGGTTTTTTGGATTCAAATATATTTTCAATGAAAATTATACAACTAATTTTCAAACAATTTGTTTCGTGTAAATCTATCGTTACATAATACGCGTTACATGATGTAACTAATTTTCTGAGTTTATTAGTTTCGGCTTTACAGGAAAAGAAAAGTCTTAAAGGAAAGAAAAATACTAGAGATCTGAAGATCGTATAATAAATTACAATTTTTAAAGATAAAGTTTCTTTTTGCACCAGAGGGCACAAATTCCCATTCAATTTTTATAGCTTCTAAAAAAGTGCTTACTGTCTTCGTGGAAAAATTGGTTTGTTTTTTGTTTGTCTGTTTGTAATTTTGTTAATCATTCATTCAAATTTTATTTAATTTTATTTAAATTTGCTTGTTGTCTTTAATTGTTAAATTTTAATAGTGCTGAGATCCCGTGCTTGGAGAACAAATAATTTCAATTTGGTTTTTCGTACATCCACATTGAATAGCACCCCGTTAAGCCAATTAATACCACACTCAGAAGAAAATTAGTAGCACAAAACCACTAACCATGCAACATCTCAAATAGGCCACTTTTAATCGAATTATTCACTGAACTCATTAATTAAACCAACCGTACTGAAACAAACACTTGATTGGCTACCGCACACATGCCGCTGATTACTGGCATCCTTTTTTTTTTGTTAGGCTATGTCACTTAACTGGAAACATTATACGTAACAGAATACTGTTTCGCAACATTGTTAGGCAGTTGCAAGACAAAAAAAAATGCCGCCGATTGTGAGAGCAAAATACACAAAAAATCACATGCAATCAGAATCGAATCAGAATCGTGTCGCCACACACGAGCATGGGTGCAACAGAATGGTGCGCAACATTTTCCAACCGGGTGTTGCAAGGGACATGCAGAATAGTAACACATACACAAACACACACAAAAACGTTGTACATTGTAATGTGTAGGATAATTCTTCAATTACTACTTCATCCCTTGATGCGCACGCAAAATGTCAAAGTAGCGCTTTGACAAAAACCGGCACCGAGCAGGATTGATACGACTGTTGTTAATTCACACTATAGTATAGTATAGGAAACCATTATACATACCTTCGTGGAATGTCCAATTGAGGTCCCTGTGACGCTCCCGGATGGTACGAAAGGGGAAGGTAAGAGAGGCGATTTTTTTTTTGTGAAACGATCGTACGAATGTTAGACATATGTTCAGTATCGCCGACACGATACGGTAGCAACACGATTCACTGTACATAACTTAAGCTTAAGACACAAGGTCCCAAAAACTAGCATGAACCCATCACAGCGTTCCATGTTACTTCCAAACTTTCACATTAAACTGGACACAAACGTACGCACTCACGCTCCAAAGTACATTACGGCACCAAATTAATTCGGAACAAAGTTTTGTTGGAGCCGGAATGCTGCCAACCCTAGTGAACTACCGCGAGACATGGGAGCATAAGACTTTTAAGGCAATGCGCACTGATACCGATGCCCGGTGTTCCTGACACTCAGTGGACAGGCACATTGTGCGCTACAGATAGGATAGTGCGAAAAATAAACAAACCTTCAAACAAGCGATGTAGGGCGAACTACACGAAACAATGGTTTGCAAACAGTTAGACACGGTAGGCGGGAAGCGCATGTGTTGCGTGTGTTTCGCAACAATTTAAGGGCGTAACTAGTGAATCAATGTAAGAGAAGAGAACGAATGAAGGGAATGGTGAGTTGTAACATATGATGTAATTAAATAACATTACCGTACACGATGGGTCAAACCAAACCAGATTCGAATAAACTATATGAACAAATAACAATCACGAGATTTTTCTTTCCGGACAAACAAGCACAGACGAACAATGATTTTAATAAATGGTAAGTAATTCTTTATGCAATGCAGTCAAAACAACAAGCACATATGCGATTTTTCATGCATCTATTCTAGTTATCCTCAAATAAAGTATCAGGCATCAGAGCTCGAAGCTTTGTTTGAACTGCAGCCATCAAGCTTGGGTCAATACACGGTGAAGATCGTTACATCATTGGAGCTTTTAATTTAAAATCCAAGTTTTAATTCAGGCCCATTACTTTAGAGATACTTTACCTTTAACGCCCCCCTAGAGAAATTTTTCCTTTTATTGTGATTAATTTGTGATCTGCAGGACTTACAGCATCAAAATAGCCATCAACAAGCAGATTGTGCTGCCAGTTGTAATCTACGCAATATTTGAATGGAGAAGCTGCGCCAACTCTAACATCCATCGACTGCAAATAGCGTTAAACGGCTTTCTACGGTTAATTTTAAGTCTACCTCGTCGAACACATTCTGCTATTTTATACACATCAAGTCTAACTCATCTAGCAATACGGCCTGGCCGTCTCTGAATAAATAAAAAAAAAAAAAAAAAAGTCTAACTCATCTGTTGAAAGGCATATGTGATATATTCTGTGATCGCCTAGAATCCAAATGTATTCCATCTAACTCTCTGCTCATCCCGTGGGATTTTTAATTAAATTTACATAGTTAGCATTAAGTTAGTATAAGTATAAGTTTCATTGTCATCAATCAATAAATCTGAATCTGAAGCTGAATCTACCTCCTACAGCAAAAGTGTTCTCTATTTGCCTGGTCTCGCTCCAGCTCATCATGACAAGAGACCACCAAAGCACATCCTAATGCTGTCTAATTAATTTATATTATTGACATGTTTTTCGTTAAAGCTACAAAAAACTTGAAGCCGTCTCCACGTGGGCCGCGGCCTCTGCGGTACCGCGGAAAATGCGTATAACTGGTATACCGCGCTCGGCTGTCAGATCTCCGCGGCAGGCTATCGAACAGGCGCTCAGCTCTGCGGAACAGCAGCCGCGAAAAATTTGACAGCCGACACAGACCGAGCTAAGCCGAGCCGAGCCGAAGTTCTGTATTGACAACGAAAGTTATACGGGATTTCCGCGGTACTGCGTCCATGTCCATGTGGATACAGCCTAAAATGGTTCAACTTGAAATCAAAACCAAAAGCTATGTTTAATTTTGATGTAATTTTTCTTTAACGTTGCTGTCTCATTTCATATAAATTCCGAACAAAAACAAACTCGAGGATAAAATAAAAAACGACAATAGTTAACAACCATCAAATCACAGTAGGCCTAGCGAATCGAATTAACCACGGGACATTGCACGAATCAATCAAAGAACACATCATAGCACCACTACTCATTACGTTGGCAGTTCTTGGTTCGTAAAGACGTTTGTTGCATCAATCAGGAGCATTCAAGTGAGTGTGTGGCCGTCAATTCAATCAGAACAGAACAACTGTACAAGCCGTCCTCTTTTTTTGGAATTTGTCAGTTGTCCATTTCCCAACACACTTGAAACCAACATGGATTCCGCAATCGAAGATTTGGATGTAAGTTCTCACTTGTTGAACGTTCTAACCTCCATTACATTCACCGTTTTCATCTTACCATCCGCACAGGCCCATCTTCCCGTTCAGGACGATCCGTCGAACATGTTCTCCTTTCCGGCCGATACGTTCACCACCATGGCGATCAGTGCTCCCCATCGGCAGGGTATGAAGACACCGAGCGACGCGAGCGAAAAAATGGGACGGCGTCGCTCCCGGGGCCGTTCACAGTCCCGTGGCCGTCGGATGGCTAAGACCGCCCAGGGACCGGAAGCGGAATCGGAAACATCACCGATGCGCCAACGGCGTGGACGAAGCCGATCGCGGTCCGCGGCCAAGCGTCGTGCGGGGGCTACTACTCGGAGCCAATCGCGTCGGCGTACCCGCAGCCGTGCATCGTCCCGTTCGCGTACCCGAGCCCGTTCGGCCCGTAATCGATCCCAAAGTGCGAAGCGAACCAGCCGTTCTCGCCGGCGCTGAAGATTGTGTTTGAAAAAAAATTTGTTTACCAAAGAACGATCACGCGAGTGGGGAAAAAGAAATCATACACTTTCGTTATCCTGGGGTCACCATTTCCATCTACTTCATCCCTGTGCTACAAGGAGTGCTTCAAATGTTTGCATCCCAGCTTGCTTAGGCTAAATTGCAAATGTAATATTACAAACCAGCAGTAAATTTTCGATTACTTTACAAACATACAACTGCGTTTACATATGGCATAAATATGAGCGTACACACAAGCACACACCGGGCAATGTTTAACTTTGCATAGCTTAATACGCTTTCATGCAGTTTCCCTGTGTACGGCTTAGCTTTCTGTTTTCTTTTTTTGTAAACATGTGATTCACCGCCACAACCATCGCCGTGTGTGCGAATGGGATGGCATTCGGGGGTGGGTAAGGGGTGGGCAAAAAGTGTTTCACATTGTTCACATTTTAATACCTCGCATAATGCTTGGCATCTTTGACCGGAAGCTGTGTATGGTCGCCAGGCCACGGGGTAACAATCATGCCCTGCCGTAACGTTCGCCATCTAGTTGCCCGGATTTGCATAACGGAAGGACGAACAACGGGAAGAAGATAGATAGAGAGAGAAAGAGAGAGAGAGAACAAACGCGCGAGCGCGCCTGACCCCGGCGGCATTTCGCTTCCGCCTACGTTATGGAGAGGTCCGGCAGGATGGTGCAGCAGTGTGTGTGTGTGTGTGTGTGTGTGTGTGTGTGATTTTTTTTTTCATTCTCCTCATCTTTGCTCTGCAATTTCCAATGCACCAGTAAGCCATGAATAAAACATTCTCTTTTCTTCTACTGCCTCCACCGCCTCTTCCACATCTTTACGCGCCGGTACAGTGGATACGATAAAATCGTGTACAGCGAACCGAACAGGGTGCTTGCTGAGGGGGAAGGAACGCGAGGTGGAGCACTTGAGGTGGTTTGAGTTGAGTTTGATTCCGTTCAGGATGATGTTCATTCGCTCCGATGGTAGGCCACGGAAACCGATGACTCTCTGATGATGATAATCTTCCGGCAGCCGAGATGGAAAACAAGACTAGAAACATCATCCTGAAGGATCGGTTTTCCTTTAAGTATTCCGTTTCGTTTCCCATGCATGCAACTGCCTGGTAGCTGCCATAACGGCGGCCTTTTCTTTTTTTTTTCTTTGGTTCGCTGATGCTACTCTGCTGCTTTGAAACAT
Source organism: Anopheles moucheti (assembly GCF_943734755.1). Lineage (NCBI taxonomy): Eukaryota > Metazoa > Arthropoda > Insecta > Diptera > Culicidae > Anopheles > Anopheles moucheti. The sequence continues at coordinate 25,659,577 of NC_069140.1, forward strand.
CAGAGGACAGCCTAATCCAAAAGGGCAGGAAACGCGACTGTGCGGTGGTAAGCGCGGGCTTAAATTATCCTGGACCAACACACTACACCATGCGCCCTGCTCTTTCCCGGTTTCCGTCCCCATCGTCCCCGACGTGCGCGCCCCCTTTTTTCCAACGGGAACGATGCAAAATAATGAGTTCCGGTGCCGGATAACGAATCGAAAACACAGGACCCACAGCCAGCACGGGGTGGGCAACGGGAACGGGGGGTAACAGCCGGGTAACGGTGGTTCAAGAATTATTTTACCGAAACACGGTGCAAAAGAAAAGCGAACATTCGCATGCTTGATGTGGCTTGCCAAGCGAATCCACCATTAGCTTCCTTTCGTTCGGTTGCTTCGACCTTTTCCGGAAAAAAAGGGCGGACAGTAACATTTCACCCCACAGTATTCATTGTACGCTTCCCCCTGGCTATACCGTGTGCGTGTGTGTGTATGTGTGTGTGTGTTGTCTCCCAAACAAAAAGAAAACAGACGAAAAAATGGCATGGGTTGCGTACATTTTTTGTTAGCCGCTCGTGTCCATGGGCGTATACTTTAATATTTGCTTCACGAAGCGCATTCTAATCTGGGTTTCTTTTTTTTTAACACCGTGACCGAAAGGTTTGCTACTTTCCGTGGTGCATTCGGTCATTGGCCGGGTTTCTGGAATGACCGCAGGATGCAAACGGTCCGTGCGTTCATCGACCGCACAAATAATTAGCTGCAAACAAATACGTTGGTGGGAGCAAGCAAAATGCTGGCTTGCTTGGCTGAGCAGGCCCCGTTCGAATAGGATGCGAGGAAAGGCTACAGTGAGATTGTAATTCCAAACGCAGTTTAATTCGCTCTATTAAAGAAAGTAAGTAAGTTTTTGACACAACCTGCCCATCTGGAGGATCGGAGCTTGGAACAAATGACGGGAGAGGGCGCCACCAGCAATTCAATAAAAAGGACTGCATTTTGAGGATCGCGTCCTATTCCTGTTGCAAACGAAGTAAAGACCAGTAATAAATTTTGAACGTCTCTGATTATAAACGAGGCTGTTAAAGATCTACTGACAATATCCGCAACTTTGCAACAGATACCTTAGTGTTTAGTGAATTTAGTTTTATTAGTTTAGACATGTTTAAACATCGACATAAACTCGGAACATCCAAAAAATAACTTAGCTTGATATGCAACTTAAAAAAGGACAACTTCATCACTTATTGGAAGATGGCAATGCTGGTGAGAGGATGGTGACAAGTTCTATCACGTACCGCAGTCCTTTGAGAAGGATGAAATTAGATTTAAGATATTCTTAAAATACAAAGCTTTTATACAAAGCAGGTGACCTCGAAAACCAACTCTTATTCTTGGTGTCATCCTTTCATTCTCTTACTTGTACGAGTTCGTGCTTAAGATCAATAATCCTCTAGCGTTCTACTGGTATAGTCGGTGCTCCAAGTAACACTAATTGAAAATGGTTCCACTCCTTCCCAGGGCGCCGCTCGTCAAGTTCTTGACGGTTCCCCTGGGTCTCAACAACCGAGATCAGATTGTTGCGCTCCAGAACGGAAGAACTTCATGTATCTGTCAACGGCTGCGAACGGCTATCAAATAGAAATGTATCGTATTTACCTTCCGGATTAGTTCGAGTGTGACACATTCCGAAAGTTGCAACCTGCAACCGGCCTAGTTGCATACTGGAATGTCACAAATCTATTTTGCCGCTTTCATGAGTCATTTAGGCTAATATGTTCAAAATAAGCTAGCAATATTTAAAATGCCTCAGTGAAACTCTCTTGATGTAAATATCAAATCACCATAGATTTTTAAAACAAATGTTAAACTTCATATGCCATAATTAACGTAATTTAACACTATAGCGATCGGTTATTAAAAAGAGCTACCATTTCGCCGGATCATAAAAATAGACAAAAATAGATTGATAATTCTTGGTACTTATTACGAAAAAAAACCGCTTTATGCAAAATCGAATAACCTACACACAATGTTTTTAGCAAAGAAATAACATTTCTCCAAACAAAACGATCATTTTTATTTCGATGTGAAGTTTGTGTAAGCTTGTGGTATTTTTCTGGTATCGTAATAACAAGTACTAAGTTCAAGTGTTATGTCACGCGAAATAAAATGAAACAGATTCTGACCTCCACATTATGCACTAGTCATAATGCCTGATAGGACGTTCTAGTGTTAAACCATCCAGCTCATCTTGCATTACGAATCATTTACGTTATTTTATGCTTTGTGTAGAATTTTTGATGAATGTAAAAGGTAAACTCTCTTACATAATGGTACCTAGAGCAAAAATTATCTAAATGACACGCACAATACAAACACGCTGCTGTTTTAACACATTTCAACATTCCCATCCAACTTCAGCACTGCTGCTTCGGTCACAGCCCACCGGTTCCGCCAAAGGGTTGGCTCAGTTTTGTGGACTACAACAGTTAGATGAAACTTTTGGTTACATTAGGCAACACGGAAGTGTGGCCGACCAAGCGACCATTACCGAAACCGGTCGGCCAGTGTTTTTGGGCGTAGTTTACCATCCGGGATTCACCGGGACCGGGTTGGTTCGGCTGAACTTTATGCTGAATAATTGAGCGGGGTTTAAAATTTCCTGCGTACATTACCCATGCATACTTTCCACCGTTTGCTGCGCCAATATTGACTCAGTCACACTCAACAACAGGGCTTAAAGTTCCCTATTTTGTTGTAGGAAAAAAAGCCAGAAGCGGAATTTGTGGAAACATTTTGGAAGAATTTCAGTTAGCTCCTTCATTTGGCTTTTCCAGTGACCACCTGATTCCAATCATTGAACTGTTCACTGTAAACGAGAACCGTTTGATTTTAAAGCTTATTAAGCTTGCTACAGTTTAGCGATCGAATTACGCCTAAGCCTGCCTGGATGTGATGCGGACGTGCGGAAGGTGAGTACATCTTGAAACCAACGGTACGTGGAAATCTCTCGAGATCGAAGATGCACAAGGGTTTTTAATCATTTTTTTATTGCTGCTTTGTTGCGTTTCCTCATCCCTGTCGCTCTCAAGACGTTCACCCGCTTACTGACGGGAAAACGGAGCAACGTAAATCAATTTCCACCGGAAAAAAGCCCGGATTTTGCGCTCATTGTGCCGCACCATCTCGGAAGCTACTGGTTTAATTAATTTAATTGTATTTTCCAACACCACAACCCAAGCCATCGGGTACGGTTTTTGCGAGAATTACGTTACGTCAGTAAGCTTTTCTTCTCGCAATGGTCTTTTATAATACGTTTTTAGTGGAAATAATAATTAATAAGTCGAAAAATACGATCTAATCCAGTGGTCCAATGAAATGGAGTTAATGACGGTGGGAATCTAGCGTCGCATCCAGGAAACGAGACACGGGGTTTTCTTGTGTGCATGATGGCATGATGAACCGGCAAACAGAAAAACTAAACTAAACCAAAGCGCACGCACATCCACCCTCGCACGCGCACGAAACGAATCCACGCGCTAGAACGAAAGTAATATTTAGAAATACTTTTGGGGTAAAAGGTTTTTACGCTAAGTAACCCGTGTGGACAATCTAACGTTCTGTGGGGTGGAGGACCTCTTGCACAGCTCACAACAAAAACACTCCAAACACAAAGAGCCCGTTCGGACCGTTTTCATTTCACCCGGTGGGCTGGTTTGTTGTGTTTTTTTTTGCGCCCCTTTTCCCTCTTTCGCTCCATGTTTGCGTGCAGTCGTGCAGGCTTGCAGGATGCCGATTACGAAAGCATCAGCATCACGCTTGCTTAGCGTTGCACGGAGTCACCGGGCAACGAGCAAGCGCGCGAAAAAGCTACCTCCCAGCCTGGCACAACATTATTTCATTATGTTTGCTGTTTGATTTTGCTGCCGCTGCCGCTTCTATCATTCGATGCTGCTCCATCTTGCTGCTACTTTCCGGTGAGTTTTTTTCCTGTGTTTGTTTGTGTGGTGTGCACACTCGGTACCGCTGGGCCGTAAGCGTTCAAGATCCGTAATAGTAGTAGGAGTGCGTACCTAATATTACCTCCACACGGCTGGCAGACGCGGGTTTGCGCCCGCTTCTCGCCCGGTACACGCGCAATACTCATAAATATTTAATGATTTATCGTAGCTAATGTTTTTATGTACATGATTTTTATTTTATCTTACCGGGTTTTTTTTTTTTTTTGAGGTCGCTGTTTGCAGTTACTTTTGCCTCTCGTGCCTATTTTTGCCTGCTGTGTGTGTGTGTGTGCGTGTGCTGGTTTCTGTTTGCCCTTCGTCATATAACGAACGTTATTTCCCCGTAAAGAGTTCGTTACTTTGTGCAGCTTTTTGCCGATTTTTGTTTTGTTTTTAATTTTTCTTTCTTTTCTTCGTACGGACACGCACTGGAACATCGCGCGCTGTACTTATCCTACCAACTTCTACTCAATTCCAAGCACATAATGCACAGTACCGCTTGTGTTTCTTTTGTTTCATCGCAAGTAAAAGTAAGATGTAGATTTAAATCAATTTGAGTTGCAAATTTGTCACTTGTTACCATATTTTGGGACCAGTTCCGCTAGGGTTGGCAATTTTATAATACTGGATCCATAAATTGGATCACTTTTTTACCACTTTTTTACCAAGATGTGCTCGACAGTGGCACGAAACAACGAACAACGTTTGGGAACTTGGGCAGAGAAGCAAAAACACACACACACACAAAAGGGCAGCAAAAATAAGTTCTCATTCATTAAAATGGTATTATTCTTGCTGGAGGGATGTGTTTTTTCTTTCTTTCTTCTCTCCACGGGCCATGGGGTCAGATGCCGGTAGAGTTTTGTACAATCTCACTCCTGTTACGGGTTGCCTGCGGTTACAATGAACAACAACAACCTCACCGCAATACTCTTTTTCAGTGAACTTTCACCGTGTGGGACGTATGCTCTAGCCCGAACTGATCAGCATTGCAAAATGAATCGTAAAAACTTCAACTGGCAGAGGGTAACGATTGAAATAATTAACCGCATACACACAAAAACGATGCTACCGGTGAACCGGTATGAGATAAAGGTTGTACCTGGACCGGTTCCCCAAATCGAGACCTTGTTGATAAAGAAAGAAGCTATTAAGTACTTGAGATTCCACTGCTTTCCTACTCGGCCTCATCGATGTGATGCGCACTGAAGGATTTTGAGGTTTGTTCTATCGGCCGGCTGAGAAAAAGTGCACGTACGAAGATTAAATTTCAGATGAATGTTAGTGAAGGTGTGTTACGGTTATTACGATAGTATGAGTTGGACGTGCGATGCGAACCAGTAAAAAGCACTCGTCTATATCGAAACTGTTTTGCAAATTTTCCCGTCATTCAAGTTCTGTATCAGATTAATATTTGCTTTTTCTTGTTTGCATACTGTTTGGTTTTCCCGTTCGGGGCACTAAAGCTATTAATGTGACTCTAAGTCTACTTGATTTTTGAAATTAAAAACAAAAACTGGGAATCTTGGTAAAATTTATGCTCCAGAAAAATATGCAAAAACATAAAAATGTACAAATAAAAAAGGGCATATTTTTCCGTGAAATACATGAAAAATATTGAAGTTTTGTTAGGTGATCTTTTTTTTTAAGCCTTCGCAAAAGAGTTTTTAGTTTAAACTAAATTAATTAAGCTTTTTATATTTTTTGACGATTTTTAATTTACAGAATCATTGCAAAAAGGTTACAATTTATTAGCGTCCATATAGTTAAGAAATTTAATGTGGTACTCATACCATATAGAGGAACAACATAAATGGAAAGAGTTGTGAAATGTACATAAAAAATGGTTTAATTTCCCAAATAATCTCTTCTGATCAGCGATGGAATCGAATATTCAATACATATTTTTTTGCTTACGGCCCACGTCTGCTCTCACATAGGCCACATCCAAACCCTTCCGAAAAATTAAATTTCACAAATTTGCCTCGATCATAAATCAATTTTAAAAATGCATTTCCACTAGACGTGATACGTTTTGCGAACTTGTTTGTTGGGCTTGATTTTTAACTGATTCGTATCAATAACTCACATTTATGTTGGTGGCTTTTTGTTACAAGGAACAATGTCCCATCTGATACAAAAATATTGATGAATAGCACCACCGTATCAGAAACTGTAATATATTGTGTTCTGGTTTGATCTGAACAACCTTAACTTATAAAAACTTTAATACCGAGGAATTTTTCTGAAACATTTTCGTACGCTTTGGGATTCTTTAATCTCCTTTTTACCAGTTTTCATTTATTGTATCCACAACCGTTCCCCACAGAGCTCATCATAATCCTATTTCTGTACCAAAGTTCCCGGTTGCCCGGTTACCTAACGGTCGAATGGACGGCATATCCTATCCACGGTACACTAACGTCCGGCTTACCTTTTTGCGAACGGCACCAGCAACAGCTATCCCGGCTCCAAGGGGTACGTAATTAATTAATTATTTATCATTTATTTTGACGCAAGTTTCAGTTGCGCACCGTGTAGATTCACCCATCGGCGAAGTCCGTTCCCCGTTGTTGAAACAAACCACTTCGCTAGATTATGATCTAGCCAACCGGTTATGATCGCAATTTTAGAGAAATTACCTCATCGCCCTTCCAATGCCAGATGCTTCCAACGGCCAACACCTTCCAACTCGGTAACTTTATACCGATAGGGTCAGTACCGCGCGTCACATTTATCGACCGCGTGGATGAAACCGGATGGCTATATTATTCGTGGAAACGGTTGAATTTAGATCATGCCTACGCCGGCTAGTGCGCTAACGGTAAAGTACGATGCCCACTTGTCCAGGCAGCTAGTTGAAGCAACTGCCGGGGTAGATTCTAGCCTATACCCGTGGAACACTAGCGAACACTTTCGTAGCCACGGTACCACGGGACAACGTGCCCGCTTTTTGGTTATTAATATTCAACAATCAAGCCTCGCGCCGCCGTGTGAAAACCTACACGCTCAAGCCAATTGTTATGAGATAACGGGCTGGAAAATGATAAACTACTTAAATTTCATCCTAATCCCGCAGCAACATGACACGCGCTAAAAGCAGGAGGTCTTCATCAGCCTTCCAACCCTCGCTCGCTCTCTCTAGCCGATAAAGGTATTATGGCTGCAAAAGCACAGATTACGCAGCAAAGCTTGATATGATTAAGCTTAAGATACAATTGAACGCTATTTACAACAATTTGATGCATGTAGTACAAGTGTAAGTGAATGAAAATAAAACTGTATAACGTTTTATGGTCTCATTACTCATGCGATCCTTGATAAACACCAGGCGTCTCCATCGTATTGGTGGATTTATCACGCAGAAAAAATATGTTTAAACAAAACTACAAAAAATACTCCTAACAATAAACAATACAATACAAAACTACAATAATTTGATGCATGCAGTACAAGTGTAAATAAATGACAAAACTGTATAACGCTTTATGGTCTCATTACTCATGCGAACTTTGATAAACACCAGGCGTCTCCATCGTATTGGTAGATTTATCACGCAGAAAAAATTTGTTTAAACAAAACTACAAAAAATTCTCCAAACAATGGAATTATACAATTTAAGATGAACATAATTTACAAAAGTGTTTTAAAAATTATCTACCATAAGTAAAACATAGTCTATTCTCAACGCAAAAGCACGACATAATGCATCAGTTGCCTAGCAACACTATGCCGATGATCCAGTTGCCTATAAATGAATCGTTTTGCATGCGATCAGAACGGCTGCTTGCAGGGGGGAGAATTTTGCATGGCCAAATCGGTAATTTGATCCCATTAATATCTGATCCAAATCAATGACCGTTTGCATAAAACATGATGCTCTAGAAACAAAACAAACGAGAAAAAAAACAAACATGCAATAACCCTTTTTTCGATTATTACACGCCCAGCGAAACCGGTACCGGTGCCTATCGTGGTAAATGCTGTTTGAGGTCAATTTATTCATCGGAATACCCACAAACAGTTGAAGCCAGTGTGTATGGGACGCTGGTAAGGAATAATTATAAGCGATTAATTAATATTTTCATCTCCATACCGTGTGACCTCATATAGATACGATCGGACATGGACATCGCACAACTGGTATTGATTTAAATACTTTAAATACTTACTGCAGATGGTAGTAACGTGTATTGGATTCGTGAACTTTTTAATAACAAGTAATATAAACAAAACGAAATGTTTAGAAGTATGTAAGGGGGAACTTATTTTCCTACAATTTTCTAACAAGGAGCCTTCTACGAAGGAAGGCGTGGGGGGTGGAGTTCAGGGTGAAATTTACCAACACCACCACATCATTTAATGTGTTCTGGTAATGTGTTGGTATCTCTTCGACTTAAGACTTAAGACTTCGCACAACTTGAAAAGGCTGTTCAGCCATACTTGTGTTTGAGTTATTTACAAACTTTTTTGCTCAACAAAATCTCAAACCACCGAAATTGTTATTTCGAACTTATCAACACAAGCTGGATTGAATTTTGTTATTGTAATTTCGTCCCACAAGCAGGGAATTTTGCTATTTTCTACAGAGAACAGATCCGGATTAGCAGTGGGTGGGCTCTGCAATTCAAATTGAACAAGAGTTCGCTACAGACTTGCTACGATTTCCTGCAATTTCTCGTTGAACTATGACATTTTAATAACACATCTGACTGTGAAAGGAGTTAAATAATTGCCAAAGACTATGTGGGAAGTGACCGCAAAATAGTCTACCTCTTTCTATAGATCTCATTAATCAATAAAAATAAACCTTCAACTAATCCATACGACCTGGCCATTTCTTATGGAATAAAACAAAAATAAGAAAAATTAAAAGGAAAATTTAAATTAAAAAGAATTAAGAAAATTGTGCATTTTGGAATGAACAAAGTTAAGGCTTAGACGTCTAACCTTGATGACAGGTCGTTAGTGTGGTGATAAATTAAGAATCCATTTTATTATCTTTGATGAAGTTTAAAATTTTGAGACATAGTTTCATATTAGCGATGGGTAAAATACACATTTCTAAAGTTGTAGGCTTAATCTTACCACAGGACATTACAGTGTCTATTGATTCAACTTCAGATTTGATTCCGAATTCAAAACCGAATTAGGTTACGATTTCAACTTCACATTCAAATTTATATTCGACTCTAGAAGCCGATTTTGCAGTATCGGTGGTGGAGTACATTAGATAACTCGCTCCGAATTACTCATCACAACTTTACACATTTTCATTTGTTTCAGTAAGATAATTTCTATTCTTTTATTTTAATTCAATGATACAATGGATTAAATGAGTTGAATATCATATCAACTAGCTTGATTTGATAACTTATGTATAAAGTTCACAAAATCTCATTTTTAATACTAATAAATTCATTCATCTAAATAATACTGTTTATACTTATCCTTTTAAATTAAATATTATACTATTATTAATTTTATATTATATTTACATTGTTGAGAATGTTTTCAACTACTCTTTCATGCAATCGAAATAATCCGAAATTAAATCCTGAACAATATAGTCACATTTCACATATATGCTTTCCAACGTTCCAACGCATCATACCGTGCGGAACAGATAATTCATTGATCCGTTCACCCTTTACATCATATCATCGAATTTACATCAAATGATTTAATTTACATTCGCTTTTAGCTCACTCACTCTCTCTTTCTCTGCAAATTGTTTTCCATGGCACGCTTGATGGCATCGATGTTGTTTGGCTTGATTGTTCAGTGGAATAAAATAAAAATTGGCCATTTGATAAATTGAATTATCCTATCGCATAGTTTTACATGCGTAAAACCAACGCAAAGAAAGCAAAACGCAAATGTGGAGCTTTGTTTGATCATTCCATATATTTCTCTGTTTCCACACATTGGGTTAAACATAAAAACACAACCTTTAACATATTGTAATGCGCCGAACGTTACAAAGATCCCTATCGTCTGTGTAATGAGAACGGGAGATTTTACGTCTTCCACCATCATCGGGGCCCATCGGTTTTGCATCGGTCTGGCAGTGGCCCAGCTACACCTACATGACGCGGGACCCGGTTCCACTCAACTTCACACCATTTGGTTACCGTACCGTTTTTTTCCGTGTGTGCGTTTACCTTTGACATTCGCAACGGTCGCGGCATTGTGAGCGGGTGCCCAGATTTCATTGATTCAATCACACGCGACAAATGTGTTCACCATTCGTTCAATCGACTCGGAACGGCGAATACCTTAATCAAATTTCCGCCTTCATTAGCACGGAACCACGACAAGCCACGACAAACAACTTTATTAAAGCGAATACGTATACGGTGCTACCGCACGCTTTCAACCTTGCTTCTTTCGGTTTTTAGTCTAAGAGTAAGAATGTGTAAGAGCGGGGAGTTCACTTCACCTTGCCAGCGTCACTTTCCATAACAAGAAAGGGAAATTGCTCTTTGCACCCGTAAAACCCCTTACGGTGGGGGATGGGGTGGCTACCGACCGTTTTTAGCTACTACACACCCAACTCCACCAGTTGCAGACGAGGTGGGCGAGCCTATTGGGGACGATGGCAGGATGCAAACGAACCCACGTGAACCAAACCTACCTGATCCGACGAACCTTATCCGGATGGCGCAAGGACTGGCTGTGTGTTGCTTTTTTTTTGCTCGCTCTTCCCTCCCCTTTCCCTCACGCACCTGTCCTCTTTCTAACCACTGGAAATGGAAAGGAAATGATTGCGTTACAGGCCTACACGATTGGACTGGCGCACCGGGCTGGTTGATTTCCATTGCTCAACGTCAACAGTCCACAAGCAAAGGATTCTTCGGCACGGTCCATGCTTGCACTCTTAGCATTCCATCCAGCGGAGGAAAACACAACCAAAGCGATGATGAAATGCCGTCCGGAAAAATGGACGCGTAACAGGATCAGGGAACACCCCGAAAAAGGGTGTTGGCCCTGGAAAGGGTCATGACCCTATACCGTGGTGCGTAGTAAACATGAGGCGTTTATTTATGCCGTCCCATAAACATAATAACCGCTGTTCACCGCTGTTGATGCTGTGTTGAGGTATTTTTCTTTTCTTTTCATCCTGCCCAAACACACCCACCCCAAACCGGGTGCTCCGTCCCAATCCGGGTTTGTTTCTTCCCTGTACGCACGTATGTTTTCTTCACCGAACCCGGACTCCCAGGATCGACGCTGTGATTTCTGTGTGGCGGCGGTCATTTGCGTTTCGTTTTGCTGTGAAATCTTGCCGTCCAACCACGATTGCCTTTGCTTGCTTATCGTGTTTGGTTTGTGTTGCTTTGTATAAATATACACACATATAGTTTCCTTTCATCTTCGGTGCCTTCCGTAGGTGTTACTGCGCTATTGGATATGGTATATGGGTGGGCCAGATTTTCCCGGAGCTTGTCCACTGGATATTATTACCCCACCCGACTCGTTCAATTCGATTTATTCGCATAGACTAACGGACGAGGAACCGACGGTGAATGAAATTGGCAACGTAAAAAATGTAGCACGACAGTAAAGCAGCAGCAAAACACGAGCGACTGGATTGAAAGAGGATAAAATCTCTCTTAATCTCTTTGCACATTCTACGCCGGTTCCCCTGGTTCGCCGTGTGAACGGAGGTAATACTTAAAGGTGCAGCTACTGTAGCGAGATGCTTCATTCGAGAAAACCAACCGATAGCATGAATTGTGAAACAAAATCCAAGAGTTCTCTAAATGCATGATTGGCGGATGGAATATGGCTCATAATTCGTTCTATGCTCTCTAAAACAACCAGAGAGTATTTAATATGTCAATCAATTTTATTCGAGGAATTTTGATGCTTACAACTTTTGCTAAGCCTTCCTTGAATTTCCTGAAACTTTTCTAGCTTTATAGCTAGGGTCGCGCTAATCTCAACCTGACAACCAACCCGTAACCAGGAGTTCACATATTCAAAACAAATTCAGGGAATGCAGCCATACTGCTCAAATTACTTTTCCGTCCATCTGTTCAGAAAATTCCGCTTCATCAGCTATCGCATTGCATCAATTTACGCTATAACTATCAAGTAACGATGCATTTTTGTTGGGATTCATGCGATGGAATTGATATGTATGTACAAAAACCGCGCACTAACTATAGCAAAATTGTGTAAAACCAAAATATGATGTGATTTGGAAGAAACTCGATCGCCCGGTGAAAAACACATTGTAAATCCATTAGGTCAGTTTGAGGGTTTCTGCCCTTATTGCTCTATACGGCTTGATTTTTTGAATGCATAAAATGCTCAAAACATAAGGAAAATGGTGCAGAAATTGATCCTGAATGTAACAAAAACATTACCAAAAAAGCTCCATCCAAGCTTTTTACTTTCTTATCCATTGATTGCGTTTATAAACATTTGTAATTCCTCTTTAATAGTACATAGGAATTTGTTAGCTTGATGCAAATATTGAGCAGCTATAGAAAACAGCTTTCATAGAAGGGCAAAGAGAAATCGTCTCACCATAACTATCGGCAGAGTATTAAAACTACATCGTACCACCATTTACCACCATTATCAAACCGACCCGTAACTTACAACGCAAGAATAACCTTTCGCAAAACACTCCTTACAGTGCACTACAGTGTCTGTATATCTGCTGGTCTGAAATCTGGTCTGGATCTTCCAAACACATCGGCCCCTTCACACAGGCCAGGCCAGCAAATATCACCTTGAAGGTTGAAATCTTTAAGATGATGTTTTTTTGTCTTCCAGCCACATGAAGTACCGAACGTACATCCCGGGGCATCCAGGCCGCCTTTCCCTCGCTTCCTACCAAACCTTTTCCCACCTTTCTTGGAGAAGGCAAAGACCCGGTGCTCATAAATCAAATTATCGAGCACTAAATAACCCGTTTTCTGGCGGGCGCTGAAAAACCGAACGAACTGAAGCGTAACTCCCGAACGTCCGAGCAGCGGGAACACTGGACAGGATCGGTACTTTCTAAATTGAATGTTCATACTGTTCCAGCTGTTTCCAGCTGCTTTGGCTTTTTCCGTTCCCGCAACCGTTGTGCCACCCACCAGCCCCGGTAAACATCCAACGCCAATTCACGGTTATGCGATTCATTTCACTCGGGGCACCCGTAATCAGGGGATTACATTTTCACTATCACCAAACACGCCAACCCATCGTCAGTGGTGGAGTAAACGGAGCGAGAGAGAGAGAGAGAGTGTGAGAGCGAGACTTGAAGGCACACCCCATGCAACCCTCCTCAATTTCCCTTTACCACCCATCCATTTCCACTATCCGACAGGCCTCGCTCTCATTCAACAGTGACCCAAAGCTTTCGTCGTGCTTTTCTTGCTTCTTACGCCTGCTTCGATGAGTTCATCTTTCGACACCAGGTTGCTATGACACGCATCCGCCCGAAAAGGTGCCGCGTGGTGGCTGGTGGCAAAAACGACAAAGCAGGGAAAATTAAGCCATAACCGAAGGCGAAAAAGCAACCCCATACGCCGAAAACGTTCGCGCGCACACGGACGGGGTCGGGTGCACTTTCCAGCTGGAAGCAATAAATTAAATATCCCTTACCCCGCGCCCAGAGCTTTTGGGACGAAATTCGAACACCGTCGCTCCCGTTTTTGGTTTTTCTCGAAGATACGCTTCACTGCCCGTCTTACCTTCCTTTAGCGATGGTTCATGCTATTACTAGCAGTTTCGATTATCTTCTTTTCATTTATCATTCGTTTCTCTAGCGCATTCGTTTAATCGCAACTTTGCTTTCCGCGGAAGCATCTGCACGGTTTTCAGCTTTGCTGCTTCGCATTCGCATTCGCATTCGCTCCCACTAACACTAATCATCCCTTTGCGGGGCTTAATGTCGCTTTTTGAAGCCTGGCAACCTACTGAACCGAGCCCTCCCATCATGGCGTTTGCCTGACATTTATCCGGTGCGCGGTAAAACCCATCGTACCATTCGATACCGCCGTGCGCTCAGTAATCTTTAAATTAAAGCCAACTTTCAAACCACCGACGGCGAAGGGACGGTAGGGCGTGAGAATTTTCTACCACACAGCAGGTTCCCGTTCTTGTCCCGGGGGCGACGTCACCAAAATGTAACAAGATTTTCCCTATTTCTTTTTAAGTTATTTTCTTCCTCCTTCTATTTTTCCCCCACTTTCGCCTCTTCCGCTTTCCCGCGAACGCGCACACGGTATAATTTATCGATATTGGCAACGAACGAACCAGGTGCACTCGATTCATACCGACAGGATATTGCAATTAAATCGACTCCTGCTCCGGGACCCGGCACACGAACGTCTATAACAAACAAATTTAATTTACTTTTCGGAAAATATTGTACCATACATGTATACTATGGGTGAATATTTAATTGCATTTATTGATTAATGTTCGGCGCTTATGTCGCTTGTGTGGGTAATTGATATTGATATCGGGTAAATGGATGCATTTTATCTATTCAAATCAGATGCAACAATTAGTTAGGAAAAAACATCCAATCGGAACAAGGCTAGCGTGCGTCAAGGACGATTTTAAATATATTATTCCGAGGAATTGGAATTAAATTTCAACCAAAAAGTATATAAATTTTGAAATATAATTATTTGGGTTGTATAAAAACGTTCCGAACCAACGTATTGAAACATTTGTATTCACCCTTATGCAAAGCTTTTAAAAATTTAAAGTGCAAAGTTATTATATTAACATATTAGCTTCTATTCGAGCATGAGCCGAATAATATCAATCTTGAAATATATTCAACTTTGAAGCTATACTCGTAAACCCTTGAAATGCTGTAAGGAAGATGATTTTTAGTAAAGATTATCAAGTGTTAATCAGTTACAAAATCTTTTCAACTTAAATTGAATAACTTTTCCTTATAAACTTAATGTACAGCTAGGAATGGTATATTTTCTCCTTTCTTGTGCTCTTTTACACGACTTTTTAAGGTAAAGTCCATCCTAAGTAAAGCTCTCCGACCAGACAAATGTGGCAGTTTGCGTGAAAATTCATCCCCAACTTGCCATTTATTCAGCTCAGGCTCGAACTTTCTCATTTGAATTTAAAAATAATAAATAATAATAAAATAATAATAAATAATATAAAAACCACGGAATGATTTATCTCCCCTGGCTCGATAGTAAATAAAATTATCATACTTTGGTGTTTTAATTTTACTGCGCTTATTAAATCAGTTACGCTTAGCGAGACCATATAAATCATAGTTGTAAATCTCGCAATGTTTTAATAATCGTGTTTTTTTTTTTGGTCACAATACAGCACCATTGTACGGACGAGGTGAAATGTTAGCGAAACGCGCTCGTTGCGGATAGCGTAAAGCCACGAGCTTAAAACTAATTATTGCTTTATACGATGGCAAACTGTTTCCATTATCCGGTCGATGGAAAAGAAATTAAGACACATTTAATCCCAAACATCGTCCGGCGGGCGAAAGCAAAATCAAAGGCCTTCCCTTGCTTGCCGGCAACGCTGGGCCGCTGAAACCGAAGACGAAGCATTTCCGGCCGAAACGCTACCGTGGAGCATGTTCGCTCAGGCTGCTTCGCCCAATTCCGGCTACGGAAGTGAGACAAAGCCAAACGGAGGCAAAGTAAGGAAAAAAAGGCGCACGACACAAGCACAGAAAACTTTACGTCTTCCGAGGAAAAAACTCATCAAAATGAAACGCACAACGGAAGTGGCAGCTGCACTGCCGAACTCGAGCATAATCGCCCAAGGAACCGCGCCGATAATCGGAGCGATGGAAATTGAAGACGAAGCGGTTTTAAGCAGTGCTTAACGAAACATCACAAACTTTTACTTACCCAGTCCGGACCAAAGGGTGTGTGTGTGTGTGTGTGTGTATGTGGGGCTGTGTATTTTCTGTGAAAGAAAGAAAGAAAAGGCAACAGCAAGAACTGTGATGTGCAGGGCAGATATAGCACCGAAGAACAAAACCCAGCGATACAACCGAGATTGAGAAGGCTTCCGTGGTAAAAACTTTGCTTTGTTTTGAGGCTTTTTTTTCTTATTTCCCATACCAAACGAACCAACGCCGGGGTAACAGTCAAAAGTGAAATAGTTTAAATGAAAAACTTCACTTGAGTTTCGGTTTTTCTTTACGCCATTACGCCATTGGCCCACACTATGATTCTGCCGCACCGTTCCACCGTTGCGTGGTGTTTGCAGATTTGGAAAATCAGCCCTTCCATAATGAGTTGCCAGTTTGGGGAATGGATGGCAAAAAACCAGCTCTTACACCCTCACACACACACACGCATACACATACACACACCCAAGTAAGTCCCAGCAATTAAAACTTTAATTCCTTATGTTTTCGCTCCATTGCATGTTTTTGATTGCTTGCAGTTGATCGTTTGTTCACGATGTTGCCTGTAATGAAAGTGATATAAAATGGAGTAGATTGTGTGAAAATTGCTTCCGATTTCAAAAGAACGAAAAATAAACAACAAGTTTAGGTAAAAAGTCAAACCTTAGAGGAGTTTATGTTTATCCTGTGTTTGTTAATTTAATGTTTTTTTTTTCAATTCCGTAAAAACCTCCAGTACAAGATGCACCTGCTGCACCAGAAGTGCAACATGCAAATGTGGAAATGCTGAGAAATCTGTTTTCAGGTTTTAAACCACATAGTGTTTGAAGCAGGTTTCTCTTTATACTTGCGTATTCTTTTTTATAAATGTAACTTGCATGTAAAAAATAAACTAACCGCCTTTGGTCAGCATTCTTAAGAGCTCTGGTAAAAGGGTAGTGTTCGAAACCTCTTTAAGTTCACGTCGTTCAGGCATGTGTCTCCGTATGTACCAGCTTTGGATACACAGCCTCCCTCGAACCCCTTGAAGGTGACCTAATCGTCGGAAGGACATCCAGATGCTAAGCTCGACTATCACGAGACCCTCCAGTGGGACTCGAATAGCTTGACCAATTTACCTTTTCTCAAGTACTTTGTTGACTATCGAAGGCTCACTTCAACAACTTCGAAATGGTTTTATCAGTCTTGGTAGATTGGCATATAGCATAGTTTACAAAAAACATGTTATCCTCGGCCATTAAATCATTTAGACTAACTTAGATCAAATCCTTAAAACTATAACAACGCGAAGTACTGAAGAAGAGTACTCAACGAATCGGAACATTAGCCAAAGAATGACATATATAGAAGGGACTTCAAAGACAATAAAGTGAAATCATGCAGAGTAAGCACAAATGGAGAAAACAAGACAAAGCCAGTAGACAAGGATAGTCGGGGATGATGGACAGAAATGGAGAGCGTATAGAGAGATTCCAAAGTTCAAATGACCAGAATAGACATTGAATAACAGGAAACATTATTATTCAAATCGGCATGATAAGGTATGATTAATATAATATATTTGTTTAACTAAATCTACATGAAAAACATTCACTTCTACCAATACCAAAATTAAGTGTATCATGTCAATGTTACCGAATTAAGCTCAAAAATTGATCAAACTATCAGTCCATAGGTAGTTCTTGTAAACATTCGATTGGCAAGCGCTTAAAGCAGCTATATTTAGTGAAGTAGTCTAAACACAAACAAGATTTTCTGAAAAAAATAAACAATCAAAATATTTTCGTAATAATCATAATAAATTTATATAAATAGTTTCATTACAATAAAAACTGCATAGACTGGGCACAATTTCCCATCTTTTAACCAAAAACCATCGGTGTCTCAGGTTTTCAGTGCGAAAATACTTAGCTAAACACACACACACACTCATCGCCAGCTCGGCCATTAAAGTTATGCAGCAGCCCTGCCCAAATGACCCGAATCACGATGCGACGAAAACGCCGAACGCAATCTTCACGTGCCAGGGCTGCAGCTGCGCAACTGCAATCGGAATTGCATTTAAACGGGAATGCACGATTTGCACCGTGCCGGATTTCCGCATACGTCGTCGTGGACAGCAACAACAAAAAAACCACGCGCTCGTTGCAAACACCACGCTGCGTTTTACATCCCAACGTAATGACAGTGTAATGAGACGCCTTTTGTGGTAATGTCATGATCATTTCGTTTAATGGAAAGAAATCAATTATCCATCGCGGAAGGCAGATGTCATCAGGCATAAATGTTACATTGTTGTAATGCATACATTTTTTCTTATTTTATTTTATTGTAATTAAAGCTTAAGGTTTAAATTGTTTTATTTCAGGGCGGTTCTTTGGCTTGATGGTAGCGGCGCCAGTCGAGCAAGGACTGACTATTTAAAAAATATTCTTTTGCATAAAGACTACTAACTTTTATTTTTCAAAATCCGTAAATTTCATAGTTTTGTTTTCTTTTTTTAACAAACGTGAACGTGCTCAATTCGCCTAGTTTAATTACGCTTTTGCCCTGAAAATGCTATCAAACTTAACCTAAGCCCAACTTTCCCAGCAGAAAAAGCATACTTGCAACAAAAAATATATGATCATGTAATTTAAATACATCATAATGATAACAATCAGCCTGTACCTGTACACGCCTCATTAAACATCTCGAATGCATTGCCACGGATACCGTGCCACTGTAGCGAAGGCAACCATATTTGATTGCCGGAGTAAACACTCACATAAAACATATAAACCGCCCGGTTGTGGTGGAAGTGAGCGAGCGCAAAATTTCCCGCTTTTCGCGCAAATCAGTTCCACCACCCAGGTGGAAGAGACGACAGTGAATGAGCCATACACACACATACGTACACATTCACACACACTCAAATAAAAAACCGCCTTATCGTGCAAATTATTTTCCCTCGTCTCAAACTCTTTGCCTGCGCCCGTTTGCGTCGCCTGATGTTTTCTCAACAGACCAACAGGCGTGCTTTGTTTGAAGCAATGTAAAAACCTCATTTCATTTCGATTCACCAACCAAACCGGGTACGGGGTAAAAGAGGGTAGAGGGAAAAGGGAGGGAGAGGTACGGACAGCTTTTCAACCCCTCCATCCCCTGTCCCCTGTGAATGTAGCGCATATGTTATGTGCTTAATCAAAGATGCAAATTTTGCCCAGTGTACAAAGATGTTGCTTTTTTATCCCGTCGCACTGTTTGCGATACACGCGGCATATCGTTGCTTGGGGTTTTTTATTCTCCCTATCAAATTTCCCTGCGATGGCGGTAAATGTGGTAGATTGCTGTTGTTTTTTTTTTGCTTACGTTACTTTCTTTCACCCATACAAGCGAACATAACGAACCTCGGAAAACCAATAGAAACACGGGACCGAACGATCCTCATACCAAAGCGCGCCGTGTACTGGAGTGCAAAAAAAAAGGTGCTGAAGGTGCCAAGCGATATAAATAAGAATAACCATCATCGTTAATTCTCGCTAGCGAAAAAAAAATACGAGCAGCAACACAAAGGTGCGGAGGTAGCTATAAAAATATTGCTATAAAATGTAGCAAGTTCCATCAAAAACGTTGAACCGATGGCTTGATGGTAACGGGGTTTTAGGGGACCAAACCCCGACCTCATGGCTAGAAAGTACCTGCAGAACACTCACTCATACCGATGGGTCAAACAGCGCTTGCCAAAACTTTCCTGCACATTATCAATATCAATTATTATTGTCATAAAAAGAGATTCTGTTGGCTTCACGCTCAAACTCCTCCTCCATCACACTATATCAACAACAGCACCACACACCCTGAAACCCTTTTCAGTATCCTTCCCGAATGCAGCAGAAAAAAACCATAAAGTCATAAAGTTAATCCTTACTCAAAACAACCTACACCGACACTGACCGTAGCACTTTGATTGCTGTCTCACAACCGGTCCACCCACCGCAAGCTGATAAACGATCTTCTATGGCTTTGTTTTGCGGACCCCGGACCCCCCGAACGCCACCACACCGCATAACGATCGCCGGCAGCATCGATCTTTTTACTGCTTCATAATTGACATGGGGACGTTCGGTTCGGGCCTGGGGAAGGATATGGCAGCGATGGTTTAGCCACCGCAAAGATTCGAAGTTCCAACTCGATGGTTCGACGCGGTACGAAAACGAACATAAGCGGAGACATTTAGAATGATGCGATAGGAGGAGTTGTGTTGGCGCTTCTTCGCAATTCCATTCGCCAGCACCATCATCAGCCACGGTACTTGTACGGGTTGATCGAAACGCAACTGGCAATAATAATAACAAGTCTTGTCGGCAAGTCAGTGTTCGACAACAGTTGGTAGTGGTGATCGATTTTTTTGGCGGTTTGTGTTGCGTTTGCTGTAGCGTATACGGTAGTGATCGATTTGCTCCTTAGGGAATGAGTTCTAGTATTTAAACTTTTGAATTTTTAATTATCTAATTAAAGTTCCTGAAAAAATAAAAATAAAATTAAAAATAAAAATAAACCCATGGATGCCAATTTATACCACTTCCAATTATTAGCTTAAGGTATTCTGGAGCATTTTCTGGCTATTATTACTGGGGTTTTTACAGTTTTTATTTTATTAACTTAAAGTACTTTTGTAAATTAAATTTACACCGCAAACTAGATCTGGATTTTTTTTTATTTTCTGGAATAGAAAACAGATGCAGTTTTTTGAGAAGTTACAGAATGTTTGAAGAATTCCTGAATGTCTATTTAGACATATTCCAGCTATACATGAACAGAATCAAATATTCGCTTCAACATTTGCTCTGAAAACCCCTGTGAGCCGAAAAAGTTATGTTCAGAATTGATTTCTTTTTAAAAGTGACTAAAATTCATACTTATCTCTAAATGTTTCACTTTAACTAGAAAGTATACTAACATGGTTCTAATGTACTTGACTAATCAACTCAAAAACCCTGCATTTAAACGGATATCTGATTATCCGTGCTTTTTGAAACTGACAGTTCCAAGGGGTGGTGGACATGTTCACTTCACCGTTAATAGAAGAAATAAAATCATCAAGATTATAAGATAGAACGTGGGAAAGTTATAAGAAAACTACATTTTTTGCAACAATAAACCACAATATAAAAATAATCTATGTACTGCATAAAAACTCTACCCGTCATACATATTTTTATTCATACTAACATTTACCACAAACGATGTGCCTTTTATCCGTGTTATTCCATTATCCGGCTGCCATCAAATCGATCGATGGCCACAGATATTCAGTGTTCCACTGTATTTTATTGCATTAAAGTTAATGCATTTACAGCTTCGTGTTATTTGCTGTACAATCCTCGTTACTATGTCCATGGTTATGATTATTTGACAATTGAGTGGGAGGATTTTCAACAATGCCGTCGTGCGTCGTGCGACCGTTGAGCGCTGCGAACTGTAGAGCATGAAAACAATCCACGAGCTAGCTGAGCTGGGTAGAGGAAAAAATCATCGGAGATACGATGATTGAGGTACGTCATGAGGATGGCTAACTTATGTCCTACCTGGAAGGTGCTCATCACCAACGACCCGTTCGGCATGATGCGTACGAAATCCGCAGGCTGAATCAAGTCGAGTTTAACGTACCGGATGTTAGATGCAGCCGGAAGTGAAGCACTGCAACCCTACGACCGGGCTTCCACGAAACGAATCGATAATATAACCGCCGGCATGACCGCCTACTGTGAGCGAAATCCAAGAAAAGGAAACGTTGTTACGCTTGACCTGCTTCGCCTAATGGCTAGTTCCGAATAAAACAGCCCACAGCTGTGTAATCACCTAAGGAGGACATAGTTGTCTTTTCCAAAAAGAAAAAGTAATAAAATAAACATTTCACTCTTCAGGCAGTAACAAATTGATCGCTCAAAAACCAAACACAACCGACCTTTGCAAATATTAGGTTGCGCACCACTGGCCAAACCGCAACCGGTCGAAGGAAGCGACACACATACGCAAAAAAAAACCACCCTTCTAAACCGGCTTCCGGTTGCTGACGCCGTCACAGTTAACTCCGGTGGCCCCTGGTGGTGGGCGAACCGGCTCGATGCCACGGCCGTATTGTGATTTGTGGTGACGGTGGCGGTGATCCATTTTTTTTAGAGGTCATCAAAATTTACACCCTCATGATGCTGTTGCTCCCGTAAACGACCCGAAAACCGGGGTAGTTTTTTTACGATACTCCAAGAGTTTGTGTTCTTTTTTATTTCGTTTGCTGTTGTTGTTGCGAGCGCCTCACCGTAATGTCCGCTTCGCAAATATCTAACGACGCTTGGGAGAGGAGGAACAGCTCCCTCGCCATCATCACCGTTCGTGGCGGGATATCGAGTGGTTCTATTTTATGCGTGTGTTTCCGGTCGTACGGTCGGCACCGAAAGCTTCGAATGTAATCGGAAGTTTCGGTGAGCACTTCCCGGCCGTTGCTGTTGCCAGTCCATTACGGTGTGTGTGTGTGTGTATGTGTGTGTATGTGTGTGTTGTAAGAAAAAGGGTAAGGATTATGATGGGCCTCCCAAGCGGAGCGGGACCAGTTTTTTTTCTTCCCTGTCATTCCTTTACTCGTAACCTTTTTACCACCTCCAGGCGCTTTATAAAATTTATGCTAAACAAATTAAAGCCATTAGATTTTATGAGATTGGTTTTTCTGCTCGCACCACTTGCTCCGCTGCGATTTTACTTTGCAAAAGACAGATCTCCTCTCCCACCTCCCCCCGGTTTGCCGGCATCCTTCGGGAGGAACAAAACTCAAAGGTAGCAATCTAGCCCGTCCGTTTGATGCGTTTGACCCGTTTACCCCCGTTGTGCGGAGTCGGTGCGGAACCCCCCATTTGTCTGAAACGAAGATGGGAAATTTGGCCATGAAGTAAAAAATATGACCCCGTTCATAAAGAGTTATGGAATAATGACGGGGAAAAGTGGGCGTGACGGTGGTGGATACCGCGCTGCGGTTTCCATGGAAGTGCGTGAGTTTGTGTGCAATCATTTTTTTGTTTTTGTTTGGTTTTTGTTTGCTTCCCCCTAACACACCAACCGTTGGTCCAACCGTGCCCATCAAACACATTGGCTCCCGCATTGGCCCTTTATAAAGCCACACGGTTTTTCTTCGTTTGGTTAGTGGATTGTACAATTTGGATTCCCGGACCGGACGTAGATTGATGTTTATTTTAGACTCCCCCCCCTCCCCCCTCACTCATCACACCCCCCCGTCCCTGTAGCGACACCAAAAAACGATGCTCGCAGATTTCTTGAAGTTTGTCTTCAATTTATTTTTATTATCATATTTTTTCCGTAATTCTTTTTTATTTCTTACTTCAGACCACCCACAACGCCACCGATGGAGAACTTTTTCTGTTGTTGTTGTTGTTCTAGCCAGTTGCGTTTACAAAAGGGGTTTTGCAATGTAAGCTTGGCGTGGAGAAGATTCGGAAGCGAGCATCTTCGATTCTGTGCTTCTTCTGGCCTGCCTGCCCCAACACGGTGCAGATTAAACGAAGCTCATAAATATCGCCTAAAATCTCATCCTTTGCCCCAAGCTTAACGTTCATCATTTGTGCTTCTCGCCTCCATTTTCTAGCCACAGTTGATGATTCTATGCGCCACGCCGAAGGGGGTGCGAAGGGAAGGGGAAACAAGCGGTACGGAGCCCGGAAATCGGAAAAAGAAATATGCCCAAATAAAGGGTGCCCAAAAATAATGGGGTGGGGTGGGGGTGGGGGAGGAGAGCCGGGAATATAAATAATGCAATTCCAGACCCATGCTTCCCATGCGGTTTGTAACTTGGAGGGTTAAAAATGGAATCCACCGGTCGGTTGCTTGGGGAAGCAAATGAATGCTTTCCGGGACGCATCCTGTATTATCCTTCTGTGGTAGTTTTTCTTCGCGTGCGAGCAACACACACACACACACACGTGCCAGTTCTCAAGAATTGTTTGCGGGTTTGAGGGTGAATTTTGTCGCTTCTTTCGATTTCCGACACGATTGGGCGAAACAGCCAACATCTTGTTTTTGCGAGGATAATTTTATTCCGTCCAATCTCGAAACATGCCACAATTGGTACAACAACATCTTCCCAGGAAACTCATCCCCATCCAGGAGTTAGTGGTGCACAACTTCTTTTTTCTTTATTTCGAGTGGGATTTCTACATTCTCGCTGCGACGACGTATGATGGAGCTTGATGATAGGGTATGGTGGGAATGGCGTTTTGGCCGTTCTTTTCTTTTTTTATTTTCTTTTGCCAAACGATGATAGACGAGCACAACCAGAGTGAAGCATTTACCGTGGCCTCATAAGCACGGACCGCTCGGGCCAACAAAGTGGCTGCCCGGGCACCGGAGATACGACCACGGGGTAGGCCGTTCTGTTACGGATAAGTATTATTTATGTGTACGTCATCGGGCTAGGGGGATAAATTGTGACTTTGCCCGTTACCATTAGCGAAAGTGTCACCCGTTATGACAGTCACTTGAGCGCGCATGGACGCGACGCATGAAAACGATCGGTGCGAGGATTTTATGCGGCATTATTAATGATACCGTGGGCCGCCTCGAGTGGGCCGCCTACCCCGTCCGGAGCGTCTTCCAAGTTAGGGCTAAATTATAACCCCGGAGCGTGATTGCATAAGTGATGCATTGATTGTCATGTAGAATATTGCGCATGCGAAGGATTTGGAAGGGATCACTGTTATTATTTGGTATCAATGGCTCCCTCACAGCGTAACCTGACGGTGGTGATCATCGCTAAAGTATACTTATATTTACGAATGAAGTGTGCAGGCGAAAGTACTACCGGGGGAAAGGGAAATGGTCTTAAACTTTAAAGCAGTTTCAATTTCAAGCCCATCTATCCGCTAGATAATGCCATGTTAGTTGTAAATAGTTCCCATATCAAGTAGGATATTTTAGATGCTTGAAAGGATCTCGCAGTTTTCATAACGTTTGTTTATTCCCTTTATTGGTAAAGAAATTTATGCGAAGAAATGAAACAATTGAAGGGAATGGCAAAACCCCAAACCGCAAACATATTCAAAATATCCTACGTACGATGGCTGAACATTTGTTGTACACTTATTTGAATAATAAACAACATTGAAACGTTTTTTACTGAAATAATACGGAATTTATGAACGACACCGTTTCACTTTTTTCCTACGTGTATTTAAATCGTATATTTTTAAAAATTTTTGGTTTAAAAAAACGCGATATTTTCTTACAGTTCTTCGCAGATAAGAGACCGAGCTTGCCCTACGCGCTTGCCTCAAATCTCTTTTCTCCCGCGATGGCCGTTGCGCCCTCGGCTTGACGCGATCATTGCCCTCAGATTTCGATCTTCGAAATCTGCGCAACTGTCACCTTGACGCTCAAGGTCCTTACAATATAAACATTCCTGACAGCTATTTTGTTTTGCGATCTGGTCTAACGTTGTGTTGTGTTGTGTTTCGTCGGCACGGTTACAACGTAACAATATACATTACAATATACGATATACGTGAGCAAAAATCAGTCTCAAGCAGTAGAATTAAAATACGTTACAGAATTTCGTTGTTTTCTAATATGCCCGCCAAATACATGCCGAAAATATTCTGAGGAACTAAATTGATGGGGAAAACATAATGGAAACTATCCGGTAGTTTGGGAATTTGACCATCGAACATTCATGCTCGTATGTAACGGAGCTCCATTTATAGGAAAGGTACACGTTTAAACATATTCCTGTAGTATTATACCTCAGTTCTACTGCTTTACCGTTTCCTATAATAACCAGTATACCGATAAACCTGACTTATTCGAGTATCTGTTTTTATCAAGCTATAACAAAAATACCATTATAAATACAACATTACATAAATATTGCCCTCATCGATTTTAAAACTCATTCTTACGTACCCGGAGCGTCGAGGCGTTCAAACCGTGAGTCATCTGGCTTATATACTTCATTTTTATAAAATTTTATGTTATTTAAACATTTTAAAACACCTAAATATTGACCACTTTCTGAATATTATAATATATTCACTAATATGTTGTTGTTTTTTATGGTTTCAGCATAGTTAGTCAAAACAGCTGGTATTTTATTGTAACTATGATTGATTTACATGTTGTATTGAGCTATGCACTGACCATTTTGCGTTTGCCTGATGTATCGAACTGGCCAAAAGATTGATTCAATTAATTTAAACTACACACTGCCCACTATCCAACCTGGAATTATGCATGAGAGGTGCGCCATAAACTAACCATGCAAACCGTGCATCGAATTAATTACCAACTGTTGCATTTTTTTGCACTAATTGCCAGCGGGAGTTTGGTATTACAGCGAAGATATTTGCTACCCACACATTTAAAGGCACTACACCGGTGTTACAACGTATTATCACTAGCAGCATCTCCCGTGTGCATTACTCCATTAAATCATTTTAAGCGTTCCATTCCACCATAACATTTACATATGCAACCACCCCAGAAACCCCATTCGAGTGACGAACCAGCAAAACCACTCGATCAAATCGCTCCTGATTTCCGCCCCGTTGAGTCATTAGTCGATTGGTGACCGGGAGACTAATTTGCTCCTGTACAGCTGACTAAAAACGTGCACCTAAATGAGCAGCATTCCAGCAGCCTCCAGCTCGTCCCCCTCCATTATTGGCATCCGTCCTGCCCGGCGGCCCCCGGTGCACGATCGTAAATTACTCACTCTTGACCGTATCGGTGGTCATTAACGTACGATTTTTGCACAACCCGCCCGCCAGCTAGCGGGCATGAATCGTCCCGGCAACTGGGACCACCGCGTCAATCGAACCGCATCTTCCGTTTCATCTGCTTCGGGTTTCGATTGTGATGATTTAGTTGTGCGATTTATGCGGTTGCAGTTAGTATATATAGATTCGGCTTTTTTTTTTGTTTCTCCTTGACTGTATTCTGCCACACACACACGCACAGTTCCCATGACAATCTGACCATATACGCCTCACCGATGGTACGGTTGACTTCCTGCAGTTTTTCCGCTTCCGGCACGGTATGCTACTGTTTTTCTATGACAAATAGTCAATTAACTCAAAGCTGAACGACTGATTTATGGTATTAGAACAGCAACAACCTGGGTACCGTCGGGGCGGGGCGGCCGGTAAGTTTTCCCTCCGGGAACCGTACGCGATCTGCCTATCGCTACAATCGGCGTTAAATGTCCCACTACTGCCGCGATACAGTAAAAAGGCGATAGTACATTGCGCTAAAGCACATACGCTCATTAAAACATGCGCACTGCCATAAATCAACCTAATCCAGGTCCGGGCCCAGGTCAGCATATCGGGGCGGGGAACTAAAGATTGAACAACCGTGGCAAAAAGGGAGCGGCGCCGAATCACGGCAAGAAATTCATGATCATTTGTACCACACTTCGCTACTGGCCGTTTCTCTCCACGGTAATGGTGCACTATAATTGCTGCTGTTTCGGTGATTGCTCTCGACCTGATTGTTCCCATGTTAGTTAATCTAAATACACCCGGACACACACACGCTTAAGTTCAATCATGGCATGCAACCTTTTGCGTGGACAAGTGATCAAATGTTTGATGCGGTTCCCGCTTCCTTCCTGCGTTATGATGCATATACAGCACTGGGGATAACAATTGATAAATAATGCTTTTATTAGCGAACTAAGAACCCTACGCACTGGATACAATGGCGATTGTGTAGTGGTGGCACAAAAAGATTACCTTCCATGCATCGGTTTTTCTGTAACAAGTATTTGCGGCGATATTGATGTGTTCCGGCAAATCATTACAGGGTGGAACTTTTTCAAACAATTTTAAACATTTTAAACTTGTTTTTCTACACCGTTTGATAAGTTATAATTGTAATCTCTCCCAATAACGCTGAAAGACGTACGATTTCCTTGAAGTACTAGGCGCCTCCATCAAGATGATCGTTTTGCATTGCATGATCGAATCGATGGAAGCTTTTCCAAAATAGATCTCACGAGCAGATTTTTTTCGTATATTAGTTTAAAGAGTCATTGAAATATTAACAAATTATTATCATAAAACTGGGTAGTTTGTAATTGTTATGTCCTACATGATGTGCCTGAAGCACGTGCTAATTCTATAAACAACTGGGCGCCTCCATCATGATGAACTATTTCTCCTTTGTTCAATGAAGGTTTTATTCTAAAACAATGAACCAAAATTTACATATTGCAAAAAAACATATTGCAAAAAGGTACCACGACTTTGACAAAAACTTCCCAAATTTGTACATACGACCGTTCACAAATGATAACCAAAAACAGGCAACCCACGTAGTTGACAGAAATCGTCCCAAAATATGCGAAAGTTCGTGACAACTTGGTAATCGGAAACTTTATTATAAATTTAATAAAACGACAGACATCATCCCTCATCCACCATCACGCATTCTATCATTTCCCTCCTCGCAATCCCCTTCGCAATTTCAACTTCGTTATTGTAAACAATGCGCTTAAAGATGCTGACCCACACAAATCCAATAAATCTCAGCTGCATCTCAAACTTACCCTTAAAAACCAATACCGACACCTTCGCTCTGCGCTTGGTACGAAAGGCCAACGGGGCATTCGGTGTGCTAATGAATGGGATGAATTGAAAGGAATATTTCTCCATCATCTGATCCCACCGGCAATATACTTACCCCATGGCACCTCCTGTTGATATGCCATGTCCCAAACTACCGGGGTACCCACCGCGATACCCTCCGGTAATGCAAGGAAAATGAATATAAATTTCACTTCATTTTCACACACCAAAAAACTTTCAAATCCCGTCTTGGATAGGCGTTCAGTAAAAACCGAAAGCAACGAAGAAAGAAAAAAACCAACCCCAAACAAAACAGAAAACATCTCTGTGAGGTTGTGAGGTTTGTGGGCTGAACCATTTTGTGGGCGAACGGATTTGCCTTACCTTTTGTTTCGTTAAAGCTACGGTCCATTGGGTCGTTTTGTCTATGCGCGAACCGGTGGCATCGGTTAGGGTGAAGGTGCCTGGATCGGACAGCAAAGGGCATCCACGCAAAGCGCAAAACTTTTGCCCTACCTGTCGTTACCCTTATCACCAGCGACTAACACCACCATCGCCAACACTGCTGCGTGCGTAGGCTGTTTCGCTCGGTCCCTTCACAATGCGATTCTTTCGCAACGCTGTTCGGTATAAAATATGTTCACAACTACTGCTCTATTGTGTTATGTGTATTTTCACAACTACAATGCTAGTTATGTGGAAAATTATGGTGGTTATTACTAATACGAGTTTTATTTCTCCGATGAACGAACGAACTATATTTTATTAATATTGAAATCAAACATACTTCACGATAAATTTGTATTCATAATCCCTAAAATTAAGATGAAAACCCAACGATTCACAGGGACTCTATAGTTGTGCTTATTTATGTAGCGAGAACCACAACATTAAATTTAAAACATAACCTACTTTCACATTCGTCGAACCGGTGCTTCATTAAGCTCCAGCATTAAGTCCACCAAACCGATCCACATTCACTGTAAACTTATAGTTATCAATCAATCAATCACTCCACCAGAATCACTAATTGGCTATCAAATATGCATATCACTACTGAAACGGTTTTATAGCTGGTGACGAGTTGACACTGGTGGACAATTTTATGGCACTGCCTAGTTGCATGTTGTATGCAGCACACCAAACTGAAAGGGGCGGAATGTTTTATAATAAAAAACAATTAATAACAAGCAATAACAGTTCCCCGCAATGGCCATGCTGCCCGGTGCTGTGCGATAGTAATTGATTTTGATGGCAAACTAGCAAAAATTTTACGATCAGCACAACGCACAATACGAGCGAAGTGTGGAAACAGGCCACGGACTAGGAGGAGATAAAAATCAATTATCTCGACCGAATAGTGCGAGAAGTGTGATGCGAAGTATTAATGTTATTGGAAAAAATGTATATGCACGCACGTCATGGTGAAGGCTTTCAAGTAGTTTAATATTAGGATCACATAAACATGTACCTTGTATCGAGGTAGATCTGGAATGCTTCGATCCTTCTGGATATTGTTCAAAGCTGTATATCGTCTCTCGTCTAACATACTGAAAGCTTTGCATTAATACATTTGTAAAGCTTTCAGTGTGTCAGCCTTCAGAATCAGTCTCCTTTTAAATATGATACAAAAATGGCTCTAACAGACGTTAGTCAGAAATGCCATGATACACTTTTATATCCAGAAACTATTTTCCGCGATCATAGGGTAAAATTAGAGCTATTTCTTTCAATTCATTTTTCAAGTAAAAGTGAAACAACAAACACATGCAGATAAATGTGAAAAAATGTATCAGAAATGACTAACTGTGAAATAACTGTGCAGGATGAACTCGATAACTGTGTTTGTCGAAGAACTTGGGTGTGTTGCGAGAGCTTTCGGTGCATCTTTTTCTATCGAAGCAGTACTATTTTCTTGTTATGTGATATAAAGAAGCATTCGTCAGTCTCGACGTGTCTGTATCTATTGACAGGGATTATGTAGAGCTTTACTGGGAAAAGTCAAATTTCACATAACAATCACAGCTTTCCATGATATCGCAATACCTCGATTGACTTGTCCTCTCTCAAACAGTCAACCCAGTCTTTGGGAAAGTACGACCCAGCTGAGAGTCGATATTAAATCCACATTTGATATTGAGCCATGCATGCATATCGCTTTTAAAAATGACTAAAGAAACATCCAATCAAAACAGCCTATATTTAATATTTTTTTTCATTTCATTTCATTTGTTTCATTCATACACCACAACCAAATCGCTGTATTATGCTAACAGGCATTTACCCCCCCCCCCCTTCTTCCCCTCTCCCCACCCCTCCGCACTAAATTTCACTAAAGCATTTGCAGTAAACTCGTAAACCTACGCCCAATCTCACTCGAAACGCAATCAAACCGTGCCACTAATCGTTAATCATGCAAATCAGGATTTTTTGCATCTGTTTCACGTGCGGTTGAGGCCCCAGTTTCCATCTCATAAGTGTGATGGAATGCTTGGCAATAAAATAATTTCCTCGAACGAATTTATTAGAACCACCGCCATCAAAAGGCCACCGCTGTTTGGCGTATTTACCTGCTTAGGTACCTGCCCCTTGATCTCGGCCCGCACATCCGTCGGAGGTGGAATTTCCAAACCCGATCGACCATTTCGGACAAACCCTCGGTACGGAATCTGCACGCCACACGGACCACGCACACACAAGCGCGCTTGCTCAGCCCCGGGAAAAGCAACACCATCGTGGTATGCCTTGTGGCGCTCGTGAAATACCCTTATGCGGTCACCGGGCTGGTGGCACAGGTGAAAGTTCGGCAAATGTGAAACCAAAGCCACACGGGACCCTTACCTTCGGTTCGGCATAATGCAAAAACCGGGGTGCGCCGAATTAGACCAGGCCTGGGTTGTGGGTGTTCACATTTCCACCAAAGCACGACAAAGCATCCCCGAATCCGAGATCCGATTTGCCCTCAGGTCGGTTCTCGTTACAAACACTGGCGCGTACGCACCCGCAATCACACAACGACCCAGGGCTTTGAACGACTCGGTTCTGGCATTTGGACTGCACGGTGCCCACGGTGGGGGTATTCCACCCACCGTTCACCGTTCCACCGCGGAGGGTATGTTATAATTTATTTGAAAATTTAATAAACCATAAATGCTCACATTTCCCCGGGATGCGAGCGCATGGAAGCAGCACAGAAACCGTCACCGAGGGTCTGGCCTAATTCTGAAACCCTTTTTCCGCTCGAAAAGTATTGGTTATTTTGTGAATGATCATGTGTACGTGAAGGCAGGAGGGCGATAGAGCGAGAGAGCAAGAGAGCGAGAGAGAGAGATGTTGAAGCGAGGGTCAGAAACAATTGTTTTCTGACCGGTCCAAAGCACGGCTTTTTGTGCGTTCGCATCAATCAAGCTGATTTGATGCGACGAATCGATGGATTGTTATGGTCAGGAGTTTATGTTAGATAGAGTAGCAAAATAAACTACAGCACGGTACTGTAATAATAAACTACTGTAAAGCATTCATGCTGAATTGTTCGTCTAAATTACAAAAAAAAACCCAATTCGTTAGAATATACATCGTTGATTCTGTTTCTCCTTTTTCTCCTTTAACTAGTAATAAAATTGTTCCTGCTTATGAAATTAATACCCAAAATAAAATACATTTTTATACAAATTGTTAATGTTGTTCAAGTTTCTTTGTTGGGAATGTTGTATTTACTGCAGCCCTAACTTACAGTTCAATAATTCAACAGCAACATAAAATAAAATGTCAAAATAATATGTAAATAATAATATATTTAAGCATATAAATAACGAATAATAAACAAATAAAGAAACTTATAAATAAATCAAACAATTGATCTAAATGATGATCTGATATCTAAGAATGACTTTGAATAAATATGAAGTTCTGCATAGAAGAGGACATAGGAAGAGAAATAAAGTACTTTTACCGGTGGTACACAAATTACTGAGAATTTTCTCAAATTGACACCAATATCGTTTATACTACAAAGTTACAGAGTCGGTTTTACGCATTTACTCGAGATCCATTCAATATTTCGAACAAAGTTTATTAATGGAATTAAATTGGAATGGAATACAGCAGATATTCAAAGAAGGTAACCATTTCCTAGTCATCTTCTTGAATTTAATACAAAACTCGCCCGAAGATGTCCCAAATTTCGAAATTCCCACAACCCACTGCGTTTTTCCGAGACCTTCCAGCTATGGTGTGACTTCCTATTATATCAAATCGATAAGCTTAGACCATGTACATGTACTCATGCCCTCCAACCCTTTGAAACCCATTCAGCCATAATATCTACCATCTAATTGAATAAACTAGCTATAATTTTGTGATACAAATCTTGACTCCACGACATTAACGATGCAGCACCGTCCCACTGTGGGAGTGGAACGGCCTCATGTTCTATCTAATTTGATACAAATCATGCGGCCGGAAAATCGTGGCGCATGCTGTCTGCCTTATTTATAAGCTCCAAAATTTACGCTCCCACGCCAACCGAATGATGCCCGAAAAACGATGAGTAATTGAATAATTATACATGCAAATTCACAGGCCACACACTTCTGCCATTTCACTCGCGGACCCATTCCACTTAGGCGGAAAGTTTTGGGAAGGTAAACACGGGCAGAAACTTTTGACGGATGGATTCAGACGTAAGTGTAAACAAGCTAACAAAAAACAAAACAGATATATGTACACATCCCACAAAAATGCGTCTTAAGATTCATGAAGAAATGTTTGATAATAAGTGTCTAATTGTGTACCACTGTTTGATGCAAACAGAATTACGGGATATCCGGGAACCGCCCCACCCGGAAAACAGCATCAGCACAGCCCCAGCATGACAACAATATCGTATATTTGGTGTAATGAGAGAAACCGAATTAATTTACACACACACAGACATACTAACACGAGGGAACGGAAAAAAGCTTATAACACGTGCACCACAGGGGAAGCCCGATTAAAACTGACTTCTAGGCACGCTCACCGCTGCGGGCGATGGGCAAAAGTCAAGTCGTTGCCTGCCTGCCTATGTCGGGAAAGATAAACAAATGAAGCTCGGTACAGTCAGCATTGATAAGCGAACGTTGCTTGGATGAAATAAATGGCTGCAGGGTTGAGGGAAATACAAACTTTTAATGTTTGTGACGCTCGTTATTGTCCGACTTTATTGGCGTGAGATGATCACTAAGAATGATATGGAGCCACTTGTTAGTTTTGGCAGGTATGTGAGCATATTTGGAGAGGAAAGAATAGTCATTACATCAGGCGGATTGGTTCCTTATCACGCGAGGGAAATGAATGAAAAGATTATCAAAATAATGTTTGTTATGACGCTCGATCAGTCAGAAACTTTTCAGAAAGAAATATCGAATATAAACCAGATGTCTATCCGGGATGCTTTCGACTTTCGAGGAAGTGAATTACTGAACCGTACAAAATGGCTGAATGCTACATAAACCGAGTTGGTACAGGTTGAACAATGTTGGAGGGTCATCTGGTGTCTTTCTCATGACTTGATCAGCCCCCCGTAATCTGGCGAGTCTAAACCGCTGTACGACAGTAAGTTTGCCGTACTACGAGCTGTCAGTGTGACGACTCCTCCATTGTCCTTCAACACATACGGGACTAAAAATCCTTCTGGCCATCTTAGATTTGGAAAAAGTTCATGTCTCAGGGGCGTATGTGAGGACTGGAACTATTGAAGTGCTGTATAGTTCCAGCTTCCTTCGTGGCGACAGATGTTAGAGAAGTTTCTTTAGTCTATAAAATGACCGGCAGTCAACACTCTAGCGCGCATCTCAACGTCAATGTTATTTTCGGTACTGACCCAAGATGGGTTAAAGTTTGGACGACTTCGACACTTATTTGTACATTGAGATTCATTAACTCTGTTGCTTTGGAGGATTTTATGTAATAGGGTAGGATCCAAAGCCTCTTGAAGGTCCCACAGGCTCTCCTAATCACATCCTATTCCGTCACGTCCTCGCCGTACAGAGTGGTAACGTATGTCACCACCTATCCAAGCATTGGGTTTCTGGGGGCACAGAAGCTTTCTGAGCTACCTGAACGTCAGGAAGGACAACCAGACACTGAACTATCCTGTCACGTAGTCCTCCACGAGGTACTAGAGGACTTGAGCCAATCACCCTGCTTCAAGTATCTGTACAGACTACGGTAAGCATCAGGATTTTTTGAAATGAACAACGCTTAAAGGTATCGACAAATGGATGAATGGATATTAGTAGGAAACGAATCCATTCGGAGTTTTTTGCCCTATGAAGCGATAGCAATGTGTATTCTATTCGCGGAACATAATTGGAGTTGGAGGCGAGATTGGACATTAACTAGCTGAAAACCCCCTTGAAACATGCTATACTACCCAAATGCAATTGCAATGATCTGTTCCAAATCCATTTTAACTAACATTGGGTAAAAGAAATGCCCTTAGTCCTAACGAATCATACTTCAGTAATTGATTTTGCAATGTACCGTGATTCGTTTCCACTGTACGTGACACAGAACCATTCGTTTTGTGGGGTTTTCCATGCTATATAGTTGCATTTATGCTATCCTTCCCTGCCCAGTGCGAATAGACAAAACAAGGACCAGTACCGACTCCATAAATCCATCGCACCGGCGACAAAAACTTATTACTCTAAACTTTCGACCGCCGAACCACAAACCACTCCCATCCTCCCGCGATCCTTACCTTGGGACGAGGGGTTTCACCGTGCGCTTAAAACAACACAAATCATATCAGCGGCAACCAAAAACAAAAAGCACCCACTCCAATATCGCTCCCCACGAGCCAACGGTCGTGGCTCGTGAAAGACCCCACGCAAAAGGGGCCCGGAGGCCCGCTAGTGCACTGCTATGTTTCCATGCACTTGAAATAATACACTCAGGGGCTGATTGTGCCGTCCAGCCGGTACGGGGTACGAAAGGTGTCAGCAGGCCTTCATCCATGGCGGTTTCATCCCACGCATCGTCGGCTACGGTTAACCGATATCGAGAAGTGTATTTTTCCTGATGGACGAGGGGTTTTTTTTTTTTTGGCGTGACACACCCCACGCTCACGGGTGGAATGTACGCAACATGACTTAACGCTTAAAATTTTATCAAAACCTACCTTCATTTTGTTCGTGACCGAAGGCCCCCCCCCTCGGTGGTTGAAAATTCGGTTAAGCTTTTTTGTTTTGGCCGTCACCGAGGTACAATTTCGTTGTGTTTTCGTTTAACGCAACGCGAGATTGAAGTGAAAATCGGAACACACATTAACGGAACACACACACATGCACCCACATTGATATTGACCGACCCAAAACGATCGAGTACACACCACTTTTCTTTACCATTACGAGCGGTGGAACGCGCTGAAGTGCGCGAAAGTCCACCTAGTGCCGAAAATCCGAGTATGAAATCCATTTGCAAACATGGGATTGTGGCCGCATGCCACGGCACGCATGATGGTACAAAATGATTGGCATGGAAACAGCTGGGCGCCCAAACGTTTTCGGTTTGGCTGTAGGTTTTACAATGTTGAAAAATTGTAAATACGATACGGCGTAGCGTGAAGTGCGGTGCAGTTCATTGCAATATTATCAGCCCAATGAACAATTGATGTGGCGTTTTCTCTTTTGTTGCCAAATTATTCCAATAGTGTACGAGGCGCTATTTTGTTTTTGCTTGCTTCTCTTATTTGTTTTTGCTTGCGGTCCAACGAATTCACATTCAATCTGTTTGAACAGGAAAAAGTGATTACCAAGCACGTGTAGTTGAATAACAAATGATAGACTTTTGCTTTTGAGTTTTTGATCAACTTGGTAATGGTAATCCTCGCTGCAAAACCTTTCAAACACTTTTAAATACGAAATGAGACCACAAAATATATAAGCAATGTCCTAGAAGATAAGTTCTCTTGAAACGTTGGAAGTTAAAAAGCATCATATAAAGATAATTCTTTTGTTATATTCTACTACTCGTTCAACGTACCGTTTGTTATAGCGCAGAACGCACATAAATGAAGGGAACTTATTACCATATCAGGCTGCGAGAAGCTAGCAGATCAAGTTTTTTTTGGCAATTCCATTGGCAAAGCAGCTCGAACGTGCAGATTTCAGACTGTTAAAATAATAACGACGCGCCTGAAATGCATTCCAGAAAACCGAACTATCCGCTTCAATTTCAATGCATTCTTAAACGCGTGCTAAAATGTCGTGTCCTCTGTCGGCCTGACTGCAAGCTTTACCCTGGTGGAATAGGAAAAAGATGCCATCTTCTTTCTCTCTATATCGCGGTCTCTCGCTCTCTTTTGCGCTCCTTGTTTCACTCTTCACTTTCCGCTGTGAAATAATGTTGCAGGCTGCACTATTTCTTCCTGCCCAAAGGTTCCGGAGTTGCAACCGGAAGGTAAAGCCAGTGTGGCTTTTGTCTTACGCTGATAAGCCGTTACGGCGAACGGAAAATGCGACGACCCCGATGTACGGTGGCAGCGTACCGTGCGGCTACCGAACAGCTTCCCGCTTCAACAATGCATTCGTACGCGAGGGTTTTGCGCTATGCGACTTAAGATTGGGAGATTCTTGCCAGCCGTGCATAATTTAACCGTTCTTTCGCAGATTGAACCAATACCACTTTTGAGCGTGAAGATTACGCCAGGGAGGGGAAAGAGGAATCCAACCTCGAATGGAGCCCGCTGATCTTTGACAGTGTTATTTTTCTATTAACTTCAGTACTGTTTTCTAAGCTTCCATGATTGCAAAAAGTTGGGTTATGATCTTCAGTACAATAAAATTTGTGAAATTCTTTCTTTGATTGCTATTCTAGAATTTCTTAGATAGTTCAATAGTTCTTAGATGCCTTTTTCAGGGGGAATGGCCAATCCAAAATGAAAACCAATGGATGTTGAACTACCTATCTGAAAAACACGTAGAATGAAAGGAATGTAATTTATTTCTTCTGGATAATTTAAAAAAAAACGGGAATTTTCAAACTCGCATCGATGATCGAAATCCTACATCGATTTTAGCGCCCTCCACCGCACAGTAGTGTAAGCTAAGCGAAACACATACGAATGTAGCTGTCAAACTTCGGCACCACTCGGCAAATACATCAGCGACATCTCAAGTATTAAACTGCACACGGTAAACGAAATGACATACGAAGAAAACAAACAGTCAAAACAAGAGGAAAACACGGATTTATCTTGCGTGTGTGTTATTTAGTGCATTCATGCGAGTGAACAAGTTTGGATAAGTTGTCCCGTCGTCGCCAAATTGTTGCAGGTACAGCACAGTGCAGTGTAACAAAAGGAACATCATTTTTCACACGCGGAAAACGCTAGTGCTACTGGTGCCGTCCCAATGTAAAAAAGATGGTTAAACGGTTATCTGTTATCGATTGCCAAGCAAACGTTTCCGTTCGTGCAACACAGCTTTACTTTTGTTTCATTAAGAAACAGTAGCGCAAGTTTGCTACGCGTGTGTGCGTGTGTGCCCGTCCGCACATTCTCTGCAACGTGCTGCGTGGGTGTGTGTGAGTGTGTGCTCCCAGTGTGTATGGTGCTATAGCTGTGTGGCCGTCTGCGCCCGTCGTTGATGCGAGTGTAGTACCGATTTTTCGGGCAAATTAATATGCAAACATGCCGAAGTGTCGTTCCTACGTACGGATGCATCCTACTACAACACACCAATCGCAATAAACGGATACTGGGATCCATCATTACGCAGGTGTCGCGGGATGACGATGAACGCAACACCGACCCGACACCAACACATGTGCAGGCGCGTAAACACGCACATCGATGAACGCTCGCCTTCGCCTCTGTACGGAGCGAATATGTGTGTGGTGCAGCCAACGGAGCTGAACAAAAAAAACCTGACGGACATCGGAGCACACTATCTCTGCCTTGTGCAGTGATTCTTTCTCAGCAGTGCTGTGCGCCAGCTCTGGTTCTGTGTTCCGGGAGGCAGTGTACAGTGCTGTTTTGTGCTTGGCCCCCTCAGTGTGTGGCCAGTGTGTACCATTCCCAACTCGGCTCCAACTAGCCAAAGCGTCGTGGTACAGCAGCGGATTCACGCTGTTTTTCGCATTTTTGATAAGAAATGGTGTGTAATATTAGATGTGTGTGTGTGGGGGGAAAATGTCAAATGTAGAAGAAAAAAACAACCCCCAAAACCGAATTTGACGAACCAGCAGCGTAGGTGTGTGAGCATTTGCAGTGCGAAAGGTGTGTGTGTGTGTGCATGTTTATGCATATTGATTGCGTGCGTGCGTGGGTTTTCTTTCGCAAAACTGTGAAAGGGATAAC
Organism: Anopheles moucheti; assembly: GCF_943734755.1. Taxonomy (NCBI): domain Eukaryota; kingdom Metazoa; phylum Arthropoda; class Insecta; order Diptera; family Culicidae; genus Anopheles; species Anopheles moucheti. The sequence goes on from NC_069140.1 coordinate 25,698,385, forward strand.
AACAACAACAACAACGCAACTGTGAAGGGTTGAAGAAAGATCAATGAGGGGAAAAAATGGGCCCAGTTCATTCCAAACAGTCTCTTCAGCAAGTAAAAACCGGATGGATTTCCATCAATTACACTCGCGCACACACACAGATAAACACACACAGCGTTTAAACGCACGGGGAGCAATCGCGGATGGAATGTTCTTGTCCACTTGCAGCACAGGGAGAGCCTACTCTCTGCATCCCTCTGGCTCTTTGTGTGTAGCGTTTTCTTTGCGTTTTTTTTTTTTTTTGGTGTGTCGTTCCCACCCCGTTGTGTCGTTTGTGAGAAACGGGAACTTGTTTTTCGAGCAGAAGAATAAGAAGGTGCTTGAGAAGTAGCAGCAGCAAAGCAGCTAGCAACCAGTATCATCAAACGTAGTAGGCGCAGAGTTCGCGTTGTTTGTGCGTTCCGTGGTGGGTTTGCTGCTGCCCGTTTTCTCGGTCTCGGTCGGCGTTCGCTCAGCATTTACGTTCGGGTCGCGGGTGTGTGCGTGCGTGTATGGCAGTGTTGGTCGCTTGGTAACATTCCTATGCTTTCATTAAATACACCTCTCGAAACCCGTGATGTGTGAAGGTTCGTAAGGTTGTCCCCCGCGTGTTGTCTCTTCTCGCAGACGAACAGCTTCATCCGATGGTGTACACTGCTCTTGTCTTGTGTGAGTTCTGTCACATTTGGGGGGGTTGATATGGTTCCAGAGAGATAGCCCCACGTCTTCCGACCAAGCAAAGATGCCCCCAACGAAGACAACGAAGGTAAGTTGCCACGGTTAACAACGATTGCATACTACATATTAGATGTATTTTTGGTACAGAATCTCTTCTGCCGAACACTAAACATTACTTAACAGTACAAAACATCACAACCTAAGCCACGGACAAGCATGAGAAGTGTATGTTTTGCATACTTTTCTTCCTTTCAATTCCATTATTTACACACCAATGTTCTGCAACGGTAGAACGGTCGTTTAAAACCCCCACTCTCACTATCACATGAACACACACAGTCACACACGCGAGTAGGCAGAATTATCATTGGACTCTCTCTCTCTCTGTCATAAGGCGGACGGCTGTCTCAAAAGCACGGGTTACGTGTGTGTCGGTCACGCATTGGAGAATTCGTTGGAATTTTCCCATGATTAGCGTCTTCAGAATTTTTTTGTTGGTACATCATCTGTGGGGTGGGGAAACGAGGGGTAGATATGCGTAGAAGCGCGTAAGATGATGAAGATGCTGGTTAAAAAAGATAGCAAGAGCTGGCTGGTGGCGGGTCAAGAATTTCTGAAGATGTGCAAACTCGCCTCATAATCACATGCTACACACGGCCCCGCCGTTGGTTGGTGTTGGGCTGATAATTATGATACATGGGCCGCAGGGAGCATTTCGTATTTCGGCATGGCATTCACGCAATCAGTAGCGTCGTTTTGTTTTCCGAGACCCAACCAAAAGTTCCCAAAAAGGGATCTGGTATTGTGGATGGGTTTTGTAGCATATGAAATACTGCATATGGCACAGGGTGAGAAAGGATAATCCAAACTGTAGACTTTAGATACAATTATTTCAACTTTCAATGAACTTAACGTTCTTCTAATTTACTGACATGTCACGAAACTGCATTGGAGTTTAGCTCACTGTTCGCGGTATTCTGTGGTTGAGGATGGACTCCACTACCCCTATTAGTCTAAAGACCGGCTAGTAAGGCCATAAGTCTTAACTAAAGTAAGATTTATCATATACAATGTACAAACTGATATTTATCTGTCTCATGCTTGAAGGAATTCTTAGAACTCCCTCTTTGAACTTCTTCTTTATCGGCACAACAACCTAAAGTCCCGCTGATTTCAGATTTTTTATGACTTTTATTTACCGGTGGCCCGGTGGCATGACGGCACCGATCTTCACACGAACGGACCGGACCATAATCTCGTCCGGAACAAACCCCCGTAGCTAGGACTTACTGTCCGGCTAAGAGGAAAAATAAGTCTTGTAAGCCATAAAGCAGGCAGGCTTGAACAAGCAATAAGAAATGGAGAAAAACAAACAAAAAAATCAAAACAAACAAACAAAAATCAAAAAAATTTAACGTCAACTGCTCAATGACAGTTAAGCCTCTGATAATGGTACACGCTGCTATAGGGTGAATTTACTCTATATGAATCGACCTGTATACTGTACTGACTTTGGTTACAACCTGCAGGATTACAACCTGGAGGATGTAATCTGTCAATGAAACAAAAGAAGCAGGGGAACTTCTTATTGTTCTACTTATAACAACGAACGCTACTGCTGTGCAGGCACACATACACACGCAGCTATCAGCAGGTTCATGTTTTTGACAGTTCACAGTTTGACAGATAAGTAACCAGAATGACAAGTCTAATATGTTTGCGCTACACGCAAACACGCCACTTGATTACGCACGAAATACGTCCAATCTAGGCTAGGGTTTTTGAATGGAATAATAAGTCACTTTTTGAATCAAAAGTCTCGCTTAGTACTCTTCCCGCAGAACACACACACACACACTCGTCGGTAGCTACCTCTAGCGTTGCTTGAATAAAGTTTTTCATGTTTTCTTTTTTTTTGGCATGTTTGATTGAACTGCCTGCTACGATGGACGCAGGCGCGCAGCCTCTCTTTTTAATGTTTGTTGCTTACAGCCTTCTCTGAGAGTTGCATGGGAAGACACACAAACGCACACTACACACAAGCGTTATCTGTTGTTGTTGTTGTTGTTGTTGGAGTCGTCTGCTCATACCGTCCGTCCTAGGTTCACAATGAATTGGGCAGCCCAGGTTCAGCGAGGAGACCGCCAGAGAGAGAGAGAGCATAAATACAGACGAGCATATGCTGTCGTGGGGTGGGAGGGGGGTGATGGAACGGATGGAATGGTCTCCTAAACGCGATGAGGAGGAACCGTGTTTTTATTTTATTCGTTTTTTTTTGTTGCCGCTTCACGCTCGTACTATCGCGCGCGCTCTGTTGCTGTTACTATAACTGCCCCACGACAACGCAGCTCAACCCCATCCCTCCTGGCAGGCCCTTCACCCGTTGTAGCTTTTCCAAGAATGGCCCTGCGGTCCCGAGAACATCATCAGTGCCTGCCTGAACGTTTATGGAGCATGGTCGGGGTGCCTTGGTTGGTAAGAAAAGCACTTCCAATCAATGAATTGCGAAGCGAAACCGTACGCCGAGAGTCGGTCTCGGATATATTGGCGTGTTCCGCTCGCGAAACGCGGAACGTCTCATGCATCGACAGAGCCACCATGTGCGCTCGCTCCCACTAAACGGTCCGATTACCGTTCATGGTTGAACATTGCTAGTTTAACCTGCTCCAACTGCCCGTTTGCCTGGGTGGTACTATAAGAATTTGTAATGGGAGAGACCAACAAAACAAAACCAAAAAAAAAAATCAAGCTAATATGGTTCCGATCACACAGCCTCATCGCGGTGCAAAGCTGCTTGGACCACACGGCAGCTTGATGGGAAAAACATTCGCGCCCACACACACACACACCCGATTTTGAATAATTGACCGGGTGCGTGTACGCTTTTTTTTCGTCGTCAAAACTCTGACGTCGTTGCAACCTTCTCCCGAAGTGCATTGATTTGCCTTTTTTTTGTTTTGGAAACCCCGCGCAACCCTCTCACCCCAAAATTAACTCACAAACGTCAGCTTTTGCTAGAACTTTTTTTTGCGCGAGTGCATTTAACCGTAAACATGCCACCTCACTCCCATTGTCGGCTGAATGTGGCCCCCCGTGTTCAAACAGTTGGGGGGACAAGGGGAAAAACAACCGTTTTACAATCTTTCCGTGGTGGGTACAACGATTTTGCAAAGTTTTGGGTTACTTGGGTACCCCTGTGTTTTTTTTTCACTTTTAACTGCTCACACTGCCCCACACTGATAATACACACTTTACGTCCCACCCCTCAGTGGCTTTTGTGCATGTTTGTTTGGAATGTAGTTTATATGTTTATTCATACTTTATTATTATTCTTTTTTTTCATTTCTTGTTCTATAAATCGATAGTGATGGAACTACCCTGTTTTAAATCGCTGCACTCGCTCTCCCTCTATCACTGGCTTACGGTAGCGCTATGGTTGCTTTGATCGGCAAAATTGGTGCGCTGCTGGGAACCACTTGTCATACAACCAACAACAATATTGCTGCGCGCGTTGTTGGTGGAACATATATTGACCACCACAACAAAACAAAAACACACACAATTCGCAACTGGTGTAATTTTTATGTTATTTATTATAACTGTCTGCTTTAGCAAGTTGTTGTTGGTCCTGTTTTTTTTTTGCGCTGCGAACGTAACATGCGGGAGAAACAATAATCTGTTTTTACAATTGCGTTATCCACCGCTGCTGTGTTAAATGAGCTGCGATGGATGCGTTCATTAACCTTTTTTTTGTGTGGTTTACTCTCTTTGGTGGTTTGTGGTTTGCTAAAGGTTCTACCCCATTGCTATCGATTTTTTTCCTGACTTTAAAATGCTTACTACAAGTGTGTATTTTTGTTCACCTTATTTTAATTCTATGCAGTAAATCTATCCACGTATAAAAGCATTTCCACGCTAGGGGTCTATCATACCTTACAGGGGTTTCGAGTATTATATGAACAAGTGCACTGAGATGTTTTTTTTTGTGCCGGCATATAATTGACTCTTTCAGCGAGTTGTTGAATTGTACCGAAGATGGCCTACCTAAAAGACCCTTATGGGGTGGGTCGTCCGGTGTCATTTCCACCCCGTAGCTCAGAGGAATTTCTTGAAGTATTTTCATGAAATTATTAGGTAAACTTTCTAACATTTTACCAGAATAGCCATTTGTAGTTGTGGTTGAGCAAAACGAACTTACAAGCGTGATAAATTTCTTTGTCCACTGCGAATCTGTCTGTCCGATGGCGCGCGTATGTTTGTTTTTATTTGTCGTCTACAATCGAATGATCAATGTCTACACACTCTCCATCGTGTCATGTATTGAACTATTCTCGCCATTTCCTGTCTCAGCGTGTTTACTCTTGCATGCAGCGTCGAGTGTTAATTGCCAACGAATGCTTCGTTCTTTGTGTCGCATAATGAGAGAACAGCCATGATTCATCTAAAATACCCATCTTGTGTGCGAAAGTACTATTGGACATACTGATCAAAACGGCTTCAATGGCAGCTATTGGTCGCAGCATCGTTTAGAAAGTGGAAAAGTTAGGTATAAAACCAACCCAAAGTTCTTTGAATACGTTTTCCAAATTATTCATCCCCCGACTACAGACGATCTTTTATGGCACGATCGTGAGCAAAGTTTTGTTTAGCTATTTGACTAGAATTTGCGGTCTATTTACCCTTCTAGCGAGGTCTATTTACCCTTCAAAGAAAGCTAAAAATGTAAAATTAAGACCTTCCAAATCTGCAGGGCAAAACAAGTGGAAGAAGAATGTAAAAACTGTTCGGACATTAGACCGATTTGTGTACAGTCGTCTCCACTGCCTACCAGCGGATTGTTTACAATAGCGTAAGAAGCGGACGACTCTCGTCTACGACCGCTCACTGGACAGGAATTGATGGGATACCCGATGGGAGTAACGTAGCAACTCCAAACAATTTACGATCGTTTCTCGTCGAGATACCGTGCGGATGCCAATTATCATCAAACGCTGTGTGCGTTGTGCACCATTACACTTGCGCATAACCGTACCGGATCAGATTGTTGACGCGAGCGAGTATTGAAACACGTCGAACGGTCATCCTCCCCCCAGGGCGGTGTAAGATTTGTCGATAGTTTAGCATTTTTCGTGTTGACCTCGCTACAGTGGCTGGCCGGAAGAGGGTGAACACCTGCGTATCGAAGTACGATATCCCACAATCGAATGTTTATCGTGGCCCGTTTACACATCGCCCTCCCCCTTGCGGGTGGACCGAGAACGGGTGGAGTGAATAAAATCTCGATTTACTACCAATCGTTAAGCATTGATCCAGTTGCTGTGAACGAACCCCGAGTAAGTTGTTGTGCTGTTGGAGATTACTCCCGAAATAGATCTCAATGCTTATCATAGTTTACCGGTTTTTTTTATTGCTACTTATAATAGTAAGGGGTTGGTAGGTAATATTGGCCAATATTAACAATATGTACTCGCTCATTTTTAAACATAGGCAAGCTTTAGATTCATCTTCAGCACTCGAATGTTTTACCGTGTGGTTAATGAATTTAATATGTATTTTTTTCTTTAATCATCGTAATTAATTTAATCGTAATTTACCGTCTTCATTTGTAAGTGTAACAACAATTTTTTATTTTTTATTTTTTTTTTGTAACAAGACGACATTTTGTCGACTAACGTTGCTGTTTTATGTAAACATTGAAATGGACATTGTGCTATCGCGTCCACAAGCTTAACGGATTATCGAGTAGAGTTGCCCGATTGCTGATCGACATAATTCGTCAACACCATCGCTCGTCCATCGTTACCTGAAGCGATGGGTGGTGGTGGTGTCGATGTAACCGTGCGATACGACGTACAACACGCGTTTACCTGGTAAAATCGATGAATGCGTTGCCTGGCTAAGTTGCTTACAGATGGCTATAAATAGCGAATCTTCTTCAGATACCTACACGCATACTGCCTTGGGAAAGATTTCCACTTTCGATGGTAGAGGAAGTGTAAATGTTAGTGTTCGGCGAAAAGAATTTTCTTCTCCAGCATTTATAACACTGTTATGGGCATGCTTTCATGCGTAACACGGTTGATTGGAAGGTGTTCGTTTTTCTTCTTGGAACTAATTTTATAAGATCCACACAAACATACGATAGACTGATTCCCCTTGTGAAAGGAGGGAGAGATGATTGATGATCAAGAGATGGTTTGATTCAAATGAATTCAATAACGAATGAATGATAAGAATTATTTGCTTTTAATTTGGCATGTGAGCCGATTTCGGTCTATAATGGTGTAAGATACTATTTTAGATATTAGAACGATGATCGGTTTAAGGTATATTAAAACATTAGATGCAACCAGGCATCTCTGAGGCATCTAACATAAGCGTATGATAAATTAAAAAAATGGAACGCTCGGAAAAACTAAATTCCAAACCGTGTTCCACGCCATAACCCAGGCAACAAACCACTTCATGAAGTTGTAATATTCATTAAATTTGAAAACAAAGTTTGGAAATATTTGCGTTCGCAATTATAAGTCCCATTGACACTACTGCACTTTCCGGTATGTAGCTTTGAAACCAACCTCAGAGCACACTTCACAAGTTAAAATGAAATACATGGTTGAGATGAAAAATTACTCGTATAATTTTTCATCCGAACCCTATTTTTGGTTTTTAACTTGTGAAGTGTGCTCTTCACCTTTAAATCCACAGGCAGACTTGCCTTGTCAGTAAACTTTATCCTGAGCTGAGCTGAGTTATCATAGACTTGCGGTTGCGTAGTGACTAACGAATTATCAATTGCCGGTTCGGTGATATATGGTTGCATTTGGATAATAGATAGCAATACAACATATCGGTCCCCTTCCTGGAAATATTACTAACCCACTGTACATTGTAACTCAACTTGTATAATTTCCTTTCGTTAGCCGTCTGGTCGTCTGTGACTGCTATCACATTCGGCGTGTTGGATGACTGGCATTCGATAACCTTCTCGGAACCAGCGGAACCTATTTGCCCGCGTTTCTGATTGCGATTGGTGATACGACGGTCTTTGATCCAACTGTGTTCTGCTCTGGCGGTGACCCGCCTTATGCGTGGTGGATCGATAAATTAAAGGCTACCATTATTAATTGCAATCCCCGTAGGATCCCCATAGCTGATCGATTGGGTGTGAATGTCGTTATAAACATTTTGAAAAAGGACTAAACAAAATGTGGCCGAAATTGGAAGGATCTATTTAACTAACTTACTAATTTGAACCATCTCCAGTGATCGAGCGTTCATTCGAATGATGTCTAGACTTAGGTCTATCTTAGGGACCATTTCGGGTTATTGGGTGTACATCTCAAGCGTATAGGACAGGACGATTCCAAGGGTCCTGCATGGAATTCTAGCAAGGATGCAACACCATTCTTCTTGGACGCAGTTCGAAGTATAGGAAGATCCCCTGTTGCAAATTCGGATTTTATAAGTAGATTTTTAACAGCCTTGTTATAATTAGAGACGTTCAAAATTTATTACTCTTCTTTTCTGGATTGCAACAGGAATAGGGCCCGATCCTCACCCTGATAGCCCGATCCTCGAAATACAGCCCTTTTTATTGCCTTGCTGGTGGCGCCCTCTCCCGTCATTTGTTTCAAGCTCCGATCCTCCAGATGAGCAGGTTGTGTCAAAAACTTTGACATCCCCTGATAGCCCTGAGTTTCCAATCCGCCGGGAGAGGCTCAGATGTAACCCTCCCTGAGGGTGATTATTGAATATTGTCACAGAAGGAAATGCCTTCAAAGGAATGTGAATTGTACCTTAGATTAAGCTACCAACAGTTACCAAGCAGCACGACCTCGCCATGTTCCTCTTGAACACGTCACCATGCGCAATAGCCACAAAATGTACGCGGCAGTTCTCGAGTCCCCTCACCGAATGCTTTGTCTTCGGCGCGTGTACTAAAATGAACGATCAACATCGTACTGCAGCCAACAGCGGCAAATTTAAACGCATGCTAATTTACGCGCTCCCGGTGTGCATAATGCACACGCGATGACTCATATGCACGTAGAGGCGGTTAAACCCGATACTGTGTTAAACGGCGAGGTCGCCATGGTTCATTGCCATTGACACACACTCACACGCATGACGACGGTGGCCCATGGTGAATAGAACCGCAAATGAGTTCTAATCGCGTTACATCATTTTTGTCCTCCCGGTTCTGGTCTGTCGTTACCTTCCCCCCTTTCGAGCACTGGTAACACTTTTTTCGACCATGGATGTGCTGATGGTGAGAAAATCACTTGTTGGACAAAACAGACAGTCATCAACAAATCCGACTACTACTCCGTTTCGATGTTCAATGTAAGTGAATCATGGACATGTATTTTTGTCCATCCATTGTGTGCTTGTTTGATAGGGCACAAAACACGGTGGGTGTTAAACGCGTTAAAAAAGTATGACCCCAAAAGGGAAACCATCGGATTGACTTAGTACAAAAAATACATAAACGTAGACATTTGATGGACAGTATTGCAATTTATTTGAAAATTTTAGAATTTAGAAAAGCGTTGGAATTGCGTAATTGAAACAAAACTCGTCCAAAAAGATACATTTTATTAATTAATATAAATTTTTAAACGTAGAAGTTCATTTTAGATATGCCATAATGGATTATTGGGAAGCGGTATAATAAAGCATTAATTAAACCTAGCTAGAAAACGATCACATTAAATGATCACAAAATCCAGCTGAAACTGAATTCTCGCAACAAAGAATCTCTTTGTGTTTTTTTTCTATCATCAAACGGGCCAATTGGATGTTGGGGTTTTTTTTTCCTGGTTTTACATGTTTTATTTAGCGTCCAGCATGCGCCGCTCTTGAATGAGGTTTCAATTGCATCAATTAGTGTTCCAATGCTTGCTGTTCCATTATGGTCGTTTTATTTCCACCGAGTGAATCATCCTGGGTTCCTGGATGATGTTAATGTCTATGGCTCGGTTAAACTGAGACTATGCCATCGATGATGGCTGGTTTTTTTCGTTCCCGTTTCGTTGCAGGAGTTAATCATAGCGCGTAACACTAGGCGAGATCGTTTCTTTCGGACACGAATGAATGCCTTTGTGACGACGCATTTGGGTTTTATTTTACTCCGCTTCATTGTGCAAATAATCGTTAAACATACTGTTACAGTTAATAAAGTTCATCTTTAACATAGCGTTTCTTTATCCACCATTACATCCCAGGGGGAGGTAACGGAATCTTAATCATGGAATCTTAAATGGCATGAAACTTAGGGACAAAAATTCAACTTTTTCATACAAAATTTATACCTTCTTTTTTTCGAAATTTGCTCGAGAAACATATTGTAAAGCTTGTCTATTATCATTTTGCCACAAAGTTTATCAAATTTGAATAAGATAAATTACATATTTCATTCTAATTTTGGTTTGGTTATTTACTGAGTTGTGCTCCAACTTTCTACATTACAAAACACATACATAATAAATGACAAAAATGAACTCGCGAAGTGTTGCTGGCCCTAAAGGCACTCTTAAATTATCATCTGATTAAAACCGAATTGGGTTGTTCAGTTGAAAAAAAGGAACTTTTTTTTTATTCTGAACAGACTGCCAGGCCGTATTGATTAATATTAGTGGAAGCTTATAGTAAAAGCCTTAACCTGATGTACAGTTCCCATTCGTTTGAAGATTAATCATTTCATTTACTTGCAAAACATATGTTGTCCAACGAAATAAGAGTGCAGTAACTGCAGTAACCTGGAGCTCCAATTGTCAACAAGATGAAATGCATACGCTAAATAATAATAATGTTTAGCTCAGTTTTGTGTTTTTTCATCCGAGTACAGTTTATTTGAGTAATTTACAACTTGTGTGTCTAGTGCGCTCCACGTGTTATCCAGAAACCTACGCTTGCTTCTCTTTACCTGATTTTTCTCACTGACTGCTGTCATTCCAAACGTCAGACGGTGGTGACGTCTGGATACTTTAAAAAATTCGTTATGCCCTTTAAGGAGGCGTAACGAACAAATAATGAAGTGCTACTCTACTGCATAACCTGAACAAAACGTGCCATCAGTGTACGTGGTACGAAGTATAAAATTGAGCAAATTATTGAAAGCTCCCCAAAACCCCCACAAATTGTTATTTCTACTAAACGCGTGCGATAATATAAAATTCGTCCGCCTGTGAATGGCACACAGCACGCGCGGGGTGTGCTTTGAACCCATCAATGAACGCGCACACACATGCACACCGTGGGCCATGGACTGTAAGGTTGCCGACCGTGTATCCACAACCACGGTTACATTCAGTGTACTCTGGTGCTGGCCCAACGGTGGCCATGTGTTTTGCATCACCAAAAAAACACGAAACGTTCACGCACAGACCCCGGTCCGGCCCGTGACGCCCGCCCCTTTCGCAGTTTGTTGTGTTGTGGGTGTGTGGAACAAGCCGTAGCTCAACCAGTTCAGTTATCTTCTGCCAGATTGTTGCTACTTTTTCTTTTCTCGGCCCCGCTGGTGCTGCCCCGCTTAATTGCGCTCCCGTTTTCATTTCGGGCAAATAGCGACCACATGGCGGACCCGAAATGTGCGTTGTTCATTCATCTATTTCCAAAACACTTTTCATTGATTGTGTTATGTGTGTGGTACGTGGCATGGCGAACGGGTGTGGCCTGCACTGTGCCAGGGAAGAGTTTTATTTTTTTAGATTTTTCCATTCGATTGCGGTATTGGCAGTTGACAGCTGTCAATTCAAGTACCGATAAGAGAATTATACGATAGCAATATAGTGTGCCTTATCGTATCAATGCGGGGACAGAAGCCTTATCGTCGTCCGTGTGAGACCTAACAACTGGCGATGAATGATGAAACAAGCGGCAACAATTACTGGACATTACTGGACAACACCCCAACCGTATGGTATGGCAAAAAGGTTTTTTTTATAACTGATATATGACTCTTTGTAGATATTAGTATCTTGTTCGAAGCATTTGAATGATTAACACAATTGTGGGATGATTTTTTTCCACATAGGTTTTGGTCCAATCGAAAGTCTCATTTATCTAATGTTCGACGTTGCCTTCAATGTTCGCTGTGAGTACGTAAGCAAATTTTTATTTTCCTGGCGACACCAAGCAATAGATCTTCATCTTCTTCCATGTGTGTGTGTCTGTGCGCTTAAGAACATAATCAGCACCTGCTAAATTTGCGTGCGCTGACGCTTTGCTTGGTTTCGCTGGAACTTGTTTGCAGACATTGCAGACCGCTTTCTTCAGCCGGTAGGCAGCCTTTGCTACAGTTGCCACACTCGAACGTTTTGTTTGTTTTATCTGCATCAATCGATATGCCAACGTACGCGGAAAGATTGATGGCCTTCTTCGCGGTTGCGGTTTCGTCAGCAAAACAACAAGCAAGGGGGAGTTTGTTTTCAACATCATCCCCCCCCAGAGTGTTGGATATATAAAGAGAAGAAGGGCTTCCCTTCACCTAACTTCCATACAGTTTAGGTTGATGGTTTAGCGTAATTCTTCTATTTGGAGAAAGTTGATCATGTTTGACCTTGGCAAGAGGTCGCTATAATGCGCTCGGTTCATTGCTGCTTTGTCCAATGTCACAGCGTTTAGGACGTCGCGTGTCTTAAAAGTAGGCTGTAGGTGCAGTGTATGTGACCATAACAAGTAAAAACACTTTAAGACTCTGGATGTGCAAGTGATAATGGTCCCTATCGCGAACGAAATTAACTACTAGTCTATAAAAATATCAACCCTTATAATGACAGTCATGGTGGATTGGTATCGCAACGCAACAAATTTGTCAACCCTTAAAACGGTGAAGGCAATTGCCATGACTACCATACAAATCGTGGGGAAAAAATCGAGTAGTCGTTAAAAAAGTCTTTAATTTGTATCGCGAACGAGCTAAACTAATTATATCAACCCATATATTTACCTACTGCCTCGATGCAGTAGTTATACGGTATCAACCCCGTTTTATGTGAAGATTTAAGAGCTTACTTCACGGGAAATGTAATGTAATGTAATGGGAGATGTATTGTTGAAAAGAAAAAGTACAAACTTATAAAAAAAATTAAAAATTTTCATTAATTTAAATTTTTTATTCTGGTAAAACGGACTTCCGCTTTTTTTCTTCTCATTTTTTGTCTGCTTTTCTTTGCTAATCTCTTTCCTTTTCAAAACTAACAGTATTCTGTTAGGTCGTCTCCACATGAGCGGTACCGCGAAAAACGCTTATAACTTTCGTTAACCATCTGCTCGGTCCGGCTCATCTCGGTCCGTGTCGGTTCTCAAATCTTCCGTGGCTGCTGTTCCGCAGAGTTGTCCATCTTAAACCACGCCGCGTTTTTCGCGGTACTGCCGCGACCGCCGTCCAAGTGGAGTCGGAATTACCTTGATTTAACCACGTCCAAATGAAAAACATATTACACTAACATTCACGAATAACTTATTTCTCTAGAATAAATGACGATTAGAACCGGATCGCCTGCGTACGGGAAAAGTCACTTTAGAAGAAATAAAATAGAAGAACTAGCCTAGTCGTGAAATGGGAAAGGTGAAAGGAATGTGCTGCAAGTTGCTGCATCACGCAAAACACTTCTTTGTTAGCCGGCGATATGAAGAAAAACCATAGATTTTGACAAATGGCAAAACTACTAGATCTGTATTTATGATGGTTGGTATGATTTTATAGACTGGTAGGGGAAAATCGTTCGCGATACCATTTCTAGTAGATATATATAATGGTGGATAAAACCAAGCAGGTGGATAAATTTTAACAACTTGTTTCGCGATAGGGACCAATGTTACAGAACAAGTAATATATTGTGAAGCAACACAAATCCGGTGATGAGTTGTATATAGAGCAGCTCAAACCAGAATAGGAAATGAGATAATATAAGTGAAGAATACAGCAGAAAACATTTAACAGTTCAGTACTGATACTTAACCCAATTGCAGGGGTGTTCCACACTGCAAAAGCTGCTTAAGGTTTCATGAACCCTCAAGAATACGTTAAATATTATTGTGTATCTTATAATTAGGATATGTTGAACTTAATTGGCCTTAGTTAATATTAACAAAACAAATTCCAGAATTATATATGTTCAAACTGTTATGTACGATCTTACAGCTTTTTCTGTCTGTACAAAAATATCTATATAAAAATTATAAGATCCAGTTTCTCGAGAGATTCTTTTGAGAGTCGACTTCTGAGTTGAATCCTAACTAAAGATTCATATGAATGACTCTTCGCAAAAGCTTCATTTAGCACAACACTAGGCATATAAGCATCAAGAAAGGTGTTTTTGGTGAAAATTTGTGGCAATTTTGTTCCTAAGACAAAGATCCAACATTTAACAATTAATAGCATACACTGAAGTTCCTGTAAATTACAGTTGATAACAATTTCATGTTAATTGATGCACAGGTTTGACAGGATCGACTGCGTACTGCTACACCTAATCGAACAGATTTTAAAACTCTTCGTCAAAATTAAAGGTCTCCGGGTTATGTCTGGTTTATTAGCAATCTTAGGTGACCCTGAGCGACAGCTGTCACCGATTGTCATCTGTTTCAGGTACATTCGCTTCTGGTTATATCTGCCCGCTCGCTCGCGATAGGCTACGATCGAAGAAACTTTTCTCGGGGCTATTAAACGCAGTGAAGCCACACACCAGAGTGGATGCAAATTTATCTCACGGACAAGGGACAGTGCATGTGGCAAAGTGTTGGGACGCGACGACTTGTATCATTCGACAAAAGTGTTTCGATTAGATATCCCTCTTTACCACAACTCCACACCGCCTAGTAGCACGAGTTGTACGAGAAGTGTATTAGACATTCGACCGTAAAAGAATAAGAAAATGACCGAAAGCGCGCATCGTGACACTCTAAACGTGGTTCGCGTATTGCGTGTGTGTGTGTGTATGTGTTTGTAAGTTTGGTTTCGAGCGAAGAAAACAAGCAACAACAACAAAAGGATTGAATTCGCTCTCCGCGAAACATCTTACGACCATCCACGGGCGAGAACAGAGAATGATTGTTGCAGCACAGGAAGAAAGGTGTGAACAGGTTAGGGGGAAGGGAAGGGGTTCGGATGGGGGCGGTTTCACACCCCACGAAGGCAGTAAAACGGTGAAACATCAACCCCACAGCACCCCACAAAAGTATGAATGGATAAAGCCAACGCGGGGAGAGTATTGCTGCGCGCTACAGCTTCTGTTTTTCTGCAACGAAACTGAGTAGCCCGTCAGCTTCATGCCATAGTGCGGGTCTGTGTTGGTGGCGATGATGGTATCGCGCGAATGTTGCTATGGGAAGAACCGCAGGCGACTACATCATGCTACTACGTACCGCGCTATCGGCTGCCATCTTTCTTGCTTGGCCAGCCAACGCTTGCTTTGCTAACACGGACACGAAGTATCTTCGCGCTTCTCTCTCTCTCTCTCTCTCTCTCTCTCTCTCTCTCTCTCTCTCTCTGTTTCTCTCTATTCCCTCGCAAGTGCAACTCACCATCTGATGATCCCCGCAATAGCCGAAAAACCCTGCCCTCTTGTGCTCCATTGTTTTGTAGTAAGTGTGCGTGTGTGTGTGTGTGTGTTGATTCGCGGACGTGTACGGTGTGTGTTTATGTGTTGGGGTTGTTGTTTTTTTCCTGTTTTCTCTGCATTCCGTCTTCGAATCGCATCGCGGTCGCGGTTTCGAGGGGCCCGTTGTTCGAAGTGTCAATGGCAAGGACGCCGCACCACTAAGTCGAGGTTATTGGCGCGTGTATCACAAACAGCGAAACAGAGAGATAAAGAGACACTTTATTAACATGTTCAGGAAACATGCTTTGTCTCTTAGCAAGTGTCGTCATTGTGGTGCGGTGCAGTGTTTCGGAACATCTTCATTTCGTTCTAGTTTTGAACGCTGGAACAAATTGAATATCTTGGAGGGTTTAAAATTCGTACCTGTCAGCATCCACCCGAACGATCAAAGTAACCGATGCGTTGCTGTGTTATGCAGGGTTTTTCGAGTTTCCTAAATACGCTTGATTTATAGTGATTTCTGCACTATTTCTTAGTTAAATTTGGCCTTGCCTGTGCTTTTTCAAGGTGAAATCGATGCTGTACAAAGCTTTCCCACGTGTCAGATGTGTCATGCTTTGTTGCGAATGAATTGTACCCAATCAATTTAATTTCTTTTCAAAAATCCCGAGAACATGAGAAGAATTCCACATCCTACCTCTCAATATTCTGCTTCAACTTAAAAAGAATTGCCGAACTGACGCCAACTTTTCGGCATTCCGGCCGAATACGGGCCAGAAAACGCCCCAAAAATGACCTCACGCGTTGGGCAGCCCAGAGAAGAATGGCTTAAGGCTACGAAAAGCTCTCGGTATGCAGATATTTAGCATTCGCAAATCCGTCGATCGGTCTTGAGTGGAAATCCCTCCCCGAGCGAAAAAAACCGGTTCGAGTGTTTAGTCTTGTATGTTAATAAATTTCCGGTAGAGTGATTTCGTCTTCTCGTGGTGCCTTTTATTCTCCAAACCAGTGTGAATCGTGCAACGTGTTTGGCTAGTGTGTGCTTTTGTGTCAAAATTAAAGATATACGAAACGGCTTCCAAACCGATATGAATGTGATAACTTATAAGCTGTTGTAACTAAAACTTTGGGAGTCAATATAACGCAGTTTGATGTGTTTTTTGTTTATTATGATAGTTCGCCTCTAACGTTCGATTCGTATGTTTATCAAGAGTTCTTCAATCTAAGAGTACTAAATTAACGAATCTTAGTATATTGAGTTATTAGACCAAACTCCTTAGCACATCTTCGTGCCAAGAACGACCCCTTTCCACTTATGGTAATGTAAATAGCTCCTAATGGCAATATTAATGTCTCATTATCGCTACGTAACCGGTGCAAGCCATTTAATCGCAGCGTGTGGATGGCTCTGTATCTATCGCTCGTACAGCTCCATCAGCCTTGTTTATTTGTTTCCGGGCCGAATCGAGCCCAGACTGTGCTGCCCATTCTCGTGTCCCGTGGGTAGCGGTGTATGTATTTCTCACGCGCCCCCTCCCCCCATTATCACCTACTGCACTAATCGCTGAATGGAACTGAACTGCAGTTGCACCCACCCATGCATGCATCACGCTCGTTCACGTTGTGAAACAAACAAAACGAACATCTCTGTATGTCTTCTACTATCTCTCTCGCTCTCTCTCTCTCTCTCTCTCTCTCTCACTCTCTCTTTTTCTCTCTACACTACCACGACGAGTAGACTGGCTGGCGTGGTTAGTAAATTGAGGGACCACGGGATAGCAAAAGTTGGTAACGATCCATCCACTGTTCGGCTTGACCGCGCGGTTGCCAAACCGTCAAGCCATCTGACTTACACAGGAAACCGCCCAGTTGGCGGCCTACGTAGGATAGACACCAAGTCAAACACAGCTGTCAAATCCACTCACCTAGACACACACACAGGGGGGTTCTGCGATAAGGAATAATGCGCGAACGCGCGCGCGCGGAGTGATAATGATGCGCTCATCATCACGCGGTGTGGACGCGGCGAAGCGTCGGCTACTTCGCGTCGCATTAGACCAACGTTATGATGGTGGTGTGTGCCTTTCTCGTACATCATCAAACATAAACCATCAGCAAACCAGCCAGTCAGTTCCTCAATCACCCTGTTCTCGTGCAAGCGACGCTTCGATCGCCTGATCCTTATCGATCGCCGAATGTTTGATTATTTGTTCTCACTATCTCACTTACCTTCGCGCTTGCTGGCTTGGTAGCGCTTGAACGGTCTCCCCGTATATCGCGTGTCGGTGGGTGGTTGTTGTGCTGCATTGGGCAACAGCCAGGATTGGTTCGATTGCTCGTTGAAATGTTTGCGGCGGCGGCGGTACTAACATCTCACATCTAGAATACTGTGTTCCGGATCGTATGTGACAATACTTCGCTAAACGCGGTCCTCCCGTATCACACGCCATTTGTGTATGTTTCGTGTAAACTTTTCGCGAGATGATGCGCTGTTGTGAATGAAACGTTACATTGATACATCTGTGTGGTACGGTAGAGTAGGTCTCTCTTCCTTCTTTCCCATCGTCGGTTGTCGACGCTCACAATCCCTCCCAATATCCAAATGGTTCAGTCGGACGGTGTTGTTTACGTGCGCTCCGTGACGCACGTGCGCGCTTCAGACGGGTATAGAGCTGCTCAACGTTGGCAGGGGACTAAACCGTCAAAAAACGCAATTTGTCGGCCATTTTAGTCGATTTTATTTGTAAAATTTGTGTGACGCA
Source organism: Anopheles moucheti (assembly GCF_943734755.1). NCBI lineage: Eukaryota > Metazoa > Arthropoda > Insecta > Diptera > Culicidae > Anopheles > Anopheles moucheti. The sequence goes on from NC_069140.1 coordinate 25,716,392, forward strand.
AAGTCAATGTCTCTTACAACTGTAGGGTGCCCATGTCCATTATATTGAAGTGATAATTTGTATACCTATCGATTTTATTTGTAAAATTTGTGTGACGCAAAGTCAATGTCTCTTACAACTGTAGGGTGCCCATGTCCATTATATTGAAGTGATAATTTGTATACCTAGGGGCGGCCCGGTGGCATGATGGTAGCGGAGCCGGTCTTCACACGAACGGCCCGGACCAAAATCCCATCCGGACCAATCCCCCGTAGCAAGGACTGACTATCCGGCTACGTGGTAAAATAAGTCGATACGGCCAGGCCGTTCTAACGAAACAAAAAAAAAAAAAAAAAAATTTGTATACTTCTACCTTCGACTTTTGTACTTGCTTAAGACGACACTTACATATAAATATTCTTTAGAGCACTTTAGTGAGATGGTTGAAAATTAAACTTTTAGCAACAAATTGCGGAACTCTCCAATTGAAATATTATAGTTTAGCTTCCCCCAAGCCCCACGACCATAGGTATTTCGCCTCACTTTGTCCTTTTTATCGCACATTTGACATTGATGCTTTGACACGGAAACCACCACCAAATCAGTCGAACACCGCCTTCTGCTGTTTCGGTGACGGTCAATGAGCCTAGTGTTTCCCGTGTCCCCCGCGTTTGGTGAATATATTAATTTCTGTCTTGCCCTTTTATGAAGCGGCCAAGAGCCAGAAAAAGGAGCATCGCTCTGTCCCGTGCCCCGCTTACTAATTACGCGCGGTGAATGTGCTGACTGTTGCCGGGCGAGATCCCGAAGTGTCCCGGCTGGTTGTGCTGATGAAAGGTGGAATGTTTGTAGCCAAACCAACTTTTCCCATTACATGGTGTAGTAGTATCTCCTTCGGGCGTTGCCTGATATACGTCAGAGAAGACGGTTCCACTGGGTTTTTTTTTGCTTTGCGTACTAAAAGTAGCAATTTGCGTAACGATATTAGGCAATGGTGACTATTAGCTTTCCGATAATCTTTTACTTTCTCGTTTTTGCTTTTTTTAAGATCGTTCAAGAAGAAAATGTAGGGAAATTCTCACATTCTTCTCGAATAATATTCCACTAATCGTCTGGTATCGTCTCCAGTTTAATATTTCTTATCCAATAATCTTCTGCTAACATTAATATTTTTTATAACAAATAAAGTATCATTCATTTAGAAAGTACATTAATTTTTTACCATTAGCAAGTGTTTATAACTTCACGAGCTGATGTCGTTTAGTAGCACGCACTTTTGGCGTGCTGTTATGTTTGATTGCCACATTAACACATTCGCAGCTCGTGCTTGCTTACTCGTGCACTGAACGATGGAAATGCATCGGAAACAAAAGAACCACTAAACAGCAATGGGGGCTGTGTGTTGTGTGGATGCAGTGAACCTGGAAAGAAGTGCAATTAAATGCAACTGAACCGATGCGAAACAGGGGGAAGAGAGCAGCGCGAACGGGGTTTACAGCCAGATGTCATGGCGTGTTGCCGATGAAGACAATGCCATTTTACCGGTTACCCCCTTTTCTCCTGGTGACCAATTTCGCTTCTTTACGACCCTTTTCTGTCGATCAGTGTCCAAACCAGTGCCAGTTGATGCGAATGGTCGGTTGTGCTTGTATACATCTTGGGAAGAAATTCATCCACGTCCTCCACTGTACAACAATCCGCTGAGATCGTTGATGAGTTGAACAGCATAAGGTAGAAATAAAAAAACACACAACACACAAACAGCACAACAGGAAATGACAAGAAATAGAACTGAAACTCACCAACACGAAACATCGCAAAGAGACAGCGATCAACAGTGCAATTGAACCGAACACAAACACACATCGTGTGTGTGCGTTAATGAGCGAGAAAATGTATTTATGTTGAAGATGGTTTTTTTTTTCATTCTTCCCTCCGTTTTCTTTTTCTATTTCCAGATCGGTCACATTGTGCTCTTTTTATGCGGTACTACACACCACCACCAAGCTGCGAGTGCGAGTAGTAACCAGCGCAAATATTCGTTGAATTGACTGCCGGCCGCCAATCGATCGTGTGTCGTGTACGCAGAGATCACAGACGGCAAGAAGTCGCGGTAACCGCCTCGCCGGAACGTGAAATGGTTTATCCAGCAAAGAACTTACCGGTGGCCAGCAAACCATGCGGCGCTTGGTTGACGACGACGACGACGACGACGACGACGAAGGCTTTCTCTTCACTTCTCAGCTCTATATGGCAATGCGCTGTAGTTGTTGGAACCGTACGCTGGCACCTGGCCACAAAAACATGCACGACGTGTGCATCTTTTAACGGTTGACGGAAGGAATTCTCTCTTGATTAATTATTAGAATGTCTGCTAAGAGAGGAAGAAGTGCACCACCAGAAGCGACAACAACGAAAACAAAAAACGGAATATATATGAAACGTTTTGCTGGGATACCTGCCAACAGAAAGACACTGTGACACACGGGAATATATGGTCTACAAGCGTGCACGATGCCCCATTGAGGCCAGATTAATCCGACGCGACTTGACGCGGTCGGTGTCGCGTTGGTGCGGACGGTTAGGGCCCCAAGACATCAGTTGTACACAGCGCACCATTTACGGCGACGTATATAGTTCGCAACAAAACTGTACAGGAAAAAAAAAGAACGTTGCAAAAAGCCAACACAGCGACTAGTCGACTGGATGCGTTGATGTGGCCAACATTCCAGGGCGTGTGTTTGCTCGATAAAGCTCGCCACCATTCGCCATCGTAGTGTTTATGGATGATGCGCATCTAGCTGGATATTGTGAGAGGTCTATTATAACTTCCACTAGCTATTCTCTTTGCGTGTAGACATTTGGAGGCTTTTACATTGCCAAGCCAAATTAGTCTGCGGATTGTAGGTTAAATTATTTTACTATTTGAAAGTTTCAATCAGCTACTCGACTAAACTGAAAATCATGTTGCTTGTTTGACCCAGCATTATGCGCTTATTCTGTAACTAATCGGAAAGCTATCTCGATCGTAATAGAAGCGCAAAATTTGTGAAATACCCCATGAAATTTTGCAGCGAACCATTTCCGTTTCAATCGGAAGCAAATGTTAGGGGAATAAAATCGCTAAACGATCGTCTAATAGCAGATCAAAAGTATTAAGCAGAACCAAACAAATCCTTCCACATGATGAGCGCTCGATATTTGCAGTTATAGTCTGATAGTTTCAGCTTACTAACTTCAAGTATGATTTACTCTACCTGAATATTGGACTTTTGTTTATGTCACTAGCGTTGCAAATGTCACTATTGCAGTTAGAACCGGGAAGTGTCAGAAAATGTAAACATGAGCTAATATACTGTTGAGACAGTTTAAAATTGAAAAGTTATTCTATTACAAAAAAAAGCGAATCTTCTACGTTAGTTTGAATCTCTTTATTATGCAATTAGTCCAACTAGTAACCTTATTTTACCATAATCTCTGCGATGGAATCGCTGCATCCAATGAAATCTTTACCGCTTTTTTCTGTGAAATTCAATAACTCTCTAGCACGAATAAACACACCGCATCAGGAAGAGACCCCTACGGTTAACATATGACGCTGGACACTACTCTCTAGATGCTGAAGTTCCATTGAAATGTAAATTCAAACTTACATATTCAATAGACCGGCCACGCACCAGTGTGTACACGGCATTGTAGCCGTACTGTAACCGACCACCCCACACCAACTCCTCGGTGTGCGATGCTCCATGCTTGTATCCATATTTCTAAAATACGCTGTTGTGTGTTTGCTTTTCGGTTCTCGGCCACCACTATCTCCCATCCCCCACACCACGCCCGCATCGGTGCGTTAGACTTTGTGTTTGACCGTGTCCATCGTGCCGTGTACTCTTTGTTGTGATTTTCCCGCCTTTCTCGTATTATGTTTTTTTTTTTTTGTAAATTGCCGATCAACGCCATTACGAATCTGCGGCTGATCTCATCGCTCGGTTCCCCATTCTTTTACACGCACAAACACACACACACAGCCAGATGCGTTCGAAACATAGCAGCGTAGTATGAAAAAGGCAACAAAATACACGCGCACACCCCGCTTTCCACATATGCGGCGTATATCGAGGATGCTGTGAAACGTCACTGCAACGAGAGCAACGAAGAGCGTCTCAGTAGACGGTGCGGAAAATAGTGTGTACGGGGTTGTGAAAACACACGGCGTGGTGAAACACAGGCCGGGAAAGGCAAAGCAAGGAGACACATTTCCCCGTGCAAGTGAACTTTTGATGTGTGTACATCCGCCTACTTGGGATGTAGTAAGTTTGGCACAGTTGACAATTGCCGTTCACTACGCTAGTGACGCTCGCAGCCGAACATACAAACCATATAAAGAACGTGAAAACGATTGCTGCGGCTGCGAGTTATTTTTGGCAACGTCTAAAAATGTACATGATTTATAGTGCAATTTACCATGATTTACTATATTTACTTTTACTTCCTTTTGCTCCCCCCCCCCCCCATCTTCAGATAATTACCCCTTCGACAGATTCAAAATGAAACGTGATGCACGCGTGTGTGTGTGAATGATTGATTGTGAATGATAATCGTTAGGTGCTGTTTGTTTTTTAAATTGTAAATATTAAAATCGACCCTTCTTCTTCGGTACAATAGTGGTGACAGTTGTGTGCAGTGATCTAGCAGTCCGACAGCAATAGGCAAAACGGGAAGATCGCGCTATTAGTGTATATGTGTGTGTGTGAGTGTGAAGTGATGCGTATTACTATTTAGCAAAAGTATCCACCCAACCGCGTTGGGGAGGGTGGTTTTAGTGCAGAATGTGATGCTGGTGTATGCGTTTGTGTCGGTGTATTTATTCTGTTCTAATTGTTTACGTTTCGCTCAATATCGCGCATATCGAGCAGAGTGAAATGTGCGTTTCGTAAAACTCGGTGACACATAGTCGGTGCGTTTGTGTGCGGGTATTCTGTGTTCTGTGCCTTGTCTGACGGAACCACCACTGTCCGTTTGTGTTTAATGAATGGTGTTTCCACCCCTTTGGTCGCATCCGTGCAATACACCAACCCGGGTTACATGGCAGCCGTTACTGTCCCCTGTGCATGCCCATAGTTAAGCGTACCGCACACAATGGCCGTCCAACGGCGGAGGAGACGGTGCATCATACTGCTGTCGTAGGCCGTGGAGCAATGTGTGGGTGACGCAAACACACCAGTGTTGTCTCGCAGTATTAGAGCGCCGCCTAATGTGCATTCTCTAGGGGTAGGGGAGGAAAATGAGCAATGTGATGATAATGGGTGTAGTAACCCGCGCAACTAACCTTTCGTGTAACACCACACCCGCGTGTTCGGTGTGAGACCTGTGTTTGTGTAGGTGTGTAGGCGTACGGAAGCGTTCCGTAGCAGCAGCAGCATCGATCCGCAACCAAAACCGCGGTTCGATCGGTTCTGTGAAAGTGGCAACAACCTTTCCAGCGCCGCGACACAATACATCTCATCATCGGCCATCACGTCGGATGGGAAGTGAATTTCGGACCGCGTGGACGACGCGTGGCTGCGTGTAGTTGGCCGTGACGGTCCATCCCAGTGTTCTGGGCAGCAGCCGAACCACGTATAATTACGTTTTGAAGTTGCGCTGCCGGGGCAGAAAAACCAAACCCGGGCATCATACGCGCTAAGACGTCCCAACGCAAACAAGTGCCGCCGTTTTTAATGTCCCCACGACTCTCCGCCACTCGCAATCCTTGTATATGTGTGTGTGTGTCTATGTGTGTGTAGTAGCTTGACAACAAACAAACAAACAAACAGACGCAAAAGAAGCAACAACGCCAAGGGGCACGAGTTGCAGCAGTAGCAGCCAGCAGCAGCATCAACAACACACTGCTTGGTGACCTTTGGAGCAGGGAGGCAACAGCGCGCATGAGCTTACAAACCACACTGCTGGGCTGTGCATGCCTCTTTCGAACGCATTGTGCTTCGAATCACATCGAGCTTAGATACGAGATATTCACGAACCGCAACCGCTAGCGGGATTGAAGGAACGTTTAAGGATACGCTAGGGCCCCGCATACGCAACTCTACGTACTAGTTGGCAAAGCTATAGTTAAATGCGACAAGAACCTTCTATCCGTATGAAGCGGATAAATAGAGAGCGACATCGAGAAACAGAAGGTAGGTGTTTTTGATTTATATCGTGAGCTATAAACATAGCATTTTCGAAGGCATTTCTGTATTTTTAGGAAGTTGAAGTTGAAATACGTTGTGGATTTTTCCACCTTTCTCTGCAAAGCTGCAAAGTACTCCGACATGACAGATGTATTAGATGTGAAAGCTTAATGCCTATATTCTAGTACAGCTTCTATCTCCACCTATTTTCCACCTCAACTTGCAAAGAGAATCCGGAAATGTTATCGACCACAAGAATAAGAACTTCCGACTTGCAATCTGTTTATATAGGCAAATAGGAAGCCAAGGCTGGAGTCCTTCGCACTGTCTGGATCTTGTTTAACAGGAAGCTAACTCTGTGCTGACACTCTGGAATCAATGATAAATAATGTGTAATTTGAATCGATATACACGTGCTAAAATTCGCAAGAGTTTTCATGGATTCTGCCCCGAAAGATTTCAACTCGCAAAGAACTCAGACGTAGCTCTACTTCAGTTTGCGATGGAACAAAAACAAGTAAATAAAGGTTTATTCATATATTATGGAATGGAATACAAATAAGGTGTTGTGGTACGTATTGCAACAGTCCCCACTTTGACACTTGACTTCAAATGTCATTGCCGAACCTGCTACCCCAAGATAAAGGTATTCACTTACTACTGAAAAGAGCGGTCCAGATGAGATTTTGGTCCACGGCGTTCGGTATACCAGACTGACAACCAACTAACGATGCCATGGAGCTGCTCCAGAACTTCGTCAGTTTCAAGGGGCAATGTTCAAGCTAAGCACACAGTACACAGAGTACGTGTAACGTTATTTCAAATATTCTAGCTCTATAGTAAGTACAGGGTAATTCATTCGTTAATGACAATTTGGCACAAGTAAAACGCAATTTAATTTTTAATTGAGTTACGAGAGGGCTTCTAAATGCATTTGATTAAGAGTGCTACCAGTGTTGTAAAAAAACCAGCCCATAATTCCCTTTACTGTACCTGCACACTGCTGGTATTGCAAAGGATATCCCGGACCATGATTGTTGCCAAGTAGTAAACCCACACGCCTGCATCTTCAACCCCAAGACGCGGGACGTATCCGAACGCCACGCCACACATCGTCTACGATGAACCGAAAGGAAATAGAGAGAAGCAAAGATGATAACATACGCGAAGGGATAGAGGGATAGAAACAGAGAAACAGAGAATTGTAGATGGAAGGGTTAATGAACGGTAAAAGAAGCGAGAGGGGATGGTTGGCCTGTGTAAACACACGCTGGCTGGCTATATTTACTTTAAATTTATATTTATAAATCCCTGTACCGGTGTGTGCGTGACCATTGTAGGTTCGTGCCTGATGGTGCAGATGTATTTGTTGGCAAGTGTGCCCACTACTTGGAAGGGAAGAAATCGTACGTGCTCTCCCCAACGGGTTGCAGAAGTGCATCTTCTGCCCATCATAACGGTTAATGAGGGTTTCAGGTGAAATTGACCCCACGACCAAGTGCGGGAACAGAAACGGGTGATTTCGAATTAGAGAGAGAGAGATAGATAGAGATAGAGAGAGAGAGAAGGAGAGAGAGGGAGAGAGAGAGAGAGAGAGAGAGAGAGAGAGAGAGAGAGAGGCTGCGAAAACGAATGACACACGCGATCGATTAGTGATGATTGTGGATGGGACCAATGGGCAAATGATTTCTAACGCACTGACTGGGGCTTTAACATTCCATAGATAGGGCTAGGTATTGATGCGCGAGTATTGAAGACCAGAGCACGTAGAAAACCACTCTGCAACATGTCAAGCAAAGGGATTGCAGGAATAAGATTTAGACGAGACAGAGTCAGGACTCCAACGAGGGTTGTCTTGTGGAAATTCATTCTTGTTCAGCGATTTTTCTCTCATGAATTCCTTCCGATTCCATCTTTCTTAGTATTAGCGATAATTATACAATGAACAATCAGTATTTCCCTGATTAGAAGTTTTTTTTAAATATTTTTCTCTGTTTCCTCCATCCTGTTCTGTAAGTCTCATTTCCTTTTGCATCGCTATTATCAACCGATGTGGAAGAAAATCATTCCCTCTCTGTGACCTTTACATGAACACCGATGTAAAACTAAAAACAAGATGAATAACGCCGTAATGCGTGCCACTCACGCCTAGGTATGTTTTTTCCCGATGGTGGCCCACAACCTAAAGTTCTTCCCTGTGCGTAATGGGAGGCCATAAAGCCCCATGAATTAACCTGTGGGTCTGAGTTATAGTGTGTACAACGGTCGGTAGCAACGGCGTTAGATCTCATTCTCTCACGCAAAGTACATAAACCTTATCCGGCCAAATTCCCGCTGGGCAACTTGTGCTTTGTGTGCCGATGCCACCACCACCCGAAGAAAAGCCGCTTTTTGTGCTATAAATCCTTTCCGATTGCGTTCGGTGGTGGGTGTCCCCCCTACACCCATAAAGAGCTTCCCGTTGTTATTCTTCCCCTAGCACCGTGTGGCAACCTCTTGCGTTGAGCAAGATTCCAAGGCTGGATCCCGGAATAAGAGGAAAAACCCAGCAGCAGCCCTACTTTATTTTATTTTTTTACTTATCTTTCACATGAGATGCTTCAATCGAACGCTTTGAGGGTTGTGAATGGCTGCGTCAACGGTGTGTGGATGCATTAACGCACGATGCGAAACAATAGCATCCTGCCATTCATTTTGACTCCATTAAACAACCCACCCTAGGCTGTTCATCTCCTTGGTTTTTTTTTTCTTCATCTGAGTTCCCTCGGTTTTCCTTTGTGAGTCCTCGAATTTTCGAAGTGGTAGGCGCTTGTGGGAGCAAACATGGCCCGTACTTCGTGCAAAATCTGTGCATCCTACGCACGTGATGTTGGTCGCAAAATGTTGGCAACACTTTTTTTTACAAAAAGGTACCATCCCCTGTCCTTTACTGGAAAATGTGGGTGAATGCATACGGTTCGGAAGTTGGGGCGAGGAACACACATTACTCCTACAGAAATAGAAAAGATGGGTTTTAAGAATTAGGATGGTTGAAACCTAAGGTACTCATATGAGGCTAAATATAGGCTCAATCTTGAAGACTCTACTGAAAGTGATTGAAAACAAATAAAACACAGGCGGTGTAATAGTATATTGTTATACTATCCACTGTTAAATGTTCCGATCGTTATTAATGCCCCCCAACCCCAAAGCTCCTATCCAAATGAAGCATCGTATCTAATTCTCGCTTCAGATGCACGAGAGCGGCAATTTGCACGAAATGGACAGTGTCAGTAGGCGATCCACGATCCACCGTAATGATGGAAGCGCTTCATCGCTGTTTATTTGCATATCTCACACGTAGCCACGCAATTATTTCCCCGCCAAACGCGGCACGCTGTCACTAATCGGTGTGCGATCGTTTAATGAACGTGCCGTAGGCGGGAAACATTGAGCCTGGTTTTCTACCGGGCTCTACTTTAATTTACATTGACGAGGGGCTCATCGCGATCATCGAAAGTAGCAATGCAAAATGGTGTAATGTTACTACCGCCATTACTCACTACTCCGCCATACGCGCACTATCAGATCGCCATCGGGTACGATCGGTGGCCGGATACGATAACCGCCAACATCGTGGGAATGAAACATCATCCTCCAACAAACGAGTGTGATCGATCATCGCTTTTGGGTGAGAAACACTGTGAATGACCGATCGGTGCCCCTTTAATTGTTTCGCAAACCCCCGGAGGTTCTCTAACTCTCTACCGGGGACTGCAATGTTGTTCCGCAGTGCATTCCTATGCGTTTCGTACGCGGCCGATTAGTGTGCATCATAATGCACGACAACACCGTCGGTACGATTTCACCCGTTTCGAATGATCCGCTTTGATGACCCGGTGTGTGATGATCAGTGTCTAAGATTCCTTGTTGCTTTTCCCCATCCCCATTCCGAGCTCTAGTATTAAGAGGGTGGTACAATCTGCATTTGTCTTAAAAATATTAGGTTTTTAGTTAAATATTGACTTCAGTTACCCGTGAGAGGGAAAGTTTGTCCTGCGTACGCGTAACTATATCCAAAGTATATGAGACATTACAGCCGAAAGTTACAGGGAAATAAAACGAGGCGACGAGTACTTCAAAACATTCACGCGATTATCTCGAAACGATTATCTCCCAATACACAATTTTTCAGTCAGCATACAGTGTCGGACAAAACAATAAGACCACCCGGTTTTGTTATAAATAAAATGCTGCATCTGCTATGTTTTTCTTTGCATCGTTGAAAACAACTATTTGATACATTGCTTAGTGTGTTGGTTAAACGATGAAGTCGTCCCAAGAACCACGTAAATAATTAAGAAGCTTGTATGGTCCTCAAACCAAAAATTGGCCAAAAACCATGCGACAAAAAAATAAGACCACTTAAGGAATTAATTGCAAATATTTATATTTTTTTCTTAAAAAGGGCATTTCCTCTCTAAACTAAGAAGCCTTATCCCGGGCTGACTCGGTTTGAGCTGGACTCAGTATTTGGTACTGTGACCGTGGTTCTGCAGAACTGCCCTTACTCTTCTGGGCATGGACTCTACAAGAGCTTGACATGTCGACTGTGGGATGTCGTACCAAGCTTCTTGTACCCTTTTCCACAATTCCTCTCGATTTCGAGACTTTGTGGTACCGAGTCTGACCTTGACTATCTTCCACAGGTTCTCAATTGGATTGAGATCGGGAGATTGTGCAGGCCACTTCATCACGTTGAGCCTTTTGTCAGCGAGCCATTTCTGCGTTTTTTTGGCAGTATGCTTCGGATCATTGCCCTGCATAAACTGCCATCGAAGTGGCATCTCCCAATCACCGTGCGGCAACATCACTTGCTCTAGTATCTGGATATACAGATGTTGGTCCATATTTTTCTTTATCCAAAATATTGGACCAACCCCGTGCCAAGAAAAGCAACCCCACACCATGATGTTACCGCCACCGTGTTTCATCGTTTTTACAGTGTACTGTGGCCGGAAAGCACAATGCAATTGCAACGATGCAAAGAAAAACATAGCAGATGCAGCATTTTATTTATAACAAAACCGGGTGGTCCTATTGTTTTGTCCGACACTGTAATTAGCTTTTTTTAATTTTATAGTTATCTGAAAAAATAACTTTTCTACACAAGGTTTTATAACCATTTGTTGTGTCTAAACTTCAGATTTTATTCATTTTTTTAATATCTCCAAACAATCATACGTACGATAACAGGAAATTTATCCAAAATTAAACAAAAACAATCGATTTTGTTCTAAATTCAACGTTGCGTTCTCTACGATGATCGCAAGACCAGCGCCTTACGTTCAAAGGTTCTGAATTTCTTCTGGTGTAGAAGCCAAAGGAGGCAAACAGAATGATTTTTGGACCCGTAAAAACGGTTCAATAAACTTAGGGTTTTTATTTATATCGTGTGTATGTATAGTTGTCTTTAAGTAGAATGTTCGAAATTGTCTTTAATGTTTTAATTAAATTATTGTAATATTATTCCATCTAAATAATGTTTATGCTTGTTTCTTCTTCCTTTTCCCTAGATACCGGAACGAAAGAAGAAAGCTAGGACAATCTAAAATTTACGTCAATCAATAACAAAAACAAAATCCCGATCGATAAAAGGAAGCGGATCCGGATGCTCACATTCTTGCGGAGTGAAGTGTTTTCAAGATAAACGCGCACACGATCGCACTGGTAGTCGATCCGATCGCATCACAAATTCACCGCCTCGACGACGATCTATCAGCGAACCAGCTGACTGCTATGCATGGCGATAACCAGACGACGGTTTGCTTTGTGCGTGGTGTAGGTGGCGTACAGTGTCGACCCCGAGCTTGTTAGCTCCCCAGGTTGCCGCAACTTCGCCGCCCGCCAGCAAAAAAAAACAAACAAACAACAGCAAAAAGAAACACACGAACGCGATTTTAGCGTTGTCGAGCATACATTGAAACCAAGCCCCAGCACCGCGGAGGAGAGAAAGTGCCAAGCCTTGATGTGGCCAGTGTCAGTCCTGTACCGGGGGCAAGCATGATACCGCAAAAACAACCCCCGCCAACAACAGTACCACCACCAACATCATCATCATCATCGTCGTCCTTGTCGTCGTTATCGCAGCAGCAGTCGGTGAATGCCAGTGTCAACAGTGTGGCCAACAGTAGCAGCATGACAACGACCGTCGTCGCCGTTAGTACCGGTCCCGGAACGGCAGCGACGGTGGGTACTACTTCCGGGACGGGAGCGGCATCGAACACCGGCACCGCCGCCACCACCATCGATCGTACGACGATGCTGGTGGAGAAAAGCGCCAACCAGAATGCGACGCCACGGCAGCATCCGAAAAAGCGAAAGTTTGATCTCGCCGAGCTAGAAGAGATGGAATCGCATCGGCCAGTACCGCCACCCCCATTACCGGCGCCACCGACACCTACGTCGGCGCATGCCGGTACCAATGGAGGAAAGCCGGTGGTGGCACAACCGATGGATACGGAAGGAGCAGGAGGTGGAGGAGGTATTTGTCGTGAAGTGGACAATAGAGATGGAGGAGTTCGTGGTGGTGGTGGTGAAGGGTGTGCCGAAGCAGAATCATCATCGCGATCATCGTGTACCGGAACGACGGTATTTAGGAACGGTGAATCCGAGGAAAATGGAAGCTTTGCTGCATACCATTACGGTGCTAGCACCAATGGTAAATTTAGTAGAGAAGGTAGCACCAGCAGCAGCACCACCACCAACCATATGGTGACAGAAGCGAGAACGGTCAATCAGACGACGTACGAAACCACGATCCAATCGGAACGATTGCAGCGAGAACCGGGTAGCCGGGAGCGGATATTGAACTGTACTGGCCATCGCTCGCAGGCGAGCAATAGTCCCGGCCAGGGATCGTCGTCAGCAGTGTCACCGGCGAGTAATGGTAGCAACGGTGGGCTGCTAGTCGCACAACATCGCGTCAGCCCGGGCAGTGCGGAAACGGCCATGATCAATCTAACGTCCGTCCCGACGACCGCCACGCTGCTAACGATGGTACCGGCCAACAGTGGGGGTAATGTGAAGACACACCATTTGCACCACCGTCCAGCGGTATCCACCCACTACACTCATCAGCTACACCATCAACAACCACCGCCGACCGGTAGCCACAGTCCGGGCATGAACGCTGCCAGTAGTAGCAGTAGTAATAATGGTAGCACTATAAGTTGTACTAATAATACCAGTAGCATTAATAATAGCAATAGTAACGGTGCCACTTCGACCTCCTCGTCCGCCGCCGCGTCCTCTTCCTCCTCCTCCTCGTCCATCGCCACGATGAATCGATCTCAGAGCTATACCATTTCCACGATAACGCTGCAACAGCCATCACCGTCGAACACAGCGTCGCCACCGGGTGCCATCGATCCATCCAGCCAGCTACATCAGCAACAGCAACAGAATAATCAGCATTCATCGCATCCGCTGATTGCACACAATCGGCAGATACTGCTGGCTGTCGATCCGGTTGCAATAAGGCATCACCAGCAGCATCAACAGCAGCAACAAATTTTGCGATTGCAACCTTCATCTACACCGGCCGACACGTACTACATCAGCAAGAAGAAACTCCATACGACACCATCGTACGGGTAAGTTGTGTTCTCGCTGCTGGTTGGAGGGTGGGGACTGTACTGTAAGAAACGTGTTGAATTTTACCCTTAACCGTCCCTCCGAACACGAAGTGTGTTCCGCATCGATTAAAACAAGTTGAAGCTTAATGGAGGCATATCTGAACTTTAAGCTTTAAGCATCCACCTCCTCATTTCTCCAAATAGTTCTTAACTGAAGTTGGAACTTGTGGTCGAGCTTTGCCGTAGGGGAAACTCTTTGGCTCATGTTTAGTCTCAGCATTCCGACCAGTTTTTCGATCAACGCTCACTTCAAACCATTTGGTTGGATTCCACATCATTCCCCAATGATGTGCTGATCACTCAGCAAAAAAAAACTGAACGATGCTATTACCAATTCTACAGGAGATCTGACATTGATGCCCGTAACGAATATGGTGGCGTAATCTATTGTACCATGCTTGAAACTTACTTGTACACCCAATAGAAGTAAATCTGAATTGGTAAAACGCGAATAGAGTGCGGAATGTTCTAGTAAAAATAGCGTACTCAGTGTATCGATTCAGTTTTGGTCCATATGCGTAACATGTCCTCCCCATTCATAGTACGCCCCGTTGGCACTCGGCCCATCAACTCGATTCGAAGGTTTAAAATTTGCAATCATGATCATGTGAATACTAACAATACCGTACATATGTTCCCCACTAAAAAAAAACGTATTAAAATATATCACCGTACGATAGTAAATTTGAATACTATGCGCTATCGTCTTGTTACATCTCGCTATTTGTACACGCTTTGCCTGTTTCGCAAGCAGACACAATAGGGCGGCCAAATTCATGCACAAACAATTGAGAAGAGTACGGTTTCCCCGTTTCCCTTCACACGATTAGAATCGATCTGGGTTTGGTTGTGGTTGTACCGTACTTACCGTGTTTTCGTTTCCTCCACTCTGCAGCTCACCTGGAAGCTACAAACCATCGCCAACGCCACCATCTGTTGGTGGTACGGTTGCCACATCGACACCATCGCCCGTACATCAACTCTCAGCAGCAACGTCGTTCTCCGTACCGCAGCATCACTACCAGCAGCATACACTGCATCCACCCGGTCAGCATTCCCAGCAGCAGTTCCGCCAGCAATCACCACCAGCATCATCGTCCGCCGCTGCCACGCAGCAGGATCCATCGTTATCCACCAGTGGCGGAGGGCAGTATGGTAGTTCTGTCGTTAACTCCTCCACCAACACCACCACCACGACTCCACTGATTGACCTCAGCGAATGGATCAACCATCGGGTGTTGGCTCGTCGAAAAGACGTGTACGACTCTGGGCGCATCCGTGCCACATCCGCACCGGGCACCGTTGTGATCGGGTTCGATCAACCCGAGGGCAGCCATCAGACGTACGACGGTGTGCTGGACGATACGCACCGACAACAGGACATCATCGACGATGTGTGTCCCGCGCTGGCCGATCTACAACCGGGTGTGCGGGTTTGCGTTAGGGCTACCTGCGTACATCCACATCCGTTGACGTCCAACGGTGGCGATGTATTTGTCGAGGGCATTGTGAAGGAAGTGCATGGCAATAAGAAACAGTTTTCGGTACAGATTTTGAGCAGTGTCGTTGGCGATAAACATGAGGTATGTTTTGTTTTAACTTAACCTGATGCATAAAGGAAGGCAGAATGATTTCACATTAACTTGCTTAATATCTTCTCTATCTCGTAATTAGCTTCGGATAGTGAAACGTGTCGATATGCGTCTGCTTAAACCGCCCTGGTGGGATGAGCTGGAAGATGCGTTGGATAACTATACCGGCCATACAGTGCCATCAGGGCTGGTTGCTGACTGTGGATCAACCAGGCGTAATACAATCACCCTCGACCAGCATCGTGCTCAGGACGGAGACAACACCGGAAAATCGCAGCAACCCCAACAGCCAGCCATAGTGAGCTACGTACTGGCCACGTCGGCCAATAGTGATCATTTGCACGGCAGTGCCACGAATCAGCTGGTGACCGGGGTTTCGAGCGGAACAGCGGGACAACCGTCTGCCACCATTATCTACACCAGTGGTGCACCGTATAAAAACAGCATCAGCATAACGCAGGGACGCGGTGTGGCGAGTGCCGGCATACGGTACGATCCAACACTGGGAGCAGGATCATCGCTGGAACAGCAACAGCTGAAGCAGCACCTGCACGTGCCATTACAGTTGCAGCACGTTCTGCCGGCGGGAACGGGTGAGGAGCAACACCATTACCGTAGTGCCGCCACGTCGCCTTTTCAGTCTGTACAGCTAACGATCGGTGCGGATCGTGATCACCGTGATCGGGATGGCATGGATGGCGTTGCAGCTGCCGGGCACTATACCGGCGCACATGCGCGTTCCCATTCGCTCCATCATGTTTCCCATCCGGTGCAGGTTGGACTGTCGCCTGCACCGGCCCACAGCGGTAACACGATCAGTGGGGCATCAGGTTCCGGTGGTGCCGGTGGTACCGCCACCAGCAGCAGCTCAGTATTAAGAACGCTCAGTCCGGATGATCTGCGTATCACGAACCGTAGTTACGATAACGAAAGCGATGATGAAGTACGCAGCAGTTTTCCCATGGAAGGAGGTACGGAAATGTGTTACCAATAGCTTTCAAATGCTAACTTACTTGTGTTATTGTAGAAACGGAAAAATACTCAGGCAGCAGCAAGCGAAGCAGTATGCAAAGCCGTGGAAGTACCTCAAGCTTAATGGATCAGCGAAGTACACCCCGATCTCAACCTGCAACCCCAAGGTATCGTCTCGTGTTCGATCCCGCCGACCAATTGTCGATCATGTCGTTATCACCCATTAGCTTTAACAACATTTGCTTCATTTCGCTTAATTTCCATCCTTAAAATGACGATCAGATCTCAAGCGGCAACACCGCACCGATTCAAGAAGGGAGATGTTGTTTCAACTCCGACTGGCATACGGAAGAAATTCAATGGCAAGCAGTGGCGCAGGCTGTGTTCGAACGAAACGTGTTCGAAGGAATCTCAACGACGAGGCTACTGCTCGCGGCATCTCAGCCAGAAAGGCAACAATACACTCCGATCGTCCACCAGCTCGGTGACGAACCATTTCAATAGGTATGCAATTTAAGGATTCCTTATGTGCATTGACGTTTCTACGTTAGTACAGATGGGAGAAAATTGTTTAAATTATATTATTTGTTCTGTTCCTGTATCTACAACAGTAGTCGATCAAGCAGTAAAACGCAGTTGGATGAGGAAACATCTAGAGATTCTGAAACTTCACCCCACTACCGTGTCGCGGGACGATTCGACCAGGATGAAACAGATGCCGCCAATATGCTCGGTAAGTTTATTGCAAGATTGTGAACCCATATGATCAGTTTTGTGTTCAATGTTCTGTTCAAAGTAATTCAAAAAAGGATGATCGGTTTTATTGGTTAACATAACTTAGCTTCTTTTATTTAAGACATATTAAACTCCCTTAGCGGAAAAATATAGAGGTTTGAGTTAAATTATTTTAACAACTATGCTGAACGAATTATTTAATCAACAAAAAAATGTGTGCAATAATATTTATTTACATAAAGAACAGTGAATTTAAATCCATACGTTTCCAGGAATACGTTAAACCATGAATATTTCAGAAAAAAAATTCTTTGAAAACGTCCCCCAGCGAATATAAACTTCGCGAGAAAGAAAGAGACAAAACTATGCCACTAGTGGCACTCACACATGTTTAGGGGAAACACACAAAATGCGAGCTATTTCACAGTGGCCGTCGATAGCCTTTCGGTTTATATACGATCGCATCCATACATAAATCCCGTTATTCCCCTGTACCAAGGAGCGTTCCAGTACAATTGGAATCCTATCGGTTCACCACAGGTCTCTCTGTGGCACTAATGCACACACTCACACACACACACGTTCAACTTTGGATGAACACCGATCGTTGAATCAACAGCATTCAAAACGGACAATGGGTTTGAACGCTTCCGTGTAATGTTCCTTCATCTGTGTGGTGGTGGTGGTAGTAGTAGATGTCCAATGGAACTCGTTTCAGCGCAGGATTAGTTTCAATTCGTTTGTCCTCATCTACACAGTATCACTTTAGTGCGCCGCTCAAGCAATACGCGTTTTTCACATAGGCTCAGAGTGGCAGTAAAGTTATATAGTTGAAACTAAACTAAACTGTTTTCTAACATTTGTAATAACATATTACGCTAACGTAGTGAAGCGGAGTGACAATAACCGTGCAGGTTGCATTATTGACGCTATTAATGCAAAAGAGTATGAACTTTATGAACATGAACATGTACGATTTGCAAAGCGGAGCCGAGCTCTACGTCCAGTGCCTGAGTAAGTGCATTGCTCAAGTTTTTTGTTATTAAGTGACGATGATTAGCTTGTTGCTGTAATTGCCGTTTCATCTACAGAGGATTGCGTGAATTCGAAACCGAGATTATATCCTTTTCTGGAACGCGCCTCCAAAGCTAACCTCCAAACGTGTGAATGATACGCCGGTTGTATGGATTTCCTCCATCTTGTAAAATTGGTTTCATTGTGCGTGATGAGTGTATGTGTGAGGATTACTTTTCACACCGGAGAAATGTCATATTTTTCGTCAGAAAATACTAAAAACAAAAACAAAAAAACCATTTGGAAATAATTTTTTAATTTACTTGAAAATTAATAATGACTTAGTTAATTGAATTTAGTTTTCAGTGTACAGGAATCGGTATTGCATTGTCTAATAATCTCCGTTCGTTGCTCTCCTCTTTTATTTCGCAGTATCGCTCAGTAGCTCCCGTTCGGCGACACCTAGCAATTCGTTTTCGTCACCAACGGGTCATGGATCTTCCCCGTTAGCAACACAATCGCCGGTAATGATCGGTAATCGACAGAATCTTTTCCTACCTATCGGAAGCCCGGCACCGTCCAGCGAACCACACGGTAGTGTTGGTAGTGGCAGCAGCAAGTACAAAACGAACACACCGAGCCCAAATCCGTCGCACGTCATTGGTGGCGGTATCGGTATTGGCAGTAGCGGTAACACTAGCGGAGGCCATCACCATCCACTCATTCGCCCCGAGTCGCTACGGCCAACGCAGCCGCCAACAAGCAGTGCAACTGCACCACCACCGACCGGTCACGCGACCAGTGTCATACGGATGTCACCGCTCTATTCGCAGCATTCGGCACATCCGTCTGCCATTTACGCCAGTTATCCGTTGCATGTGGGTGGGACCAGTTCTGCAGTGGGACAATCATCCTCCAATTCCCAGCAGCAAGTTCACGTGGAATCTTTATCGACTAATGGTGTTGTTCAACATCAGCAGCAACATCAACCACTTTCTTTGCAACAGCAACAGCAACAGCAGCAGCAGCAGCAACAACAACAGCAACAGCATGAGCAGCAAGAGCAACCTCATGCGCTGGTAACGACCAGCAAATCGCAACCAACTTCCGGCCAGGTTCAGCTCATTTCGCAGCCACCTGTACAAGCCCATCACCATCACACGATCATACAGCAGCAGCAGCAGCAGCAGCAACAACAACAACAACAACAACAACAACTTTCACAGACTTCGCAACAGCAACAGCATACCGTGGTGTTGACCAGTCAGCATCAGCAGTCTTTAACTGTGCCAAAAAACGGCATTAGCACGGGTTCCACCTATCAATGGCATGCATTGCTTCCGATCATACATAGTCCGTCGGCGATCGCCAAGAGCAACCACCATCCTCATCATCAACACCACCACTATGCGCATATGGCACACTCGCAGACCTACGGACCATCTGCAACAATAGCAGTTTCTGCTGCTGGACCTCCATCTTCAGCGGCGGCGGCGACGGTTGCCACACAACCTTCGTCGATTGGAAGCTCCTCCACAACGACAGCGAAGTCGTCGTCGTCAGCGACATCCTCGATGATAATCGTACCATCGAAAATGTACGCTTCACCGCCACCACCCCAACCGGCCGCGGAAGATATGGTTTCCATCGACGACGATGACCAGGGAGACGATGATGTCTTTGAAGCAGAGCCCGTGAAAACAGCAGCACCCGATACGAACAGCTCCACCGCGCACGGTGGAGATCAAACAAGCAACCGGTATGCGGTCAGTGACGCTAGTGGTGGTGGTGGTGCAGGAAGCCATCAACTTCTGCGAGGAATGGACATTGAGGCACCGTCAACGACGGTTCCTAGCAATAAGGGATGTTCGGCCGAAAGTGCCGAATCAATCGCCAAGCGTCGGACGCAATCGTGCAGTGCGGCACTGCAGGCGGCCGCAGTATCAAATGGCGGTGGAAGTGGCAATGGCACACCAAAGGAACCGCAGAGTCCTTTAAGCAACAAGAAGGATGCAAAAATTCGGCGTCCAATGAACGCGTTCATGATATTCTCCAAACGGCACAGAGCGCTAGTGCATCAGAAGCATCCGAATCAAGACAATCGAACAGTGAGCAAAATACTTGGCGAATGGTGGTATGCACTAAAACCGGAAGAGAAAACCAAATACCACGAGCTAGCGAGCGAAGTGAAGGAAGCTCACTTTAAGGCACACCCTGAATGGAAATGGTGCTCAAAAGATCGTCGTAAATCTTCCTCCTCGGCGAAGGAAGGCGTTGGTGGAACGCCAGCAAGTGGCGGTGTCGGTGTAGGAGGTGTACTAGTATCAGCTGGCGGTAACAATAGCCGCGGCCGGATCGATTCCTTCGATGGTAACGATTCATTCGATGAAAAGAGTCCGAAAACTCCATCGGAAGTGATGCCACCGATCAGCTCTTCCGGGTCGGGTGGAAGCGGAAATCAAGCGAACGATATCATCCCGCTAACGGTGGCACCTTACAACACGATCGAAGAATCATCTGAAGCTTCAGCCCCAACAACGTCCTCCACCGTGATGATGATGCTTCCACCGACGACGACGGCTAATCACGGTTCAGCAGCTTCAAGCAATACGGGAAATCACAATAATCCCGAAGCGATGATCGTCGATGCAGCAGCAAACACCCCATCCCAATCTCAGCGTTACGATGAGCCGGAACACCGGGAAAAGAACGACGAACGAATGGACATTTCGATTACGGATGAGCAGATGGATGAGAGCGATGGTGTGACAGGTGGTGGTATTTCTGACGAAGATCAGCACATGACGAACGTAAAAGAAGAAGCGGTATCGAAAAACACGTCATCATCCACATGTTCGCAGCCTGCCGACGTAGCTGAACTAGACCTGAAGTGTGCCGAAAAGGTAAGCGATTCGGATGTGGAAGATATCTCTGGCAACGCTAAGTGCAAACAAGAGCATGAGGAAATCAGGCACAACGTAACTACTGCTACATCTAATGCTGCTAGTTCTTCTACTAAGGTACGATTTTGCCGATTTGTATTTGTGCTATTTTTTTTTATTTTTATTGTGCGCTCTTGTGCTCTTTATTGTGCGCTGCTATTTGAAATTGTTTGTTTTTAAATGGTATTTTAATGATGCTTTGTTTAACATTCGGTGCAATATTGCAGGTTTCACAATCGACGGTTTCAAACGACTTCCATCATGCTAGTAACGGGGACGTAGCGACGGATTATTCGATAAAAACACTGACAACGGCAAGCAATGGTGGAAATGCTAGCGGACTACCAACAACACCTGGTGGACCTAATTCATCTTCGCATGAGTCGTCTTCCGGATCGTTACTGACATGCAAACCGAAGCCTATCAAAGCAGGTGCCCTACGACAGCAACCGATGGCATTAACGGGTGATAGTGTAGGCACCAGTGCGGGTGCGAATAACGCCGTTGGTCCGGGAGGAGATAGTAATGCTGGTAGCAATATTACTTCCAGTAGTAGTGCTGGTGGGCATGGTGGTAACATATTTCAACATCACCATACCCATCCACACCACCATCACCATCACCCGATCGGGTACGCGTACAGTAGTCCGAAAAATCCTGTTGGTGTTTCGCCATTCCAGCCAACGGGTAAGTGGAGAGGTATGCCAGCTAGAGTGCTTTTCGTTATTCTGTGCTTTAGTTGCTTAATTCAGATGTGTAATAGTAGATCATGTGATACGAACGATTGTTTTTTTTTGTTAATTTTGTTCACCTCATTTACAGGAGGAGCATTTAAAACGATGCCCCAAAGTCCCAAAACACTGGGAAAACAGGACCATTCATCATATCTGCTATCACCTGCTGCCTCAACTCCAACCGTGTCTACGATAAAGATGGAACCAGCGGAAAATCTAACCACTAGCAGCAACAGCGCCCGAAGCAATGTCGATACAATATTTAACTTCTCTACCGCTGCCATAAAGGAACAATATCTACAGCAGCAGCACCAACAACAGCCGACAGCACACTATCATGCCAATGATCAGCAACAGCACAAATTGCTCCTTGCCGTGAGTAACAGCGGTGCAGAATCCATGACGGCGGCAGCAGCAACCTCCACGACGTTGACTGTAACCCCACCGAGCAGCAGCTGCTCGTCGGAAAGCGGTGGAAGCGGACTCAGCAACAGCACCAAATGTAAATCGCTGCTAGAGCTTAACCCCACCATCTGTTACACGATCTCGAATGTTAACGGTAGCCATGCGACCTCTAGTAGCAATGCAAACCTTAAGCCTAATACTAACGCAATAGTGATGAGCATGAAAAAAGGTAAACTAACAATGGATGTTGTGAACACTGCTACTTCTACTTCTACTACTACCATTACCACTAACACTGCTAGTGCAAACGAACTTAATCATCATCACAAACCGTACAGCCGTACAGATAATACCGAAAGCAATCATCATTTAACTTCTCATCTAGATGTTGTTCATCATTCTAACCATCAGCTTTCCTCATCCACGACACATTGCATAAATAGTACAGCTCGTTCTACTACTTCCGGTGTTGTTATCATCAATAATGCTAGTACCTGTAGTACGGCATCTAATACTACTATCACTAACTCTACTACAAATTCCGCAACTGCAAAGCCTTCCTGTTCGTTTGATGTTGTATATAGCGATAAGATTTCTTCTTCATCATCTAACATCACCACAACCACCAGCTTAGCTCATCCAGCGAAGAAAACATTGAATGTAGTGAATGTTGTAAATGTAACAGCGAATGCACACTTGGTTCCACCTGCAACGACAACGCTAAACGGAACGACTGCAACGTTGGTTAGTGGAGCCGTTCATGGAAATGGCAGCGGTAGTTCTAATGCAACAACTGCATTTATCATCAACACTCCCGGTGGTGCGGGCAGTACCATCCTTCGGCCTACCCAGCAATCTCTCCCACTGTTTGCGAAAATGGCCAACGTACCGTTAGTGTCAACCAACACCCAGCAGCTTCGTTCCGACCTAGATGACACGGCGGGTGTCGGCTCCGACCAACCTACTGCTGTACCTTCGTTTGTATATGAAACAATCCTAATCGAACGTCCAGCACAGTTGAAGCAACAGCAGCATCCAACCATCGGGTCGACGTTCGCGCTTCCATTTAACACCGCTTCTGGACCAATCGCCACCAATGGACTGCTGTTAGGATCAGCTTCAAATAGCGGTGCAACGAACAGTACCACCACGGCTCTACCGAGTGGAAGCATTATCGTTCTCTCTCAAGCGTCATTGAACGAGTTTCTGTTGAATGGTGGTTCTACGACGGCGTCACTGCACCAACAACATAATGACTCAGCCAATAGTAGAGAGATATTACCAAGCGCGGTGGCAAGCAAAGATGACGATCAGCAGCTACTACTAACAACTGGTGGAGGCGCAACGTCAATCACTAACACCGTCAATCCTAGTGCAACCACCGCAGGAGCTGTGACCTGCTGCTCCTCCTCCTCCACGTCCCCCTCCGTTACCTTGTCCAACTCTACTAGTGCTAGCGTAGTGAATGCGAATGTGTGTACTAATAGCATCCCTATCAGTTCTTCCCTCAATGTTACTAATCGTATCGTTGTGTCTGATCATCACTCCTTCACGACCAACGCTGTTACTACAAACACTACCAATACCAAGGTATCCGCCAGTGGTATTGACACATCCAGCCCTAACAATGCTACGAAACTAATGACGTACAGTATAAGTAAAAAAGGCATCACAACAGCTACCTCCTTCTCGACCGATCATCACCACCACCATCCTCTATCCAATCTGTCCTTCACAACCATTACTACCACTACCACCACCACTACTGCTCCCACTACAAACAATTCAAGTCTCATCAACCACAACAGCCACAACACGAAACAGACGATTATAATGATTAATCCAACAAATTCAACAGTTCTACCGGTGGCATCATCATCATCCTCCACGCCGTCGTCCGTCGCTTCCTTGCCGGCATCGTTGACACTGAGCTCAGCGCTACACCCGCTGCAAGCGCCTCCCGGCAGTGCGGGATTCTCCATGCTGTCCACGGTCAGTTCCGGTGGCGGTAGCGTTCCGGCGACAAGCATATCCACTAGCAACAGTTGTGCTACCGATTTGACGACGATGCTACCCGGCAGTGTAGCAGCGAGCGCTGGCATAAACAACACCACGACAACAACCATTCTTGCCTCCGCATCGCAGCGTTTACCGGGTCGGCAGAAATTGATGCTGTGTCCACAGGTAAGTGCGCGCAGCGCGCGAGTATTAACGCCTTTTGCAGCCAGTAGCAAGGCATTGCACTTCAGCTGCTTTTGTCGAGTTTGGTTCCTTTTTCGTCTTCTTCTCGTTAGCATATATATTTCAGTAGTGTTGATTAGAAGTGTTTTTTTTTTCTAGCTAAATACTCGCTTTCATCATCTCATTTTAAAATTCATTTTGCTCATGTTTCCCGCGCTCATATTACCTTTCCTATATGCTACCATCCTGATTATACCACACAATCCTTGCCGGGCCTCCAAATCACGCTCGATATGTTATCCAGCCAAAAACAAATTCCCGCAATCTTTTGCAGCACACCACAAAAACGCTCAAAAACAAAAACGAGAAAACAATGCTAATTGTTGCCCTTTTTTCCTGGATTGGCCATTACACATTGGATTTGAATTAACCGAAAATATCGTTAGCTGCTGCTGATCCGCCTAAATTTGGTTGTAGTTTAGCCAATCCTTTTTCATCCCATTTTCCCTGGAATGCTGTAGATAATATACGTATAAAATCGGCAAAAAATCATCCGGAACAATTAGCGACGCCTAAGTGTAGTAATAATGCTCGGCAAGAAATTCACCTTCCAGAAGGGGGACCGTATACCGTAGACCTGCCCTCGATGGATTATAATTTTGTCTTTCGTTATTTGCGTAGTTGATAGCTGGAGTGTATGTGCTCCGGATTGTTACTATTAAAAGCACCATTTAGTCTCGTTTAAGTTTTGAACTTTTCACCACTGAAACTCTCGTCCAAATGCCCCATATGCTTGCCAGTCGTTGGCGGTGCACCCTTTGTGCATCGTTTTGTAGTAGGTTAACTTAGCAATGAATTTGAAAGTACGCCTTTTTTATGAACTGCTTCCATTTTGCGCATTACGCATTCTCTTTCTCTCAATCTCTCTTTTTGTGGTATTAGTTCCTAATTGACTAACGGTTCTTCCAACTTACTTACTTGTACTTCTCTCAATTCCAGTTTGCCCTAGTCCTTCCCGATAATCAGCAATTCACGCTGACCGATCGTTCGAAGATTTCGTTCGCGAATCTTTCGACGGCAACCATGAAACCGGCACAGGCCAACACAATCTTTACCGCAATTCCTTCCGCCCCGTCGTCCTGTTCCACCATTGTTTCCTCACCCTCCTCGAACGCCACCGTCGCTTTTGCACTAACACCGACATCATCTTCCTCGTCAACCACTGGCGCTTTACGGCAGACCAGTAACGGAACCATCCAGCCGGTGACGATGGCACACGTGAAACTAACAAACATCCTCCCGACAACAGTAACACCTTCTTCATCATCCACTACTACTTCTACTTCATCATGTTCCACCTCAACCATCTCATGTTCTTCGTCGAGTATGCTAATCAAACCGTCGGCAACGACCGCAATCGTGGCCAATGGCAATGTTGCTGGTACCACCGCCACCACCACCTCCATTCCCGTACAATATTTGATCCAAGGCAAGATACCGAATCTTCTCATCTCCACGACACAGGGCTATCCGACGCAGTTGCAACAGTCGCATCATCACAGCCAGCAACAATATGCAACGATCAAGCAAGAAGCGCCGGAATCGCCCGGTGTGAAACATTACCTACCGGTCACACCGATTTCCAGCAGTACCAACGCCGCCAGCATTGCGTCTTCGCACGGCAGCGGCACCGGTAACCACCAGAACAGTGGTGACGCCACTATGGCTGCTGCTGCGGCCAGTACCACTTCGGATACCGGTGCTTCCAACGAAGAAGATATGGAGGAGGATTATGCTGGAGATCGGCAGGGTAACACCGGGTCGGCAGGGCCACCGGAGAGCAAGAAGTTTATTCTGGCACCGACACCGGCACAGCTCGGTCGCGCACCACTGCAGCGCCGTCAGATGAGCGGTGGCGGATGCAACAGTAACAGCAACAGTAACAGTGGTATGATGCAGCCAGAGCAACAGCAACAACAACCACTGAGCGGCAACAGTGTCGCTCAACAGCAGACCACACCGATGGACGATGATGGGGGGGCAGACGATGCGGCTAATTCCTCATCGAACGGGCAAAACAATCACCAGCACGCCTCGATGCCGTCCGCTTTGCCGACACCGACGTCCGCCTCAATGGAGGACTACCACAGTCAGATTTCACCGTCCGCCGCTAAGAAAGCTTTCTTTCGCAAGGCTAAACCGGATGATATGGATAAGTAAGCTGGCGTTGTTGTGCTGATACAATAGATACACCGTCGTCCTGCCCTATAGACTATGGAAACTTATGGTTTTCCTATTGTTTTTTTTTTTTTGCTTGCAGTGTGCTTCGACAGGTTGACTTTGAGAAAAAGTTCAAAACATTGCCCCAGTTTAAGCCGGAAGATTGTCACTCACCCAGTGCCATTATGGCGTCGTCGCCACGTGTGTTCACACAGAATTATCGGAAAAAGCAAACCACAACTCACAAAACGCGTATGTGTATTATGGTTGTTTGCTATGGTAATTGTTCAAGTGGGTTAATGTTGCCATTTCATTCTAGTAGTGCCCGACGATGATCAGCACAATAATCTACATTCGGACGGTAGCGTTCCACCGTTATCCAGCACGGCTACACCGTCCAGTTCGTACGTGATCGGGAATCGGTTTTTCGGACCGGATTTCAACATGGAACAGTACAAAGGTATGGTTGGCAGATGAGAGATCATATTCTAGATCGCTCGTATACTTCCATTCAATTTCGCACAAGAAAACTTAAATATGTACCACGGTATTAAAGGAGGAATTATTGTATTTTGCAGAAATGTCAGCCGATATGGGACGGGGAGGAGCAGTTGGAGCCGGTGGCGGTGGTCCAGGAGCGGACGATCGTTCGCCTCGAACACCCAAGACGCCATCGCAGCGATCAGTCAATTCGGCCGAAGAAAAGGGTCATCGAAAGATACTCGAACAACGGCGCAACCTGGTGGTGCAGCTGTTTAACGAACACGGGATGTTTCCATCAACGCATGCCACAAACAGCTTTCAGGTAAAGATCCACATGTCCTCCAGACGTATGCATTAAAAACTGGACTGACCTCGAAGTTTTTCTCGGATGATACAAGCGTCACACCGGCAGGGGGAAAAACTTTTACATGAAAAGGCACTTTCATGTCCATCATGGTGTTTGTTTTAATGCATACGTCATGACATGCTTGCTGATTCCGGTTACATTCCTTCTAATCATGCGTTTGTTTCATATGTTCCACCATTCTAGTTGGCGCACAGCGACATATTTCCCAACAAACAAAGCCTGCAACTGAAGATACGTGAAGTGCGTCAAAAATCGATGGCCCAGCAGCCTGGTTTTACGCCGCAGTCAGCTGGTCCTATCACTCCGACAGAAATTAACAGTGGTCCGTAGAACGTGTGGCACAATGAAAACATCCTCCCAATGGCATTATGGTAATCGCATTTTTTACGTATATGTGTGTGTGTGTGTCTGTTACTCGCGTTTTAGGTCAGTCTGACAACAACCAGCAACATTCGTTTCACCAGCAACAAATTCAACATCTTCATCAACCGCAGCAACAGCAACAGGAACAGCATCAAATAAATTGAACTAACATCAGTTGGACACAGAGGCGAGCTACAAGGTAAAATGGTTGAAAAGACCTCAGAATACAAAAATGGTTGGACGAGCTGGTTTCCTCGCGTTTACGTGGTTGACATTGAGAACAAACAAAAACACGCATAAATCGTTTGCATATTTGCTAGGCAAAAAAGTATAAAGCATCTCAGTGTAGTGTATGCAAAACTATGGAAAAACGACGAAAATATGTAGAACATAATGCAAGCAAAGTGAAATAAGAGCACATCAGCATTAGACAAGATACTTTTATTCTGTTTTTTGTTTTACATTATTGTGCTATCAGAAAAAAAAAATCGTTTCAAGTGATTAGCAGTTGTGAATACGGTCTCTTGATATATTGTTTTCCAATAGCAGAAATATTGGATACACTTGAAAGCACATGCAATACATTAACTACAATAGTAACGGCTGAATGGCCGAAAAAAAAACCCGTAATAAAATAATAGCCATTCCCTTCGCTTACTCTACACTCCAACATAAAACCACTATAATACAGCAAAACGATTGAATTCCCTATGAATTCCCTAGTGAAACAAACAGGCTTTTCTCGATTTTTCTCTATATTTTACACATCTTTCCTTACCCAATGCAGCAGCACCACCTATCGTTGTTACGTTATCCGAGCGTTAAAAAACGATTCTAGTTGTATCTTTTGCCATTGAGCTTTAGATTGATGTAAGAAATGGTAACAACAACAATAATGCTACATATTAGTGCTGCAGGCTTATTGACAAACGAAACGTTGTTCCGAAGCTTCTCGATTGTACAAGAGGTGCACCGGCACATGCTAGTAATTGTTTCAAGGCGTACACTTCCAGGGAAACTTTCTAGTTGAATACATTGGTTTTTCGCATTCTTACCCATGGACAAACATGGCGTTTCCACATGGCGGTGGTGTAATAGTAGTAGTAGTAGTAGTAGTAGTAGTAGTAATTGGTAGGTTGAACCCCCCGAGTGTGTAGTAATAATCATTGATGATGTTTGTTGTAATTTTTTGCGCATGTGATGTAAAGTAAAATAGTTTAATGGAAAGCGCGAGGAAGTTTGCCGGTAACACTCGGCTAATAGCTGTTTGCAATTAGCAACAAACGTCAGCATGATTGGAAGCAACCAAGTGTAAAAGATTACATGGAACCAACAAAGCATAGTGTTATTGTTATCAGCAGCAAATTAGATATGACCGATGTGGATACATTGATGAAGGACATGTTGCAATGGAGAGAAAGTTGGAAATGCAAGATAGAAGCTGTAAACACACATACACACAGGAGTATTTCACGAATTTTGCAAAAAAATTGCAAAAGCTTTTCTCTTGGTAGTTGAAATAACCCCCATCCCCCCCTTATCGATGCGCCAATGGGAGCAAAATGCGGTGATTTTAGTTCTGTAAGTTCGATTGCAAAAAAAAAAGAGAATATACAACGTGAACAAAACGTTCTAAAAAAAGTTATATTCTTCACGATATTATCTTCAGTTTAGGAATGCCAATTATCAGGGTTTATGTGCGATATGATATGATGCTGAGTGCATGGCATCGCGTTTTGCAAGCATATAAGACGACCCAATTGAGGTGTAACGTGTCTGTACATATGTAGAAACCTAACACACGCGAACACATAGATTCGTAGTGTCGATTTTTCCTTGACAAAAAAAAACAACTAACCCAATTGAGTTTTGTTGTATTATAAATCAGTTATGTTTTCCATTTCACAATTGATGTAACACGATGTAACAAGCAAAGTACAACCAATTTAGTAAGGAATAGGGTTTTACCTGCAAAACTAGTATGCAAAGAAAAGAAAAAAAGAAGGAAAAAACATCTGTACGTGTGATAATGGGAAAATAGTGGCCAATGCTGCGTAATGGTGTTTTCACGAATAAAAATAAAAACACAAAGCAGAAGGAGGAGAGAGAGAGAGAGAAAAAAAAATAGAGAGACGAGTAGTAAAAAAGATTTATTTGTTAGATGCTCCATATTTGCTTAAGTAATTGTAACACACGTTCATGAACGATATCATTACACTATGCGGGTTGTTGTCCGTAGATTCAAGACAAAGATGATTTTAGTACTCTGGTAGTAATCTCCCTAGTTAGGTACAGTTGAGTTTAAAGCCCAAATCAAAAAGCTTCATGCCCATTTAAAAAAGGTGTCTCAAGTCGAGAAACTTCTTCAGTACTTTGAATTTCAATCAGAAAGGAATACGTTCGAAACCGCATCGTCCTTTTGTTTCTGGTGTACTAACATACTGTCAATTGCAATCGGTTTTACACACAGAGAAAGCGAATGAAAAGCAGCAGAATGGTGCTTTTTTGTTGTTGATCTATTTGGATATCACGAAATCGAAAAATAACGAAACATTCACTTGCGATTGTGAGCACGATCTAGTATATGCGGCATCGATCATTATGTCATCTATCTTTCGCCCAACATTTTTTCTCTTTCTCCTTCTCTCTGACGCTTTCCGACGCACACAAACATTTCTTCCTTATAGAAAAACCGACTTTCTTAAGTAGCATGTCATTCCCAATTTGTTTTGTGACAAAAATAACAGAGAAACAAATATAAATTTACGGGGATGTAGTTAAAAAAAACACACACTCGAAAGCAGCACGTGCAAGTCGTAGAAATTGAACTAGTAAATGTGACATTTGCACACTCCCACAAGAGCCGTATCGGAAAGCAAATAATGGTGTGTCACGAATCCTTGTCACAAAGGTTAAACAAGCAAACACACAACTGTTGTACACCACGCCGTCTGTAGAATGTGTTTTAGTAAACGGAGAAAATGAAAAGATATAATCTTTACATCGCTATCGGGTGACTAATTTGCTTTACACAATGCTCTTGGGCCATAAGAAAGTGGTGGGACCGAAACAATAATGTTTTGTTGCCTGTCCCCCTCGCAGTTAATTATGTGCTTTAGGGACTTGTTTTTTATTAGTTTAAATAAGATGAGTAAAAGTGAAATTTACGAAGGGAGCTTCTGTGCGTTTATTTTATCTTCTTTTCTCCAAGAGAGATATAAAATGTGAAGCAAATGAACAAACAGTCCAGAAGTAGGAGCAAACGGAAACAAACACAACTTGTAAACCGTTATATTGACACATCAAGAACATATACAGGACATGATGTAGTAGTAGTGGGCTGTTCTTATAAGCAAGGAAAAACAAATTAATCTAGTAAAAGAGTGAGCTATATCCTTCAGTAGTTGTGCATTAAGTGGTAAGAATCACGACGGTAATGTAACTGCATTGTGAAATGAATTATCATATTGTATATGATTGATGTGGGAGAAGTGGGAGAGTATGTTGCATATTGGGACAAGACGGTTCGCGCAGGTAAACGACAAAGCCGTTTACCAGCGAATAGAAGATGAAAATGCATATTAGCCAAACACAGCACCGCCATACATTAGCATCATCTTTCCTTTTCCTCTCGTTCTTCCCAATATTAGCAGTAATATTGAAAGAACAGAGGGAAATCACATAAAAATGAACTTCTTTGCGTTTCGAGCATAGGTGTGTGTGTGTATGAAGTGTAGGAAAAGGATTAGATGGGGCAATGTGTGTATGTGTAGCAGCAAAAACGGAACTCGGGAAGAAACGAGTGGTGATGTGCTAATATAACGAACGAATTTCTAAAGTTTTCCTCTTAACACACACGAAACAAACAAAGCAAAATACTGTATACACATAAGCTGAGAGAAAAACAATATATAATGGAAATGAAAATGACAAAACGATCACACAAATTTAATGGTATAAACAGACAAGAAAAGTTAAAAACAAACAAACGTGTTAAACAGCCTGTAGGGCGACCTGAAATGTAAACATTTGATATACAACGCACTAGAAAACAGCCATCTAAAAGGATAAAGAAAGTAAAATCGTATAACAATAACAGAAGTATAGAATTTCAACGCAGATAAAAATAACACTCTATTGCAAGAGTGATATAGTGACAATTGAAAATCGAAATAACAGCATATTTTTACCCAAAACAGCAAAAAGAAAAGGACATGAAAAAGGTTTGTGTTAGTTAAAACTGAAAGGCAGGTGCAAGAAACAAAAAAAAAACAAACTCCCAAATACACAAATGTTGAAGAAAAATGTAGCATTGGTTCAGGTTACTTCTGTTGATTTTTTTGGGTAAGTTAAAATCACAAATTCATGTAAAATTCAACCTCTTCGTTCGGAACGAACACTTGTTCAGGCCAGGCGCCATTTGCCGTCGATGAAATATTTCATTCCGTACGCTATTGTCGTTTTTCCTGACAGTTCCCTTAAGACATGCCGTAGAAATGCGCAAAATGCTTATGTTACGTTATGTATTATCCTGTTTTGTATAAATAATAATGGCTACAAGCGCGAATATCATTTGCAACACAGCTCTAGTAAAATTTAACGCGTAAAGTTCCATACTTTTCAAACTGTCAACGTATGTCGACCTGACAATTCAGAAATGTCGACATTTCATCCACTGAACTGAAATTTTGGCGTCCTGTCATTTTCTTCGCGGACACGACAGTAAAAAAAAACGTCCGAGAAAAACGCCTCAGTTCGGGGAAAAAGAATCCACAAACAGTTTATGTAGTGTTGTTTCAGCAGCTTTTTTATCGTGTTTTAAACAATTTTCCGAAAAAACAACTGTTTCCGTACAATTGCGTGATCTTCCTACGTGTCGTCATCGTTTGTCCCGTCGCTCCTACACCAAGCAAGCGCGTCAGTGAGAGCATACAAAGAAAAGTGCAGCAGCAGCGGTTCCTAGTCGTGTAAACACAGGGCACCGAGCAGTCGCTGGCAAAACTCATGGAAATGGTGTCTTTAGGGCCGAAAAAGGATGGAAATCCTAATGCGGAGTTCTTTACCGCACCGGAAACGCTGCAAGGTTTCGAAACGGTGCGGCTGTGGTTGCAGAAACACTTCAAAAAGGTAAGTTTTTCGTTTGCGCCTGTGGGGATGATGCTTGAGCGATGGTGAGCCATTTTGTATGTCGCTCTTTTTTTTTTTTGCTGAGCAAGTGTTGTGCGGAAGCTTAATGTGGTTTTGCTTATGCTAACGTGATTATGTTTGTTGAATCCAGTACGTATATAGCGATTGTTCAAGAAAAGTAAGCGAAATACAGGATGCCAGGCATTGTTAGAAATATATTGCAGAGGATAAAAGTTGAAATTTGTAGAAGAATGGGGTGACCGGGGATGAGAGAGTGAGAGAAAGAGGTATCGAACACCGGGTTCACAGTGAGCTTGGGTAACAAGCTGTCAAGGAACATTTAACCCTGAGCATTGCATGCATTAAACCCTTATGTGCAACGAAACAGTACAGCTTTGTTGTGTTATTGTATATATATGTATACTATTATCAAACAATTATTTTACTATGTAATGTCTGTTTGCAAATCAGTTTCAACGATTGTGTAATAAATGTTTTATCATCTGCTTATTCTTTTTAGTTTCTCGCACCAGATCCTCCGACGAAGGAATCATTGGCACATTTGATCATACAATTTATACAATATCAGGAAGCAAAACTGGGCAAAAATTCTCAAGATCCACCAACAACCCGATTACCGGTAAGAAGTGTTTTTGTCTCCATCTCTCTTTCGTGCATCTTTCAATCTGTCTACACCGTTTAATTGCCCCCCCCCAGATACGATGCTTCATGGATTTCAAACCGGGCGGTGCCCTTTGCCACATTCTGTCAACGATGTACCGCTACAAGGCGGAACAGCGCTGGCGCAAGTTTGACTTCACCGTCAACAAGAACCCGATGCGCAAGGATCCGATCGGACAGATGGTGCTCGACATTGAGGCGGCGCTGATTGAGGCGGAATGTATGCGGATGCCGATCGTATACATACGCCCAGAAGTAGATCGTGCGACGGCTAATAAGATAACCGACATCGTAACAAACCATCAGGGAGAGATAACGGTGGACGAGGAGGAAGCAACACACATAATCTACCCGGTAATTGATCCACTGCCGGAGGATTACGCACGACCGACGTTCCGACGAGACAAACACGTCATGATCCACTGGTACTATTTCCCGGAATCGTACGATACCTGGGTGCCGAATTCGTTCGATCTACCCGACAACGTGCCGGAAAGTCCACCGTCTCCGGCAGAACGTTGGCGTGTGTCCGCCTCGTGGGTGATAGATCTTGACGAGTATAACGAGTGGATGTCGGAGGAAGATTACGAGGTGGACGAGGTGGGTCGGAAGAAGGTGCATCCGCATCGGCTCGGTGTGGAGGACTTGATGTCGAGTGTTGCCGGCGGTGGTGCCGGATCGGAGGATAAGGTGAAGAAAACGCCCAAAGTGGTCAATTCGAAGCGTAAACGATCGCCTTCACCGGCTGCGGGAAAGGGTGGCAAGCGGAAGAGCTATCGGTCACCGGCCGCATCGGCGGCAGCTTCTTCCTTCCAGAAGAAACCCCGCGCCGACGACGAAGAATCGGAGGATCTGACAAAGGACATGGATGATCCGACGCCGGAAACGAACATTACCGAGGTGAAGCCGAATATGGGCAGCTCGGCATCGGGACCGGCCACACCGCAACCAAAACGCGACCCGGACATGATGCCGATGAAGTACGCCACCGTTGCGGATCTGGACGATGAGATGGAGCGTGGTGGGGTCGGTGCGGGCGGAGCCGGGGGCAGTGGTTCCGGCATGGGTGGTGGCAGTGGTGGATCTGGGGCCGGAGTTGGAGGTGACGATAGTCAGGCGGGCAAGACGAGCGATAGCAGCAACACGCAGGATTTCCCCGTCGGTGGCAAAGACGATCTGGAGGACAATGTGACAGAGCAAACGCATCACATAATCGTGCCGTCGTACTCGGCCTGGTTTGATTACAACTCGATCCATGTGGTGGAGAAGCGTGCACTGCCCGAATTCTTCAACGGCAAGAACAAATCGAAGACGCCGGAAATTTACATGGCCTACCGGAACTTCATGATCGACACGTACCGACTTAATCCGACGGAGTATCTTACCAGCACGGCCTGCAGGCGTAACTTGGCTGGAGATGTTTGTGCGATCATGCGCGTACATGCGTTCTTGGAGCAGTGGGGTCTGATCAACTACCAGATTGATGCCGATTCCCGGCCAACGCCCATGGGACCACCACCCACATCACACTTCCACGTCCTGAGTGACACACCGTCTGGGCTGCAACCGATCAACCCTCCCAAAACGGCACAGCCATCCGCAGCAAAGAATTTGCTCGATCTGGACAAAAAGAATGCGGCGCTGGTCGATAAGAAGGACGAACTTCTCCCGGGTGCATTGGCCGTAGCTGGTGGTGGAGCAAACGGTGGTAGTGGGGCTCCTGGTGCACTGATTGGTCCTGATGGTATCAAGGTGGAACAGGGCACCGTCCCGACGGCCGATCCCAACGGACAGTTTGGTTTACGCTTGGACCAGTACGCGAAGAAACCGGCTGCCATGCGAAACAAGACGGCGGCCAGTATGACGCGCGAATGGTCCGAGCAGGAAACGTTGCTACTGCTCGAAGGGCTCGAAATGTACAAGGACGATTGGAACAAGGTGTGCGAACATGTTGGATCGCGGACGCAGGATGAGTGCATTCTGCACTTCCTGCGTTTGCCAATCGAGGACCCTTATCTGGAGGATGACAACACGTTCCTCGGACCGCTATCATATCAACCGATTCCGTTCAGCAAGGCGGGCAATCCGATCATGTCCACTGTTGCGTTTCTTGCTTCCGTAGTCGATCCTCGTATTGCGGCCAGTGCTGCTAAGGCGGCAATGGAAGAATTTGCCGCTATAAAGGTGATGTTGCGGAAGTGTGGTTTTATTCGGCTTCATACCTAACATTAAATGGTGCTTTTTTATTTTTAGGATGAAGTTCCAGCTTCCATGATGGACGCACATCTGAAGAACGTAGAAAAATCAAGCTTCGGTGGCAAATTTGATCCAAACGCAGGGCTAGCAAACAGCGGTATCGCCGGCACAGGTCCGGACAAGGATAAGGAAGATGAAACGGACAACAAATCAGCCTCGGCAGCGACCGCTGGTGGTAGTACGGCAACACCTACCGCTGGAACAACTCCGGCCACCCCAGCCACACCGAGCACGGACGTGGAAATGAAGGATGTATCGAAAAAGGACGATGCCGGTAAGTGAATTGGTGTGTAAATTCATTGCCATGGTTATGATTACTTACCTATTTCTTCTTCTTTCCTTATATTGCATTCTGTTAAAAAAAACTCAGATAAAGAGAAAGGTTCCGAAGAGACAACCACTAAATCACCTGATTCCGATGTCACAGCGACAACGGCGGCTGACGCCGGCAACAAACCTGGTGCAACAACGGACAATGCTACAATAGCTTCGGACGCGAAAGACAAGGATGGTAAAGACGGTTCGGCACCAACGCCCATCGGCACCAGCGCCAACCAATCCGAAACGTCGTCCACCGTTGCCAAAGAGAACGGTTCGACCGATCCGAAGCTGTTCAACGAGGGTAACCTGCAGGCGGCTGCTGCTGCCGCACTGGCCGCGGCTGCCGTCAAGGCAAAACATCTGGCCGCTGTCGAGGAGCGCAAGATCAAGAGTCTGGTGGCGTTGCTGGTCGAGACGCAGATGAAAAAGCTGGAAATAAAGCTGCGACATTTCGAGGAGCTCGAAACGACGATGGAACGTGAACGCGAAGGTCTCGAGTACCAGCGGCAGCAGCTGATACAGGAACGCCAGCAGTTCCATCTGGAGCAGCTGAAGGCGGCCGAATTCCGGGCCCGCCAGCAAGCCCACCAACGGTTCCAGCTGGAACAGGGTCAATGGCAACAGCAACAGGCACAAGCCCAAGCTCAAGCCCAAGCACAAGCGCAAGCGCAACAGCAGCAGCAACAACAACAGCATGGAACTGCTGGAACGGTCGGTGTTCCGGGACAAGTTCCATCACCTGCATCAGCACCATCACAGCAAGGCACAGCAGCAACAGTACCGGGAACGACAGCACCGGGTCAACATCATCTTACCCCAGCTACGATGACCACCACCAATCCGGGAACTAGTGAGTCCGATATTCAGACCCATGCGCTGCGAATCACGGCTCCTTTAGAAGCACCCAACTAACTAATGCGTGAATGTTCTTCTTCTCTTTCGTTTGCCCTCATCCTCTCCTTACAGACACTCCAAAGCCGCCATCTATCGTTGGTGGCCCGGGGATGGTGGTGCCGGGAGCGCCTGGGGCGATACATTCCCCCAACCAAACCATGCCGGGCCAACAAGTGTCCGGAGCAGCAGCAGCAGCAGCGGCAGCATCATCGGCACTGCCAGCAACAGCATCCTTACCATCGGTCAACCAAGGGCCGGCAGCAGCACCCACAACAGTGCACCCAACGCCCTCCAACGGTATCGTCCCCCCTATTACCACCTCCACCCCCAGCTCCACCCAGCCGCCCTCTACGAATCTTACCGACGGTACTACACCAAATAGTATAATGCCACCGGGTCTGGGTGTTCCCGGAGCACCGGTTCCGCCCCCATCACCGGCCGGGAGTGGTTCGCACAGCAGCGATCACTCAGCAGTGATGGGAGGAGCATCGGCCGCACCCGGAACCGCCGGTGTCCCGATGGTGCCCCCATCTGGCCCTGGGGGACAACAACAGCAGCACCAGGCTCCGTCGGATCAGCAGCATGCACCGTTGCTAGCGGCAGCACCACCCCCAACAGGCGGGCCGTCGACCGATTCCTCACTACCGCCAGCAACCGTGGGAGAGGGAATGCCGGCCGCAGTGGCCGCGGCGAACCCGTCGCCATCCTCCGAATCCCTAGGAGAATCGGGACCGGTTACCACAGCGCAGTCGCAGGAAGCGACAACACCCAGCACGGCCGTAGTGAGTGAACAGGAGCAGCAGCAGCAATCCGCCGGTACAGCCTCCACTGAAGGACCAGTGCATCCACCGGTCGGTGCCCCATCGTCGACCGGAACGCCACCATCATAACTCCGTAGGAACAACCTCCACCGGAAGCGGCAGCAACAACAGGAGGCAAACCCGTCAGCGATGAATCGAGGTGTACGTGGCCGTGCCCGACGGCGTGGCAGCTGAAGCCGTTGATGAAGAGGAATATGAGCAGATATGTATGTGTACAGAGTGTTACTAAAGTCGGTGACAAAAAAATGAAGCATAACGATGAATCTTTGTTAGCGATTAACTGAGTCTTACAGTAACAAAACCTTGACTTAACAAGGAGCGGCATACACTTTCTGTGAATATGGCTCCTGTCTATACGTATGTGTGTGTGTGTGTATGAGTGTAGGTTTTCCTTTAAACTGTAAGTGTAATATCGTAGATAAACCCGGTGGTGTAGCCCATGTAGAATGCAACAATACAGAACGGCTTCAATAGTGAGTAATACGTTCATTGTCATTGTCAGCTTTTATTTGATAGCCGTATTATTTCGACACTTTATTTTAGCCCACTACCTAACCACCCTCTTTAATGTTGTGGCGCAATAATGCCACTGTTGTGCTACGTGCATGGGTCATTTTTATCCTGTCCTCGATAAACAGAAGATCGATCGTTTGTATCGACATTTTTAAGTGACGAGTAGGAAGCGGCAAGCTAAATATAATATAGCCACTCTCTCCAAATGATACCGCCTGATGCACACACATTTGTAGGCAATGTGGAAAAATACTACTTAGAGGTCCGCGATACACTCTACTACCATGGTTTATTATTAGGAGGCAATAAGACGATTTATATGCGTAAGAAAAGTAATAAATTTAAATTCCCTTATTATAATCTAGTATCGGTGAACACAAGACTGTTGATTCATTTCTTGCTTTTTCTGTTTGGGCATAATTGTATTGTATTGTGTACAAAGAATGTTGGTACCTGAACAGTCCTAACACGTAGAAAAAGAATTGAAAACGGGCGCCATTTTTACGGCAAAGTTTTCCGTCGTTTTTGGGACCATTTTCCGCTTTGAGATATCATCTTTCCAGGAGGTAATATCAATGGATGGAATGGAAAGTGTCTCTCTCAAACTCCCCGTCGAGGGATACGGAATTCCATACAAACAACCCGTTTTCAGATTTTCGCTACCAAGAGAGCATCCAAAACAAGAGATAACATCACTTCCCCTCCAGCGTGCACATGGTATCACTGAACGTGAGGGCAGATCTTCTACCATATAGGCTATCGATATCACACACTATCAAGCTCATGAGAACGATCGCTAGAGGAAGTGCGACACGGGTGGAATGGAAAGTGTTCTTCGTCTCTCTCAAATTCCTCGTCGACGGATACGAAATTCCATACAAACAGGCCGTTTTCAGATTTTCGCTACCAAGAGAGCATCCAAAACAAGAGATAACATCACTTCCCCTCCAGCGTGCACATGGTATCACTGAACGTGAGGGCAGATCTTCTACCATATAGGCTATCGATATCACACACTATCAAGCTCATGAGAACGATCGCTAGAGGAAGTGCGACACGGGTGGAATGGAAAGTGTTCTTCGTCTCTCTCAAATTCCTCGTCGACGGATACGAAATTCCATACAAACAGGCCGTTTTCAGATTTTCGCTACCAAGAGAGCATCCAAAACAAGAGATAACATCACTTCCCCTCCAGCGTGCACATGGTATCACTGAACGTGAGGGCAGATCTTCTACCATATAGGCTATCGATATCACACACTATCAAGCTCATGAGAACGATCGCTAGAGGAAGTGCGACACGGGTGGAATGGAAAGTGTTCTTCGTCTCTCTCAAATTCCTCGTCGACGGATACGAAATTCCATACAAACAGGCCGTTTTCAGATTTGCGCTACTAAGAGAGCATCCAAAACAAGAGATAACATCATTTCCCCTCCAGCGTGCACATGGTATCACTGAACGTGAGGGCAGATCTTCTACCATATAGGCTATCGATATCACACACTATCAAGCTCATGAGAACGATCGCTAGAGGAAGTGCGACACGGCTGGAATGGAAAGTGTTCTTCATCTCTCTCAAATTCCTCGTCGACGGATACGAAATTCCATACAAACAGGCCGTTTTCAGATTTGCGCTACTAAGAGAGCATCCAAAACAAGAGATAACATCACTTCCCCTCCAGCGTGCACATGGTATCACTGAACGTGAGGGCAGATCTTCTACCATATAGACTATCGATATCACACACTATCAAGCTCATGAGAACGATCGCTAGAGGAAGTGCGACACGGCTGGAATGGAAAGTGTTCTTCATCTCTCTCAAATTCCTCGTCGACGGATACGAAATTCCATACAAACAGGCCGTTTTCAGATTTGCGCTACTAAGAGAGCATCCAAAACAAGAGATAACATCACTTCCCCTCCAGCGTGCACATGGTATCACTGAACGTGAGGGCAGATCTTCTACCATATAGGCTATCGATATCACACACTATCAAGCTCATGAGAACGATCGCTAGAGGAAGTGCGACACGGGTGGAATGGAAAGTGTTCTTCATCTCTCTCAAATTCCTCGTCGACGGATACGAAATTCCATACAAACAAGCCGTTTTCAGATTTTCGCTACTAAGAGAGCATCCAAAACAAGAGATAACATCACTTCCCCTCCAGCGTGCACATGGTATCACTGAACGTGAGGGCAGATCTTCTTCCATATAGACTATCGATATCACACACTATCAAGCTCATGAGAACGATCGCTAGAGGAAGTGCGACACGGCTGGAATGGAAAGTGTTCTTCATCTCTCTCAAATTCCTCGTCGACGGATACGAAATTCCATACAAACAGGCCGTTTTCAGATTTGCGCTACTAAGAGAGCATCCAAAACAAGAGATAACATCACTTCCCCTCCAGCGTGCACATGGTATCACTGAACGTGAGGGCAGATCTTCTTCCATATAGACTATCGATATCACACACTATCAAGCTCATGAGAACGATCGCTAGAGGAAGTGCGACACGGGTGGAATGGAAAGTGTTCTTCATCTTTCTCA
Organism: Anopheles moucheti; assembly: GCF_943734755.1. Lineage (NCBI taxonomy): Eukaryota > Metazoa > Arthropoda > Insecta > Diptera > Culicidae > Anopheles > Anopheles moucheti. Next base: position 25,757,396 of record NC_069140.1, read on the forward strand.
AATTCCTCGTCGATGGATACGAAATTCCATACAAACAGGCCGTTTTCAGATTTTCGCTACTAAGAGAGCATCCAAAACAAGAGATAACATCACTTCCCCTCCAGCGTGCACATGGTATCACTGAACGTGAGGGCAGATCTTCTACCATATAGACTATCGATATCACACACTATCAAGCTCATGAGAACGATCGCTAGAGGAAGTGCGACACGGGTGGAATGGAAAGTGTTCTTCATCTCTCTCAAATTCCTCGTCGACGGATACGAAATTCCATACAAACGAACCGTTTTCAGATTTGCGCTACCAAGAGAGCATCCAAAACAAGAGATAACATCACTTCCCCTCCAGCGTGCACACAGCTGTTCCGCTCACGTGTGATATCAGTGAAATACAATGCGGAACAAAATTATAAGCACACTCCCATTATTTTTTATTTGCATTAATTATTTTGAATTTGAAATAAGCGCATGTCATCCTAGTACGGAAAACAAATAAAATAAAATTTGTAAGCACAATAAAAGCATTTATATATGAACAGTCGATCTGTTTGGCGAGGGGGTCAAGGGGTCATGTTTGATTATTTATTGTTGTCACAGACTGGAAAGGGGGAAATTATTGTTTATAATTAAATTACCATCATTTTTCCCCACTATTTATATGAAACTTTTCGCTTCCTTGCTTTTTGCTATGCATTAATTGTTAGAAGAGAAAAGGACATTTGGAAGTAAACGGGACAAACAATCAGTCCTTTTTATAAAGAAGAAAGAATAATAACGCACTTCACAAAGACATAAAAAATACAGCTTTTTACAAACCAGCAAAAACAAAATACACCTTAGGTGGTATTTCCCTCCTATCTATCGCGTATTAACTTTATAGGTGTCTGTAATAGTTTTTGCCCCCTATTCTTATTGATAACTTCTTGCTTTCTAACTGAATGGATCGCATTTGATTGAAAGCGATTGATCCTTGCGAAGTAATTGCATGTTAGTAGTAGTAGTAGTTAACCGCTGAAAGCATTCATATCCATCTTCCACTTATCGAACTTAGCTCGGAGTTTGTACGATCTTTCGTTCTACCGATAGGCCTATCTAAAGTTCGCCACAAGTTTTATATAAGTTTCCATTTCTTGCGGAAATTTGGCAATTCGTTCGATAAGTGAAAGGTAAACAATTACTGTGGTGCACAGTTTAGCTTTCCAATAGTTTTACAATGGAGAGAAATAAATACTACTGTTGTTCTCTCTCTCTCTCTCTCTTTATATCTGTCGCTCTCTCTCTCTATTTCTTCAGTTCTGCTTATAATTATTGATAACTTTCCAACGAAGTACGCGTATAGAACCGCTGCGGTTCTCTTCACTGTGAAAACATATTTAAACCTACGGCAGGAAACAATCACCATTCGTTGAGATCCCGGGAAGGATGGTAAATGGTTCCTCATTGGCCGCTTCTCCCTCCACAGTTCGGTCGTCCTCGTCGTCATCCTCGACAGTCCTATCGTCCAGATGCGCAACCACGACCGGAAGTGCAACTGCTGCGTAATGGTGATATGGACGATGTGGCGAACCGGCTACCGTTCGCCGCCCGTGCGTGGGCCTAAGAAAACTTTCACCCGCCGGTTGTCAAATGCTGTAGTCCTTGTTGAACTTTACCTCAATGTCGACGCGACAGATGGGACAGTGCTTGTTGGTTACCAACCACTGATCGACACAGTCCTTGTGGAACAGATGCATGCACGGCAATCGCCTAAATGGTGTGGGAGAGTAATGAAAGGGAGGTTCATGCCTCTGGTGTTAGCGTGGGGTTCAATGCGGCTGGTGGGCAAATGCCTTTCCCGTACCTAACATCGTTGTCAATTTCGAACTGGGATAGACAGATCGTACACTTTTCGCTGTCCTCATCGGTCTCGCTAACGCGCCGTAACCGTTTGTACTTGTGCGGGAACGTGTGCGTTTCAATCATTTCCTACAAAAGGTGAAAATACGTTAGTTACTTATTTTTCTTACAGTTGTACGAGGTGTAAGCAGCACCTGTGTTGCACCGCGACTTGTACAGGAATCTTCCATAACACGAACAAACCGATTCAGGCTGGACAGTAAGCTGGGACGCAACTGAAAATAGAGAACATCGTATTTTGATCAACATTTTATGTTATACACAGTAAAACTTTGTCAGAAGTTCGACGAAAGAGCTCATGTTTTGTCAAAGAAAACACTTTTAAAAGCAAACGTACAGGTATGACATGAAGAGTTGCTCATTAAGAGTAACTGTTTGAGCCGATGTGATCAACCTCAGTTAGTAAACAAACAGAACATTCTACACCATGAAAAATAGTACGTTCAATAGACCCAGTTGGTTTCTACCATTCCGGTAAGTTAAAGCAAGCAGAAGCAATTCGGTATCGAAATCAACAAGGTACAGTATGATCGATCCGTATTTCCTGTAATTACCGAAATAGTCAAACCTACTGAACCTGCATGCACGTACTGGTCGACCCAAAACCACCCACGGTTTGAAATCCATATTAATCAGCTCGTAACAGAATCAAAAGTGATCCGTAAAATGAATCGCATAGACCCACCATGTTTAGAGAACGTAAATATCGCATGTGCCGGACTGACTACCGAGCTACATGTAAATAAAATCAAAGGAAGCCAGCAATGGCATTGGGTCGAAGGTCCGATCTTGAAGTGGTAGTGCCACTAAACAAGAAGAACTGGCGATGTTGTGAGTTCGAGATGGATAAGATTTTTTTGCCCCTGAAATCGCAGCAGATTTACATCGCGTGTTTAGACGGTTCACACAAGTCACATATATGAACAATTGTGTAGGAATTGAAATATTGTGACCATGAATTCCTTGGAACCGCTACAAGCCTCAAAAGAGAACAGATGAATACGTTTCGAACATGGTAACTGTATACTTACCCCTATGCTGAATTGAATCTCCGGATGACTACCGATGAAATTACTCTGCGAAGGTATGTGATGGTACATGTGATGATGCACGTGCTGGTGATCGTTTCGACTGTGAATCGAGAAAAAAAAGCAACAATAATTCATGTTGTTTTATGTTCCTGGCCCTCTCTCCCACACTACCCACCGGAAGATATAATTCTGATCGTTTGCAACACGCCGAAGCGGCCGGTGTACACGAAGATTCAGCCCTTGATCAGCGACCGATGGAGGATTAGTCCGGATGTTGGGCGGGTGCAGATTCGCTAGGTAGCGATGGTATGGCAAAATGACGGTACTGCGCATCGACGTTGGTAAGCGCACGTAGTCCTCACTATCAGCACCGCTACCGCCACCGCTAGCTGTTGCCGGAGTCGGCAGAGGTGGTGGTTGTCCGCGAACCGCACCAGTGCTGGAACCAGACCCAGCGGAACCAGCCATCGAACCACCACCACCACCACCACCAACGGGATGATGATGGTGATGATGGCGATACAGATGATGCCGTGAGCAGCCAGTCGATGCGGAGGAGGAAGCACTCGCTTGGGCAACGTTCGAACCGGACGAGGATGAAGAGGAGGACGAAGATCCGGACGAACCGTGAGTGGCTAAGGTGCTAGAAGATGACGGTCCATACTGGTACATCGTCTCGTATTGTCCGTTACGAGCAACGTAGCTGGCTAACAATGGGGGCCTACCCCCACCACCGGCCGTTAGAGGATGGAGCGGTGGCGAGGAGATATCATTCGCATTCACGACCGTCATCAAGCGCCGTTGCGCTTCCATCGCTTGGTGCTGCCGCATCCAGAGCGATTCGTGGGGCGCATATGGTAGACGCTGCGAACGCAAACGGTTTGTGCCGAGGCCGCTGAAAATGGTCGGCGGCTCGAACTGTCGCCAGTCCGTGGTGTAACGCGAGCTGCCGTACGGTGGCGGTGATACCGAAGCCGACGGTAAAGGAACGCGTGCGTCGAGCGATGCGGAGGGACCCCAGGGATTGTCTGGGATTATGCTTTCGTACGCTGCTCTCGGGTCCCGGCCGTCCGGAGGCGGTGGTCTAGCCGATGCGGACGGAGTGTTATTATTGTTATGATCATTGATACGCTGCTGCTGCCGCCCATTGGTGGACGTTCCTGCCGCGGGTTGTGCCGTACCGTCCGGAGCCGGCGCGACGACTGGCTGCTGCGGGGACGGAGTTGTAGAGGCAGAATAATCAATCGGACTATCGCTCACGGTGATGATGGCGGAAGGAGCAGCATTATCACGCCTTCTTAGCATCGCCAACGATGGTTCGTAGTTCGTAGATCGTGCTGGATTTTGCCACATGTAGTTGGACGTATAATTCGCCGGGCGATTACTGCTGCACCCGGCAAAGCTACCGAGCGATGTGTTGTCGATCACAGCGCCGGCAGTTGTACCGTACGCAGTGCCGGCCGAAACGCCAGCAACACCCTCACCACCAGATGGTGGCACCAGCACATCCGCACGATCGGAGTGCGGCACACCGTACGGGTCTTCTTCCTCCCCGTTCGATGCGACGAGATCAACAACATCGGGCGGCACGTCCGGATCTTCCGCCGCTACATCGCCGTTCACGTTGCCAGCATCGATCGAGCGGGACGCGGGTGAGTATGAGGTAAAAAACAGCGGTGAAGAGGACATCGTTTGCAAGACGGGAGAGCTTTGACGACCGCGGGATCGATGCTGGCAAACCGTGCAGCCAGGCGCATGCGTATGCATGTTGCGCGCACCGTGCACGGGCAGTGGACGCATGGATCCGAGCAGTCCCGGTCGCTCGGTAACGGTCTCGTTCGCCGAACGATACGATGCCGGACAGCGCGCTCTGCGATAGTCTCTACCGGTGCGATGATGCGTACCACACGCATGATAAGGTACGTTCCAACGACGAACAGCATTCCGTACCCGCGTATAAAGCTGAAAACGATTATGGCCGAGTGTGCCCGGTCGCATTGGTTGCGATGCATGTGGGGGCGTTATGTTCATCGACAGCGAACATCTTTCGTGCCGGCCGGGGCTAGTGCTGTCCCGGTAAGACCGGTGCGCAAAAGGAGGCGGTGGTGGCGTGTAGCTACGGTACGAACGGGGTGGTGGTGGTGGTGGAGGTGTATCCGTTCGCATGTTGCTCGCATTGAACAATCGACCCGATGATGACGCACCGGACAGAAACTCCAGATCATGCGAATACATCGAATGAAGGGGAAAATATTCGCACGCCCTGCTGCTCCGTTCGGCATTGATGTGCGGCAGTAGCGAATGCACTAGGTACCGTCTCATAGCGGACGAATTGTTTCGCTCCGAGTGGAACCGCCGTAACCCGACGGCATGCCGCTGGGTGTATCCGTGTCGGGATGAAAGGGTCGGGTAAAGTTCCGACATCGACCGTACCTCCAGATCGGTATCATCGTCCGAATCGTTTGTTAAATCGATCGGTTCCCCACGATTCGCCGGCTGTCGGCTCTTGGTACGACGCTGCCTTCTTGTCCCGGTTGTGTTAATGTTCGTGGTAGTAGGGCCCGGCGGCGCTGCGGTGGTGCTACCAGCAGTAACAGACGTACCACCGTCCGTTCTATCCACCATAATCACGTCATCATTGTCATCGCTAATGCTAATGCTGCTCGAATCCGTTATCCAATCGAGCTGCAAATCCGGATGTGGATCGAGTGCATCGGAACCGAACAACCTACCTCCGGTGGATGAGACTTTTTGGGTTTCTTCCGTTTTGGCTGCCGGTGGAACAGCGGACGGTACGTCCAGCCCAATGTTACTGGTAGAAACCGACGGTTGCTCCGTTGCTAGCTTCGCACCGGATGAATTGGCGCGCGTTTGTGTCGCGTCTACCGGACATTTTTCGTTGTTCCTCCCGTTGCCATCATCCTCCACGAGGATAACGTCTTCATCCGCTTCATTTTTGATACAGCTAGTGGAGTTATGAGAGATACCACCAACAACGTCTGTTTCATCATCAACATCATCTTCGTCGTCGTCATCTTCATCATCCTCATCGTCGTCATCATCGCTGTAGTACGGAAGGTAATTTCTTCGTCTATTTAACCGGCTATTAATAAACGTTGGACGACGGTTAAAAGATCGACTGCTTCTTCCAATCCGATTTAATCCGCTAGGTCCCGGCATCGACGCTGATTCTTCCATCAATCCATTCGATGAAGAATCACCGCGTTGCGCTCCGGTACTGGCGTTAGTACCTACCGTACCAGAAGAACTAGAATCCGAAAGGCACGATTGCGACAATGCGACAGTCGTTTCATTGAGTTTGGACGCATTATTGGTCAAAACCAACCGGACCGTTTCTCCTCCTACTAACTCTGCACCGTTTACTGTGGATTCTTCCGAATGCTCGGATGCTACCGTTTGTTCAGTGGCTGTATCTGTTTGATTTGACAATTTGACCGGTACATCTGCTTCTGTCGGCACATTGTTGTTACAGCTTGTCGAGGGTGAAGTAGTTTCGGGTTCCAGTTTTACATTCACGCGACCCTCATTAGGAAGGAAGGAAGGAGCCAACGATGGGTTCGTTTGATCTTCCGATGGTTCCACTTTAACGACCGTGTGTTTCGACTCCGGCATTGACGTTTCGGTTGATTGTTCACCAGCAGAGGTAGAAGGGGCAACGGTGGGCGCTGGTGCAGCAGATGGAGCACACGAATAACATTCTCGCTTTACTGGCGTGCTGTAACGTACACATGCATGACAATAACAACCAATAGCTCCAGTAACAGGTTGGTTAGTGGACGGTAGTGGCCGAATATTCGGTTGTTCCTGCACCCGTCCAAACACGCTAGAGGAACCGACTGTATCGATAGGTTCTGGTGGTATTGCTGCTGGAGTATCATCAGCACTTGTTCCCGTTTCCAAGGGTTCAACTTTAAACATTGTTGGAAATATTGGAATCGGGGGTTCATCCCTAGTCGGCGTGGGAGGTGTCCGGCACCGAATCCCATGATGGACCGGTGTTGCTGATCTAGGTTCAGTTTTAACCGTAGTCCCATTCCCATTGACCACTGCGGTGGATGTGCCTTGGGTGTTTGATTCGGATGTTTGTGAAGAACAGGATGCAGTTTGTGCCTGAGCTGCGTCTCTTGCCGCCTGTTCATCATACTGCGCCATAGACCATACGTTGCCTCGGTTCCAGCGGCACATATGCCACTGCTCTTCCATTTCCCTGTCGCTGTATCGTTTGCGAGCGCGTCTTACCTCGCCGCTGTTCGCACCCGTTGGCATGTCGGCATTCTCGTTCATAGTATAACTGAGCGCTTCTAACGATGATGACGATGTGCCCTGATGGCGATAGTGCACCTGGTAAGGGTGCTGATTTGGCACGGGTGTATCATTGGCAAACGTACGCCCACCATGGCTCGCGTGCGCCCCGAACGTTCCCGACGATGAACTACTGCTGCCGCTCGAATGATGGTGCTGAGGGTACTGTCTGTACATCGAACCAAAGCCTACTTGATTGTGCTTCGAATAGTCATACCGCACACGGGTACGAGACGGTAGGGATGAAGATGCCGAAGGGAACACGGCGGCCGGTGGAATGGGCATAATAGGAATTGGTGCTATCGGTGGATCCACTACTGCGGATGATCGGCGATTCGTCGCCGTTGAATAGCTAGGCTCTCCACCGTTCGTGTCATACATGTAGGGGGATTCCTCCGCTAAAGCATTCTGGATGACATGGGAAAACTCTCGGTTTGGTCGGGAAACTCGAACCGGTGTGGATGGAGCCGGTGTGTAATCGAGCGAGTTGCTTCCGCTAGCAAACAGCGATGGTTCGATATCTCCATCATTAGACCCTGTAGAATGGGAGGAAACAGTAAAACCAACTGTCAAAATAGGGGGCAATGTTGGAGATGACTTAAGCTTACCTGCAGCTTCCGGAACGGCGTCCACGTTCGACTGAATTGCCGTATCGAAAATGTCTCTCAAGCTGTCCACTTCCATCCAGTCGGATGGACATCTTAACGACGATGTGGATGAAGCAGGTATTTCCGGTGGAACATAGTCTGATTCACCACCATCGCAGGCGTCTTCTACGCCGTTCTCACTGTTGCTCATCCGGTTGCCTGTTTTGCTGATGCGGATCTAAATCGCTGACACTGAACTTTACGAAATCGTTCCTCACTCCAAATCTAGTAACATTGGGTTGTATGGGGCCCACCCTATTTTGTTAGGCAGTTTAGTTAATTCAGCGAAAAATTGTACACGCTTGCCATTGGCTGACGATGAGTAACCAGAATACAGACGCACAACACACGGAGCGTTTCAAATCGCGGCGACCGTTTAGTCGGAGCAACTTGGAGAACACATTGATGCACATTCGATTACACCACTACACCATATGCATGTTTTGAAGAAATGCACCTATACGCGTGCAGAATGATATCATCTTCACCATTCGAGCTCGCTACATCGTTTGCTGAATCGTTCTTGGTACGTGTATGTCTACACGGCTGTTGCGATTTGTGGTCGTCGCATGGATATGAGTATAGCATGCAGCTCTGTCTGCCACACAATACTTTTCTTTATCTTCTACACTACACACCACTACACGAGAATGAGCACGGAAGAGCAGTTGCACTGCAGAGCGCGATTATTAGAACCCTTGTTCGGTAGCACCGTAGAAAGAGAATGTGATGTTTGTCTTCCCCCGTGCGCTACGCCAACTGAAGTGGGCTCCCCTTTCCAACAAACACACTAATCCATTCGCAACCATTCGTTTCATGCAACACTCTGACCTCGTGTGCGTTTTTGAAACGGGACCACACCACTAGCAAACTTACCCCAATCTTCTACGACGCAAATGCAAAATGTATCACCGTATATGAACACAAACACACCAGATAGCTGCCGATAAAACAGACACGTACGATTATTGCGCGGCTGGGTTGATTGTATGCACTACATCTTTCACGGTTGTATGCTGAGCTAAGCAGCAATCTTTACGCTACGGCAACACCCAGCCAAATGGCCAATTTCTTCTAAAAATGAAATGAACTTCTGCCTCACACGTCCGTCATCAATTTGTTCGATTCCACTTTGTTGACGATCACGGCCTAGCTGTGCTAGTAGTGGTGAGATCGTTCTGCAAAGTGATTGGCTTGTGTCAAACTATTGACAGGACATTTTGAAAAGGACAGGAAACAACTTTAGAAACTGCTTTGTAAATTATTGTCTTTTAGTTAAGTTACAGGTAAATAGTAATAATGTTTAAAAATCCAGCAGCGAGATATGAAGGGCTAATTATTGAAACTCAAACTTGAAACTTGAACTTGAAATTCGAAAAAACATATATACACATCTTGTTCGAATGAAATATTTCAGTAACGAAAGCCGCATCAAGAGAAGGGTGTTGTTTAAAATTATCATAAGTTATATGCAGAAACTAGTTTCGAAATGATCATTTTTGCTTGTAGTTATATCTAAACAAATAACATCAGCATAAGAAGAGTTCATAAAAATGCTGAATTTGACATTATAATGCAATATTTCAAGGATATTTCACTCGCTCAAGGTGTCTACACAATGTATGCGATCAACGATTTGATGTTTTTGCTTGTAATCTTTTTGCCTTTTCCATCACAATTTCTATTGTTTTTCTACTGATTATACCCACATTTCTTTGAGCAGAATCGCATTTGTTCGCTGTACATCGCCTGTGTAGTGTATTAATCCATTTTGCAAGCAATTTGGCGGCATTTTTCTAATCCTCCCCAACTCCTCTCAAATTTGAAGTAAAGTTTTGACATGTGGAAATGCTTGATTTTGACAGTAACAAAACTCCGTGGGAAAGCATTACAGGTACATAAACACGTTCATATAAATTAGGGCAAATATTGAGGAAACTAAAAGTTCTCGTAACGAAACTGACGCTCGTTTGTCTACACCATGGGAGTACCAGCATTTTTTCGCTGGTTGTCGCGGAAATATCCGTCCGTGATAATCGAAGCAGTCGAGCAGAAGGTAAGTGTACGAGCAACATTCGGCGGTGCGTGCGAATGTGCGTTTGTGCTTTCCAAAGCGAACGTGAGTGTGCTGCCATTACCGGTTTTCATTCTTCCGCAGACAGTGGACGATCAGGGAAATGTTGTGTACGAAAATCTTTCGGATGCGAACCCGAACCGGGTGGAGTTTGATAATTTGTACCTGGATATGAACGGTATCATCCATCCGTGTACACACCCGGAAGATAAACCGGCACCGAAGAACGAGGACGAGATGATGGTCGCTATCTTCGAGTGCATCGATCGGCTGATGAACATCGTTCGACCGCGAAAGGTGCTGTACATGGCCATCGATGGTGTCGCGCCACGTGCCAAAATGAACCAACAGCGGTCACGTCGCTTCCGGGCGTCTAAAGAGTCGGCAGAAAAAGCGACCGAAATTGCCCGTATCCGGGAGGAGCTGGCGGCCAAAGGTGCAATTTTGCCACCGGAAAAAGAAAAGGGAAGTCACTTCGATTCTAACTGCATTACACCTGGCACACCGTTTATGGATCGGTTGAGCAAATGTCTGCAGTATTATGTGCACGACCGAATGAACAACAATCCGGGATGGAAGAATTTGAAGGTTATTCTGTCGGATGCTAACGTGCCCGGCGAGGGCGAACACAAAATCATGGATTACATTCGGAAACAGCGAGTGCAGCCGGACTATGATCCGAACACTCATCACGTGCTGTGTGGTGCCGATGCGGATCTGATCATGCTGGGGCTAGCCACGCATGAAACTCATTTTACGATTATTCGTGAGGAGTTCCTCCCGAACCGTGAACGACCGTGCGACATCTGTCAGCAGATGGGGCACGAAATGAAGTGCTGCACCGGGTTACAGTCGGAGCGTGAACTGGCAAACCGGACGCCACCAGCACCAGGCAAGGAGACGCAGTACATATTCGTGCGGCTGAACGTGCTGAAGGAGTACCTGCAGAAGGAACTGGATATGCCCAACTTACCGTTCGAGTACGATTTCGAGCGCGTGCTGGACGATTGGGTGTTTATGTGCTTTTTCGTCGGTAACGATTTCCTTCCACATCTCCCCAGCTTGGAGATTCGAGAGAATGCAATCGATCGGTTGGTGACGCTGTACAAGAAGTGTGTTTATAAAACACGCGGCTATCTAACCGACTCGGGCAGCGTGTTGCTCGACCGGGTGGAAATGATCATGACCGATCTGGGTTATGCGGAGGACGAAATTTTTCGGCAGCGTAAAGTGAGCGAAGATCGTTTCAAGGAGCGCAACAAGCGTATGCGAATGCAGAAGGATCGCTCTCAGCGTCCCAATTTTCAACAGCTAAATAATTCTCAGTTCGCTCCGACGCCGCTCGGTCGTGGTGTGCAACCGCAGGCAATTGTGAATCCGCGCCAGGAAGCGGCCCATTTTCGAATGCTTGGACAAGGTGGGAATGCGAAACAAGATAATGCTGCCGGTAGCAGTACAGACCAGCCGGAACGGCGCGGCACCAAGCACAAATTGGATGAATCATTAGCGGTAGCGTTAGCTGAGGAAGAGGAAACGCCCGACGAGGTACGGCTGTGGGAGGATGGATTTAAGGAACGTTACTATGAATCTAAGTTTGACGTTACGTCGCAGAATACCAGCTTCCGGCAAACGGTTGCCTGGGAGTACGTACGAGGACTTTGCTGGGTGTTACAATACTACTACCAGGGCTGTGCCTCCTGGGAATGGTACTTCCCGTACCACTATGCACCGTTCGCGTCTGACTTGAAGCACCTGGAAAATGTAAACACTCACTTCGATCGGGGCACGCCGTTCAAACCCCTGCAGCAGCTAATGGGCGTGTTCCCGGCCGCCAGTCGTAGTCACGTACCGGAGGCATTCGCCGAACTGATGATCGATCCGCGAAGTCCCATTATTGACTTCTATCCGATCGATTTCCGCATCGATCTGAATGGGAAAAAGTTTGCCTGGCAGGGTGTAGCCCTGCTTCCATTCGTCGACGAGAAACGACTGTTCAAGGCAACGGATCCGAAGGTACCGTTGCTCACCGTAGAAGAACAACTTCGCAACGAGAATGGAGACGCGAAACTATTCATACTGCCCGGTTCCACCGGTTACAAAACGCTGGCCGGTCTGTATGCGGATGAAGACAATGTAGATTTCGTGCGCGAGATGCCTGTTATGGTCGATTACGTGCAAGGTTTTGTAATTCCGACGAAGGAAAATGTACCCAAGGAGGGTATGCTTCCTTCGCCCATTCCTGGACTGCCAGCAGTGACCGAAAATCAGGTGCTATCGGTGCGTTTCCAGGATCCGAAGTTTGCGAACGATTTTGTGTTCCCCGCAAGAAAGCTCGCCAATGCTATGGATCAACCGAAGGTGCTGGATGCGAGTGAAGGTCCAGTGATCGGGTTCGGTCAACGTACAGATCGAGCGCAACTTGCTCAATCGGGTCATCGGATGCTGAATAATCGTTTGGGACTGGGGTACGGTGGTGGTGGACGAGGCGGAGGAGGAGGAGGATACAACAACTCCCGGGGATCGGGAGGCTATGGCAACAATAATTACCACAATGGTGGTCGTAGAGGTGGTAAGTCTTCTCTTAATGTTGTACAATGTTTAACAAGGTTTAGGAATGAATGTAAATGTTAGCTGTTTAGTAACAATTATTTCAAGGAAACGTTATTGTAGCTTTTGGTACCAGGCTATATTATTAATGCGGAAGGTGCGTTGAACGTTTAATAGTTTAATTCGTTTAACAACTGTTTCACGGTCTTGCCAACATTCCATCTCAGTTAGGGTCTACTAATTCCGTCCATGTGGGTCTAAATTGCGTGTTCCGTCGTCCAGTGTCATTCTAATCACATGACTAGCCCCTTAGGTTGAGGTTTTTCAATCGCTATACGATAGTAAGTCATTTGTACATACAGTTCTTGGAGCTGCCACCATGAAATTGGAGTTTTACCTCGTTAGTCTCCAAACCAAAGTTTTTTTTCGAGGCATCTGCTGCATAGGAGAATCGTAAATCAATAATGTATATGGCCAGGATTCAAATTTCTAGAATAGCGGTTATCTATCGCGCGGTACATTTTACAGTTCCGTCGCGTCAGCCATTCCATAGTGCAGTTTGGACACGTAATACAAGCCGTCGAAAACTCTAGGCATCAATTAAGGAATGATTGGAAACCAACCTCCAGATAATGATGAATCTGTGATGGCAAACGAGGTTGGTTTAGAAGCAGTCCTGCAATATTTTGCTAAATATTTAGCTGGCTCTCTCGCTCCCCGCACGTCCAATGCACGTCCAAACCCCAAAAGAACGATAAGTGTCCTCTTGACAGAATCGCTCATTGTCGGTTGAGGCCTTTGTTTCTTCCGGATGGGCGAGACACGTTAAGCGTATCCCGAACCAGGATTGCCACTTTGGCACGTTTTTTGCCTCCTGCTGCTCTCGTTCCCGAGCGCCGCGACCAATGCGTGCCTGCCGACTCCGGCAGTTGATATTGTTCGGTTAATTAGTTCCGACGTTGTGGTTTTGTTGTGTGGTAGTACTTTTTTTTTGGACAGGCCGGAATTTCTTCCACTAATGAGTGAATGTGTGTGTGTGTGTGTATGGATGGAAGGGCCGGCTCATTTGGATGGCGGCGGCTGTGACTCGATAATGATGGTTTGTGGGGTTTAGTGGGATGTTTTTTTTTTTTTTTGGTTCGGCATCACACGGAAGAAAGATTAGCAGATGCAATCAACGTCAACAATCGCACAAACGCACGTACGGCGGTGTGTTTTTTTGGAGACAATCGACAAATGATGCATCCCATCAGCTATTTCTCAGTGTCTAGCTCAGTTTAAGTAGCCCCACGGCGGGCGCAGGAAGATGCTTATCGTGCTCACTAGCAGTGTTTTGAAGTGTGTTTGTCCCTGTGGAGGGAGAATTCTGTTTAAAAAGGCAATGCAAATTATTTTATTTTTTGCAGGATACGCATATTGTATGTGTGGAATATAAAATGTATTGTTTGCAATTGTTTCACAACCATGTTGGGACACATCTGTTGTTAAATAGCAGTATACAACACAGCAAATTGATGTCATTAGATTTTTCTGCTGCTGGAATGCTGGAATCGAAGACGTTAAGGGTAGTTTTTTCTTCTTCTTTATACTAAAATTATCAATTGCTTTCATTTTTATTTCATCCCTTTCTCCATTTCATATGCTTTGTCGCGTTCACTGTTGTTTATTTGTGGACTTAAAAGAAATTTTCCTAGATCCATCCTTCAAGTGGAAAGGGTTCACTTGCACAAGTGCTTTACCCCACACAAGCAAGGAAGAAAAGGAATGATTATTTGTTTCTAATAAGGATATCCACTCACAGTTCTCTTTTTCTCCCACCCGTACCAGCACCCGTCGTTCGTTAGTATCGGAGAAAGATAAATAAACCATGTGGAAAAGGAAGGTTTGAAAAGGGATAAAATGAATAGAAACGAAAAGAAAACAAACCTTCCTGTGTTTTTTTTTTTTTTGGTTGGTGTGGCACGATAGCACGATTTGGAAGATAGAATCTCCGAATTGGTGCTTCTGGAATGTGTTTTTATATATGCGCGGACACAGCCGTGTACACGCTTTGGTGAAAATCTCTCAAAACATGTGAAGCTTCAATTTTGAAGTGGGGCTGGATCAAATAATCGAACGTGTAGTGTGTTTGGTCGCCATACGGAGCGAAAACTATGGCGCGAACAAGATTTTTTTAAAAGAATTTTGCGAAAGTATCCGTAAAAAGAATGGAACCGTATTTTGCGGCTTATCCAACGTGGTAATTGCCTGCTAAAAGCGATAAGGGAAAGAGTGTTGTATTTTTGTTGATGTAAAAATATATCATTTCCTTGGTGGCAATCTTTACATTTTTGAAGATGTCCTGAAAAATTTCGCAATAATAGGATTATTAGTTTGAGAAGTGTAGGGATTTTAAGGATTTGTTAATTTGATTGGCGAAAATGTCATTGGGGAAGATGCAAGTCTCTATTAATCGAAGCATGGGTCACTAATAATAGGTTACGCGGCTATTGATAATGCTGAAAATACAAAAGCGCATTGTTTAATGAGATCTGATCGATAACACCCGTAGGCGCACATGACGAAGAATTACTGAAGAAGAACATTGGGCTTTCGAACGCGTTCCTGTTCGTCTCACAATTAGAATTGAGTGAACCTTTTTGCTAATGTGGAGAAAAATCCTTTGGAACAGAAGTTCTTCCACGAAAGTTATGGCCAGGTATCCTTTCTCACCCAAATGGGTTTTACCCATTCACAGTGGCAGAAGAGTGAAACTCGTAAAAAAAAGCGGACTGATCCTTATGCTACGCTTCCCATTTCTAGGCTTTCTTTCTCTTTTTAGGGCTCTGTAAAACTGGATTTGGATTAGATAATAATTGAGGCTTGAGGAGTCAACTTTCGAAGAACCATACCACCGGTGTCGATGATGAACCGATTACACGGACTCATCTTTATGTGTTCAAACAAATCCGTATTTTTTTGTTTTGCAGTTGCCGTTGCATTCTTATGGTTGTGGGTGCAGTTTTGTTTGCCAACAAATGCATTGTTCGGTTTGTGGCGGCTTTTTCTCCTACCTGACGCAGTTTTGTAGGTTGCTGCCGAAGTCATGTATTGTCTGTTCCGCTACCGCTTACCGGGTAGGTTTCAGATTGGTATCAAATTACAGCTTCTGGAAAACAAGCTCAGGAGGGATCGATCGATTGCATTGAAGTGCAGTGCGGCATGCAGACGGCAAGGTTTTTCAAAGCCGCCCCAGTGAAAGATTGCAAGCTATGCTATGTGCTTTGTTTTGCAGAACATCCTTCGCTGTGTCGTGTAATCTGATAATTATCGGGGTTTTAGATTAAAAATGCGACTTTGAACCTTTCGGTATGTTTTTTTAAAGAGTAATTAGGTTATGCATCGACCTTTACTGGTGACCAATTACTCTATGATAGTTGTCAACGTGACCGACAGTTCACAGTGATCCCGTTTGCTTTACCATCTGGATGTTGTGTTACGTGTCGGATCATTATTTACAAAATATGTTTTTTGTTACTTAAAATATGAAAATAACTTCTAGTTTACCCCGCCACCATGTACAAAGGATCATGAGTCTTGCATCCATTTTTGAGCTGATATTTACGAAGAGGTTCATGTATATGGTTGAGACTTAGTGTCTCATTGTGGAGTAGAAGTGGGACTTTCTATTCCTTCTATTTACAACACTGTCTCCAACGGTGTGTATGTCGTGTAGTTTGCGTCAGATTCGCTTTTTTCGTTTTCTAACGCTTGTATTGCCGGCGTGTGACAATCGAACAATAAATTGCAAATTGATCTCAAGTGGCATAATGCAGGGCGTATTTCAGCGTCAAAAGGGTACTCTCGTGTAAATTCGCATTGCCGCAAACACGGGGGAGGGATCGTGGATGAAAATTCGAAACCATCTCATCAACCAAAAAGCCTTCTGTCAGCCATGGTTCTATTCTATCCATTCATTCTTCTATCATTGAAATTGACGATATTCGCACAGGGAACGATCCCAATGAAAGGCGCTGTAAGTCAAGTGATTTCCGGCACCCTGATGGTGATGCAACGGAAAGCCAGGATTTGCATAGGTCCACCGCTAGTTGAAGGGTTCATTCATGGTCATTCGTTCGTTGCACTTCCGGGCCGCCGCTAATGATGCAGTTGTGGAGGTTCTGCACAGGTGTGACGTTTGGACGAACGAACGACCGAAGCAGCAGCATTAGCAACATCAATAGATAGCTGTCCAACGGCTAAGGATGACTGGTTTTTGGTTAACACAAAGTAAATAGATAAATCATTATCTGTACAGTGAATCTGAGTCGAGTTTAGGTAGAGTTAGATTAGCTTTAAAATTGTTTGTTTAGAATACCAAAAAAAAAAAAACAGTCACTCGTTCTATTTTCATAAATTTTAAACTCATATACGTGTGATCATCGTATAACAATACCTCTCTCGTTAGTATATGGAAGGAGCTATGATGGTAATGTCGAGCGGATGAAAGGCAAACATAATAAAGATAAGGGTTCGTTTCGGTCACACCGAACCCTGCCACGAAAAGTGTGGAAGCTTCGGTAAATTTTTAGCGGAACAAATACAAATTGTCACTAGAGAGAACTGGCGCGCATCGGCCCAAGGACACTGGCGGTGGTTTGGCCACTTAACTCTCCCGGTGTGGTCTATTGTGGAGCACAGCTTGGCAAGCATTGTGCCCAGCCAGGCTACAGCCAAAGGGTGGAAAACTCTGTTGGCTCGTGCGGGGTTGAGTCTTCTTTTGGGCCCACTCAAATCCTTGGTGTGGAAATGTTCGGCACTTGAACAAGTCCCCTATTCATCCCGTGTGGCTTACCGTACTGTTATCGGTAGTGCTGGTCCGGTGGTGGTGGTGTTTGTTAGTGCAGGAAGGTTTGAAGAAGACAGGCAGGAATAATCCTTCGCTGTACGAGTTGACCTATTATTCTGTGTTGGTTTGATTTTGGCAAGCGTCCGTGTGCCGGTTGGGTGGTGCCGTGCACCGAACCATATGTGTGGGGCATAATTATGCGACGAGTGTGCTGTTTCGACATTGTACGACGTGGTGAGATCGAGGTTGTGGGACATGAAGGAATGGGACGTTCATATACCAAACTGCAACGAACTGAAGCAATTCTACTACATTTGGGATCGCCGGTAAAGATCATCAATGGATGTGCTGATGTGTACCGCGCTAACTCAAGTGATGCAATAGCAACGGGTGCATATTGGCATGGACATGATGGTGGGTGGCTTGCTTTTGCTTTGCTCGAAGTGTTGCAAATGTGTTTTGGGCAGTGCTTGAAAATAATTTCCTCTGTTAGATATTACGCGCTGCGATGGAGCCCCGTTTCATAATGGCAATGTGTTCCGAATGTTTAATCTTTTCGCTCTTTTCCTATTTTTTCTCCCCAGCTATGCAAAACTATTCCGGCTACAACAGTAATAAAGCTAACGATGCATATAGCACCGGTAACCAGCAGTACAACCGTCAGGGCGATGATGGTCCGGCGGATAACGTCGCAACATCCGCATCGGGCAGCGCCGGCAATCGGAGCGTGTTCGAGCAGCTCAGCAGCCAGATACAGCAGTATCAGCAGCAAATGATGAACGAAATTTCGCGCAATACCTCATCGCCGCCCGCGGCCTCGAACATACTGCCAAATCCGTTCGCCAATCAGGTTAGCTACGATTACAACAATCCACGCGACAATAGCAGCTGGACAAACAACAACGGTGGACGCCGTGGAGGTGGTTTTGGTGGTGGTGGAAGATCCTACGGCAATGGTGGTGGGAGAGGGAACTATTGGAATAATAATAATAACAACAACAATCGCTATGGACATAACAATTATGGTTCGTCCGGTGGGGGCAGAAATAATCGGTTTAACAACCATCGCAGACCGTACTAATCTATGGAAGCGTTCCCTTTCGAGGTTTTAGTTTTGTTTTCCGCGTCTTTCGGGAATTGAGCATTTCTGAAATATGTAAAACTGCACGACGGTGCAATGGACTTGGACTAAGTAAGCAAAATATGCGCAAAACATAGCAACATTTAAAGAACATTTGAATTTCAATAACAACCTATTTAGTGTCCCGAATGTATGGTACAAATAGGCGCATTTTATAAAGAGGAAATTAAGCTGCAAGTAACGGGATCCGTTGTTAGTCGAATTGGGAAGGCAGACCCGATTCGCTAGGGCAAGTTATTAGTTTGTTTCTTCCAATGAAGAGACATTACGTTGCCCCACCGATGTAGATAAAATGTGCAAGTTGATAGATATCATAGTAGTAGTGGTAGCGTTACTAGATATGACTGATCGTCAGCGTACAAAGTGCATTTGTATCATTGATCGCGTACGGTTTTCGTGTAATTAATTTGACACTTAGTGGGTGTGTGTGTACTACATCTGCTGTGCGAGAAAGCGTTCCGCACCCCTGCCTCATGCGAATGTGATCTTTCGTCAGAGTGAAAGCATTTGCAGAGACAGCTTTTTGAACGTATTACTACATGGAACATACAATTAGAATAATAACCGTAATATGTGAATATTAAACGGTTGACGCAACTTTTATCAAGTAATGCATGATAAATGCGACCTTATTTTGCAATCCGAAAGCATTGATCATCATGTGGTAGTATTGTACATCTTCCTTGATACTTTTATTAATCTTCATGTACTCCTAACATAGTAAAAGTTCACGGGTTTGGAAAACAGTTGCAAATACTAAAACAATGTGAATTTTATTCACCACACAATCAATTAAATTTCTCTTCGCTATAATCAGACATATCCGGAATAATAAACTGCAACATGAATCACTGTCCTCGTCTGTAACTTCTGTATTCTGTGTACTAATAAATCATCACACCCGTGAGCCCCTGATTTTAGTGGTCAAACTTCGACAAAAAGGTGCATCTTATACATGTGGAAAAAGGGCGTGTATGATCAACCCTTAACACGATTGACCTGATGATTTGAAAGTCGTGTTAAGGAACCCGGAAGAAACTCGATTAGCAGGATGCCCGCTTCAAGAATCCTCCTTAGAGACTCCTTGCTGTCCGTGAAAGTATTATAGTGGAGTCGCAGTCGAGAGAGAAAAAAAAAACAATGAGATTAAATACGCTTCGTGTAAGTTTGTTGAAAAATTTTAGTACAGATAATATCACTAATAAATAGGCGGCAGGCTCAATGGTGCAGGCTCTGGGTTCGATGAAAATCTTGAGAATGAATTAAACACGTCAGGGTCGGGAGGATTGATCCTGTCATTAGAATGATGCCGTACGAACAAACTCGTAATGTCCTTCTGGTTTAAATATCCGTCCATGTAGGTTTTAAAACACGCGTGGTAAGCTGAGCCTGGAATGGAAAGTCTGGCGTCAAACGGCGAGCAAGCGCTTAATCGTGCGAGGATTCGTGGAGCACCAAGACCAAGATCATCAAGCCAAGGGTCTTACAGGTGAGTAGGTATTTTAATTTTTCTAACCCTTCTTAAGTATACTACAATTTGGAGATACACATAGGATCATTGAAGATCCATTAGCAAAGAAGCTTATAAAATATTATAAAGATTAAGTTCTTAGTGGTGTTAAATATACCTCATAACTACTAAACATTTGAAATATTGCAAACAAAGCACACCTCCATAATATCTTTCAATCGGACTAAATAATAATTACTACTAATTCGAGAAATACGCTAGCATTATTACATTGAAGAAACATACGTTGATACCATTTATTTGTGCGCAGCATTTATTACCATATTAACGATCTTTTTCATGAAGTCTCATGAAGCTTAACATAAATTGTTTCTCACGGTTGGTTCTCCCATGAGCTAGGCCCCGCAGCAAACGGTAACCCAGTAGGCGGTGTAGAAGAAGTGTGTAAAAAACCGTCAGGAAGTTTGAACGCAGAGCTCACTAGCCATGAGAAAACGTTCTCACCAAGGCGAACACGCATCGACTTACGAATTTTCTCGCGATCTTTTGACACTTATTATTCGGCCAGCGGAATAGTAGTGCTGTGAGGCAAACATTTTCTCAAACCATATTGCGCTCCTTCTCCTGTCTGCCCGAAGAACAATCGAGTGGTAAAGGTCATCCTATTGTTTCGAGAGGGTTTTCTTTTCTTATTCAACCACGATGGCCGTCGAGCGGAAAGGCGCCCCAGATACGAATTGGTTGCATTATGCGCCGCGGGTGCACTGCCAAAGCGTAAGCAATTTGGTTTCCTTCTGTGCGCGCCTTTGTGCGTGTACACACTGCATTTGATTAAGGGGGATTGAGCGGAAAGTATGAACAATCGATAACGCTATGCAATGTTGCTTATCGGTTGTAGAAGATCTTTCGTCTTACGCGCACAACAGCAACGCAATCTTCGAATGCTGGGTCGGTAGACATATGCGGGATGCTGCAAATACGCAAGCACTGTGTGGATGATTTTTGTAATCATGTTTAAAAATTTGATCAAAACAGATTTTCTCACAATTCAAACGCCGAATTCAAGGCAGGTAAAAAGGTTTCATCGGTTTGCGAGATGAACCACAGATTGCAATATCGCTCCAAAAGTTACTTACAATTTTCTTGGGCTTATGCAAACAATTTCCAGCCCGGCTGCCTGCCTATGGACGAGATGTGTGCATCGAATCTGCAATTTTCTTACGCATCCAATCCAGTCCCCTTCACTTGAGTTTCGCCATAGTGATAACATAAACGGAAGCAAACAATGTACAACGACACGAAGCATGGAACGATCATGATCGTCCGCGGTGCAATTTTCGCTCACTCTCGCTGTGCCGATGGGCATTTTTCGGTTGGTTTTGTCTCGTACGGCGAACGAAATGGTAAATCGTACGTGCGGGACCACCCGTCCGGTGGACCACCACGTGTGACTGAAAATGAGACATCAATTAGCGAACGGAAAAAAGGAGCACCGGACGATGGGCCGGGAAAAAAAAGAACACCGTCCAAACTAGAGCAGGCATCTTCCGGCGTGCTGTGTGGCGATTAGGGGATTGTTATTTCCTTTCTTCAATTCGTGCTTTCCGTCTTGACGGGGTGACTGTTTCGTTCTACGGTGGGCTAACAAACACCACCTACTGGGCGGTCACACGACATTCGAGGCTGCGTTTCCTGAAGAGCTGCTTTCGCGCGTTGTTCGTCGAAATGTGGGGTTCGACAAGACCCTCACGCAGGACAAGCTTCGATGTGGTCATGTGAAAGATTGCGAAGTGTGCCGATCATGGGGTGATTTGCCAAATGGTGAAAAATCCAAAAATCAATTAAAAATTATCCTGTGGGCTTGTTAAATAACTTATTTTCACAATTGCATGATTCGCTTACTTTTGTAGGAATTGAATCAATTGATTTTTATTATTTCTACGGTGTTATTCTATAATAATTTGCCCAATTTGGGTTTTATGCAACATTAACAGCTTCCATTTAACTTCATCAATTTATACTTATGTGTTTTTGTATGCAAATTCCGAAGGTCCGAATATACACTATTGCGATTGAACGGAAAAAGTAGTATGGGATTAGTCTTTTTAGATTTATGAATTAAATTAATGTTCCTATCGGAAGAATGTAGCTGAATCCTTATTTTGAAGACGCAAGAGAGTTTAATTACTAATCTCCAAAATTTAGTGGAACAGAAAAACTCTGAAGATACATGAATCGAATTGGTTGTCGCAACTGGAAATAGTATATTTTATTGTAGACGAAGTAAAAGTACGGACAGTTATGAATCTTTGGAGATTCAAAACATTTTCGATTTAGACATTTGTGAGTCTTTAGAGAGACGTTAATCTTCAGGGAATAGACGTACTATCCAAATGAGTCTTCAATGAATAACTAACACATTAAAGACAACAGTAATGAAAATGAAGAATAGAACAAATTGCACCATGTCACTGTAGAATTCAAAGCACTATTTTTATTCTAATTGAAATACCTCTTCGAAATTTAATCTAATAAAGCTAATCCAGATTAAAAACAATACCTATTCCTGGAGTTGTTCCCATTCGGCAGATGGTAATTGTGTATTGGTCCATAAATATTAGTAGCGAAATTCTGAAGACAATTTGCATGTTTTCTACTGACAAAAAAAGGAACCCTTAAACCCAATGCGATTCCATGCGATTCAAAGCACTACCGAAAACAAAGTTTCCATTACCGGTACGAAACGTTCTAATCGCTTGTAAACAAACAATTTTCGAACACTTGACGGTTTACCGTACCGATTAGCAACAGCAGCCATACCGGTCTAACCAACCGACCAGTTAGCGTGAGCATGAAAAGAAGTTTAATAATTGCCGTGAATAACCGGGCGCCGTTTTGCGCTAGAGCGCCACTAATGAAATTGCATTTCGTTCAGGTGAGTGAAACGTGAGCAGCGGTAGCACGTGGGCCGGAGTTTTTCTCTTTATCTGGTCC